>NC_135959.1:29774652-30149652 GCF_053455715.1 Rhinoraja longicauda | reverse complement strand
GCCATTTTATGCACTCCTAACAAATGTCCCCCATCTTGTATTCCGTAAACTAGAAGTTATTCATATCTCCCCTGCCCATATCTGAGCTCACGTTAATTCCATCATGCTAAATTATAATTGATTTTAAATATCTCACCTTTATTTTCAAATCCATCTGTGACCCTCCTTCTCCTCTGTTTGTAATGAACTTTATAAACTGGAGGATTTGAAGCTTTTGTAATTCTGACCTTTTATTCATTCCCAAATATTAATCATTCTATCTTCAGGACCCATGATATCAGCAATCAGTTAAAGTTCTGAATTTCCCTCCCTAAACCTTTCTGCTTCTCTGCTTCATATTGCATCATTAAAATGCTCTGTACAGCTCTTGGTCAATTATTCTCATATCTTGACATACTTGGTGCAAATTTTGTGCGATTGCAATCCTGAAGTATCTTTGCAGATTTTGCTTTGTGGCTTAACTTACCTTGCCGTTATCTTTGCGAGTTTGCTGAAAAGTTAGTAACTCACTAAAAGATCAAGGCCTCGCTACAAAGCACAAGGTGGAATTCAGTCCTGATCAATTTAGAACCAGACAGGAACATGTAGGAAGAAGCATTAAGGGGCTAATTGAAGGAAGAAGAATCCTACTAAAGCCATATAAACATTGAAACATTGGATGGGGTAAGATAGGCTTGGAGGGAAAGAATTAAGGAGGGCGTGGGTGAACTGGAAGGAGAGAAATAGAGAAATAACTCTATTATTCCTTTGGCCCATCGAGTTCACACCGACCATCTGTTCACACTAGTTCTATATTATTCCACTTTCTCATTCATTCACTACACACTAGGGGTAATTTACAGTGAACAATTAAGCTACAAAACTGCATTGGGATATGGGAGGAAACTGAAGCGCCCAGAGGAAACCCACACAATCACAGGGAGAACGAGTAAATTGCACACAGATACACCCGAATGGGAATGGAATTTGGCTCTACCAGCTGTATAACTGTGCTATTATATTACTGTTATTCAGCATGGAAACAGACCCCTCGGTTCACCGAGTCCACACCAATTATTGATCACCCATTCGCACTAGTTCTATGTTACCCCACTTTCTCATCCACTCCCTATGCATTAGGAACAATTTACAGAGACAAATCAACCTATAAACCCACACACCTTTGGGATGAGGTTGAAAACCCGAGGACTCGGAGGAAACCCATGCAGTTACAGAAAGAACATGCAAACTCCACACTGACAGCACCCAAGATCAGGATCAAACTTGGGTCTCTGGCGCTGTGAGGCAGTAGCTCTACCAGCTGCGCCACTGTGCCACACTCTAATAGCCCCTCTACCAGCTGTGCCACCATTCCTTTTTGCAGAAAATAAATTTGATTAGAGTTAAAGAAACTGCTAGGACTCAGTCCAATAAAAATGACCATTGCTAAGCATCAGAAAGGTTATCTGATTTCTATTACTTTTTCTATCACTCGCCATAATAAGAGCATTGCTAAAAGTTCTGATATATTAGACTCAATTTCCTTGGCACCACCACTAATACCTACTTAGCCCCTAGTCTCTGAAATACCCTACCATCAATCTTCCCCTCTCTCCACACTCCCTTTTAAACCACTCCACTTTCATCACCCTGCCCTCCTTTAAGTTTGTCCTTTAAACATTTCTCTTCATTCATTGGCAACACTGGAATTTATTGCCCAAATCTAACTGTCCTTGAACTAAGGAGACAGTTCAGAGTCAACTCATCACGCCACATACACTCCAGAGTGAGTTAGGATAGGATTCCTTTCTTGACAAACATGTGAACCAGATGCTTTTTAATAAATATCCAATGGTTTGTGGTATCCTTTAATGATGCCAGCTTTTTTTTCATTCCAGATTTATTAAATTTATTTTTCATTTAAATTTTCCCAGCTGTTGTGGTCGTATTTGAACTCACATCTCTACATCAGTAAACTAGGCTTTTGGACACGAGTCTAGTATCTATTTCTTTGACCAACCCTTTGGTCGCCTGCACAGTCAGATATCAAAGGTCCCATGATACCACTTCAGAGAAGAACAGGAGACCTATTCTCAAGGTACTGAACAATATTTATCCCTTGCTGAACAATGACAATAAAGGGCGGCAGAGTGGCGCCGCGGCAGAGCTGCTGCCTTACAGCGTCAGAGATCCGGGTTCGATCCTGACCACGGGTGCTGTCTGTACGGAATTCGTACATTTGCCCTGTGACCGCGTGGATTTTTTCCAGGTTTCCTCCCACACTCCAAAGATGTACAGGTTTGTAGGTTAATTAGCTTTGGTAAATTGTACAATTGTCCCTGGTGTGTGTACGTTAGTGTACGGGGGTGATCGCTGGTCGGCGTGGACACAGTGGGCCGAAAGGCCAGGGCATCTCAAAACTCTAAAATGAAGTCTAAATTATCTGGTCATTCTCATGGTTGCTGTGTCCAAATTAGTCACCATGTTTCACACATCACAACAGAAGACTTGCTTTGAAACTAGGCCAGTAGTTGTAAAATCCAGTTGTAGAACAAGGTATGCAGAAGGCACTATGCAAATAGGTTCTTTCTTCATTCAATTCTTGTACTTGTCTTAATATTACTGCATATGCCACGTTGTCAATTTTTGGCTGATAATTCTCCCCAAAAACACTTTGGGATGTTTTATTACACTGAATATCCTAAATTAATTAAATGTGTCACTCCAATGGGAGTAAAGATATGGCCATTTATCTGCAATTTTGGGCGGCACGGTAGCACAGCGGTAGAGTTGCTGCTTTACAACGAATGCAGCGCCAGAGACTCAGGTTCGATCCTGACTACGGGTGCTGCACTGTAAGGAGTTTGTACGTTCTCCCCGTGACCTGCGTGGGTTTTCTCCGAGATCTTCGGTTTCCTCCCACACTCCAAAGGCGTACAGGTATGTAGGTTAATTGGCTGGGTAAATGTAAAAATTGTCCCTAGTGTGTGTAGGATAGTGTTAATGTGCGGGGATCGCTGGGCGGCACGGACTTGGAGGGCCGAAAAGGCCTGTTTCCGGCTGTATATATATGATATGATGATCATGCATCAAGATCAGAAACAAAAGAGAAAAAAATCTTTATGATTAATATTTAATTTTCCTCTTCCTTATTTCATAGCTTGTGAATTTTGTATAACTTATCACTGCACTTTATTTCCTCTCCAAGATGTCTGATACTTTATAGCATTCCCACACTCTCACAGTACTCTCACAGTATTCATCTAATTATTCATGTATCATAAGTATAGTGAAGCTTTTGTTCGAACATGGTTACTTCCCCTGAAGACAGTTCCCCGTTTCAGGCTACTGCATGGACATTTTCCATGGTCGAGTGTTCAGAGCAGAACAAATTGGTCGACAGCACTATCACCCTGACAAAGTGTGCATCCATCAATGTCAAGTAGCATTGACAATGACATGCTAAGGAATCGACAGCCCTGTCCAGATATATCAAGGTAGACCAGCATAAAAGTTTGAAAGCTTCAAACTGCATCAACTTAAGTAAAATGAGTTTAAAATCACCCCATTTTGTGGATATCCATAATGCCAGTAATTATTGTCCTTTGCATTACTGCGCTGACAGTCAATTTGATCTGACTCAGATGATCATAGCCAGATGTCAGTGGAAGCCAAGACAGGCCAAATAGAAATGTGGGATGGATCAATGATGCTGATGATCTGAGCGGAGTATTAAAGCTTTTTGGTAGTTCGTGTTTTGCTTAAGGTCTGGAGAACATAGGTCCGCACAGTTGAGAGAAATATAACACTTTCAATAATACATTTGCCTCCATTTAAGCAATCTCTCGTGCATGTTTGCAGGTGCAAATCTCCATCCCAAGCCATTGCTGGATCAGACAATTTTAGGAAATGGCACATCACGACGTTTATTGCTGCACCTTGAAGAACACAAACAGCAACAGGAAAGTTTACAGATATGCTTTGTTCACACAAAGCTCATCCTTTGTCCACCGGAGTGATGGGAACACGGCAGGACACTCATAAATAGACATATTTACAATCTTGCCTCTGTAAAATGCCCACAGCAGCATTCTCATCTGAGCGCTCATTGTGTTCAGGCACCACCTGTGATGCCAGAGGGCGCGGGGTCAAAGCAAAGTCATTCTTCAGCCTATGTACAAATCAACAGCAACTGACTGGCCCTTTATCTATATCGAAGCCTTATTTTTTTTTTTTAAGAGTTTCTGAAAAAAATTGCTGGACCATTTCCTCATTCACATAAAAGACAATGTGGCAATATTGATCACCTCATCCAATCAGAGCAGTTCTATCATCGGGGTATTTATGGGCACTCAGGGATGAGAAATGAAGAAACTGTCATTTTCTCTTTCATTCGGAAGCCACTTTTTTTTTCTGCCATCTGTCTTCACCTTTTGACCTAAGCTCCAGCATCACTGGTCACTCAAGGGCAATAGTTCAACATGCGGTTAAGTGGGAGATGTTGTCTGTCCCACTTCCTCTTGGTGTTCCTACAGAATGCTTTTGTTTCTCTGATTTCAAAGTCCACTTGAGCTGAGTGTTGTGCCTTGGCAAAGTATGTAGGATGAAGAGGGCAGCATTCCTTCCAGACACCCTCTAATGAATGAAAGAGCTGCTCTGTTTACATTCACGCCGACCTAAATAGCAGCAATCCAGCCTCAACAACTGGGACCATAATTAAACATTTATTTTATTGCTCACCATAGGGTACTCTGATAAAAAGGGTGATAATCTGACTCTATCCTTGCTGATTTATAACCAGGACAGTTAAAGAAATTACACCCAGCTTTAAAATCAAAGTACCCTTTTCCCAGGCTCTCTATTGATTTATTTTTAGAAGATTGCCTTTATAAAGTCCTGTCAAATTTATATCAGTCAAATCAATCATTCTTTCAGCATAAAAATACTGACTATAATTTAATGAATATTAATGATCGATGGAAAAATGAAACTGAAAATGAAAAGTAACAACGCTTAAGAGGCTTAATAATGCACTGGAATACAAGAGGCTGCAGAGAGTGGTGGTCTCAGCCCTCCACAGCATCACAGACGAATGCCTCAACAAAATAGCATCTATCATTAAGGAAGCCCACTGTCCAAGCCAAACCTTCTTCTTGCTGCTGCCATCAGGCAGGAGGTACAGGAGCTTCAAGTCCCACATCACTCAGTTCAGGAATAGTATTTCCTGCAACTATCTTGATCTTGAATCGACTTGCCTAATCCTAATTCTACCACGGCAATGGAACACCACGGACCACCTCTTGCCTTGTCTTATAAATGTGTTTTGCACCTACAGTATGTCTTGTTTTTGGTAGTCTTTAATTTTCTACTGTCTGGCAGAACTTAGGAACTTAGATTTAGAGATACAGCGCAGAAACAGGCCCTTCGGCCATCCGGGTCCGCGCCGCCCATCGATCCCCGCACATTAACACTATCCTACACCCACTAGGGACAATTTTTACATTTGCCCAGCCAATTAACTTACAAACCTGTACGTCTTTGGAGTGTGGGAGGAAACCGAAGATCTCGGAGAAAACCCACGCAGGTCACGGGGAGAACGTACAAACTCCGTACAGTACAGCACCCTTAGTCAGGATCGAACCTGAGTCTCCGGCGCTGCATTCGCTGTAAGGCAGCAACTCTACCGCTGTGCCACCGTGCCGACCTCTATTTCACATGTGTATGTGTTGTCTGAGTCTGTGTGGCTGAGTTACTGCTGCAAGCAACATTTTCATTGTACCAATATCTCACCTATTCCTTCATATGACAACAAACTTACATGACACTATTTGATAGGTACTTGAATGAGAAGGGCATAGACGGATATTAAGGTAATGCCGGCAATCCCCTGTCTATATGTACTGTATTGTATGGCACTGTCTAATTGTATTGTACTGTATCGTATTGTACTGCACTGTCATCCCCTGTCTATATATATATATTTCATTTGTATTGCACTATGGCCCCCGGAGGCACTCAGTTTCGTCCCATTCATTGCATGATCTGTAAGGAGTGGAATGACAATGACAATAAACTAAACTAAACTAAACTAACCTTGGAATAGATAGGCATGATGAGTGGTGGTGAGCCAAATGGCCTATTTCAATTTTGCACTCTATGAAACTGGCTTTAAGAGTGCAGAAAGTATTTCCCAATGCTTTTTCTTCCTGTTTGCTAAAGCAGCTAACCAGAAGGAAATGCCCAGAAAAATCCAGAAATATTCTCAAAAATGTTCACATATCAGGGTGGAGTGGACTCTGGGATTGAGCAGAGAATACTTTAAATCTTGTCTTGGTTAATATGCTGTGTCAAGCCCTACCTCTAGGTATCTCTGCCGGGGGCTACACCCTTGGTTATATTCCACCTCCAGATCCATCTAGCCTGTTTAGTGCCTGTTGTATTTTTAACCCCCTAGGTGTGGTCTTAGATCTTCTACCGTAAATCCACAGAGTATTCGGTGGCAAGCCAAACATCCTCCAACTTCTGAGGATGTAGAGGCAGGAATGAGATTCCTTATGTGATTGCATTAATATGCTGGGCCTAGGATAGATCCTTAAAGATATGCACATCCAACGACTTGAAGCTATTGACTCGCTTCACCGCCGTCCCTTCAATAAAGTCTTTGTTTCCTTCGTTGTGCAGCTACTCACTGACCCCAGCTGCACATCATGTAGGTGAATATCCATCACTATTGCAAGAGTTTTTATTCCTTCACTCTGTGGAAATCCCATAGCCTTTGCGAATTTGGCCAACCTCCACTAGTCATGTGCTGCAGGGAGGGGGGGAGGGAGGGAGGGAGGGAGGGAGGGGAGGGAGGGGAGGGAGGGAGGGAGGGAGGGAGGGGTGGATAGGTGGATAGATTGATGCCTTCCCTAACAGAACAAGCAAGAATTTGATCATCATAAAGCTCGGTTATAAGACAAGACAATTGCGTGTCCAAGTACACGTGTCATCAAATAGAATTAAGATTATTTTGAAATTACTGCTAATTTCCAGAGGAAAGCTACTCAGCCTTTACCATTTAAACCTGTGACAGACTGTGGAATACGCTTCAAAATTAATCTCCATATGTTAGGATCCTGAATAATTTTCTGGAATTCTTGGAGGTACTTGTTATTTCTGTAGTTATTCCATGTATACACAGGGAATAATCTCACAATAGCAAACACTTTATTTTGGGTTGTACAGCTGTTGTGTTTGAATCTTCATATTTGGACATTCTCCGGCTAACTTTATTCTGAAGTTCACAAACACATGCATGCCTAGCTCAGAGCCATCCCTCAAATAAAAATCAGTAATTCACTGATTTGAAAATATGCTCCAAAACAAGGTATTCTAGGATTGAAGATAGACACAAAATGCTGGAGTAACTCGGCGGGACAGGCAGCATCTCTGGAGAGAAGGAATGGGTTACGTTTCGGGTTGAGACCCTTCTTCAGACTCTATTCTACAGTATTCTAGGATTTGTCTGCTGGATCCAATTGTTAACGAGAAGAGGACCTGTTAAAATATCCAGTGAACTGGCTTCACCCCAGTTCTGAATAAAAATGGTCAAAAAAGTAAGAGTTGATACTCTGTCTTAGTTATAGATTAGGTAAGAATCAGAAGAGAGGTGATCTGGAAGAAGTTCATAGCTCTGTTGTGAAGGGAACAAGGACATGGCAGACCAATTGAATAACTACTTTGGTTCTATCTTCACAAAGGAAGACATAAAAAATCTGCCCGAAACAGCAGGGGACCGGGGGTCAAATGAGATGGAGGAACTGAGTGAAATCCAGGTTAGTCGGGGAGTGGTGTTAGGTAAATTGAATGGATTAAAGGCCGATAAATCCCCAGGGCCAGATAGGCTGCATCCCAGAGTGCTTAAGGAGGTAGCCCCAGAAATAGTGGATGCATTAGTGATAATTTTTCAAAACTCTTTAGATTCTGGAGTAGTTCCTGAGGATTGGAGGGTAGCTAATGTAACCCCACTTTTCAAAAAGGGAGGGAGAGAGAAAACGGGGAATTACAGACCAGTTAGTCTAACATCGGTAGTGGGGAAAATGCTAGAGTCAGTTATTAAAGATGGGATAGCAGCACATTTGGAAAGTGGTGAAATCATTGGACAAAGTCAGCATGGATTTATGAAAGGTAAATCATGTCTGACGAATCTTATAGAATTTTTCGAGGATGTAACTAGTAGAGTGGATAAGGAAAAACCAGTGGATGTGTTATATCTGGACTTCCAGAAGGCTTTCGACAAGGTCCCACATAAGAGATTAGTATGCAGACTTAAAGCACACGGTATTGTGGGTTCAGTATTGATGTGATTAGAGAACTGGCTGGCAGACAGGAAGCAAAGAGTAGGAATAAACGGGTCCTTTTCAGAATGGCAGGCAGTGACTAGTGGGGTACCGCAAGGCTCAGTGCTGGGACCCCAGCTATTTACAATATATATTAATGATTTGGATGAGGGAATTGAATGCAACATCTCCAAGTTTGCGGATGACACGAAGCTGGGGGGGCAGTGTTAGCTGTGAGGGGGATGCTACGAGGCTGCAACGTGACTTGGATAGGTTAGGTGAGTGGGCAAATGCATGGCAGATGCAGTATAATGTGGATAAATGTGAGGTTATCCACTTTGGTGGCAAGAACAGGAAAGCAGACTATTATCTGAATGGTGGCCAATTAGGAGAAGGGGAGATGCAACGAGACCTGGGTGTCATGGTACACCAGTCATTGAAAGTAGGCATGCAGGTGCAGCAGGTGCAGCAGGCAGTGAAGAAAGCAAATGGTATGTTGGCATTCATAGCGAGGGGATTTGAATATAGGAGCAGGGAGGTTCTGCTGCAGTTGTACAGGGCATTGGTGAGACCACACCTGGTGTATTGCGTACAGTTTTGGTCTCCTAATCTGAGGAAAGACATTCTTGCCATAGAGGGAGTACAGAGAAGGTTCACCAGATTGATTCCTGGGATGGCAGGACTTTCATATGAAGAAAGACTGGATAGACTCGGCTTGTACTCGCTGGAATTTAGAAGATTGAGGGGGGATCTTATAGAAACTTACAAAATTCTTAAGGGGTTGGACAGGCTAGATGCAGGAAGATTGTTCCCGATGTTGGGGAAGTCCAGAACAAAGGGTCACAGTTTAAGGATAAGGGGGAAGTCTTTTAGGACCGAGATGAGAAAGTTTTTTTTCACACAGAGAGTGGTGAATCTGTGGAATTCTCTGCCACAGAAGGTAGTTGAGGCCAGTTCATTGGCTATATTTAAGAGGGAGTTAGATGTGGCCCTTGTGGCTAAAGGGATCAGGGGGTATGGAGACAATAGACAATAGACAATAGACAATAGGTGCAGGAGTAGGCCATTCAGCCCTTCGAGCCAGCACCGCCATTCAATGCGATCATGGCTGATCACTCTCAATCAGTACCCCGTTCCTGCCTTCTCCCCATACCCCCTCACTCCGCTATCCTTAAGAGCTCTATCCAGCTCTCTCTTGAAAGCATCCAACGAACTAGCCTCCACTGCCTTCTGAGGCAGAGAATTCCACACCTTCACCACTCTCTGACTGAAAAAGTTCTTCCTCATCTCCGTTCTAAATGGCCTACCCCTTATTCTTAAACTGTGGCCCCTTGTTCTGGACTCCCCCAACATTGGGAACATGTTTCCTGCCTCTAATGTGTCCAATCCCCTAATTATCTTATATGTTTCAATAAGATCCCCTCTCATCCTTCTAAATTCCAGTGTATACAAGCCCAATCGCTCCAGCCTTTCAACATACGACAGTCCCGCCATTCTGGGAATTAACCTAGTGAACTTACGCTGCACGCCCTCCATAGCAAGAATATCCTTCCTCAAATTTGGAGACCAAAACTGCACACAGTACTCCAGGTGCGGTCTCACCAGGGCCCGGTACAACTGTAGAAGGACCTCTTTGCTCCTATACTCAACTCCTCTTGTTATGAAGGCCAACATTCCATTGGCTTTCTTCACTGCCTGCTTCCTTTCATTGACTGATGCACTAGGACACCCAGATCTCGTTGAACTCCCCCTCCTCCTAACTTGACACCATTCAGATAATAATCTGCCTTTCTATTCTTACTTCCAAAGTGAATAACCTCACACTTATCTACATTAAACTGCATCTGCCATGTATCCGCCCACTCACACAACCTGTCCAAGTCACCCTGCAGCCTTATTGCATCTTCCTCACAATTCACACTACCCCCCCAGCTTAGTATCATCTGCAAATTTGCTAATGGTACTTTTAATCCCTTCGTCTAAGTCATTAATGTATATCGTAAATAGCTGGGGTCCCAGCACCGAACCTTGCGGTACCCCACTGGTCACTGCCTGCCATTCCGAAAGGGACCCATTTATCCCCACTCTTTGCTTTCTGTCTGTCAACCAATTTTTTATCCATGTCAGTACCCTACCCCCAATACCATGTGCCCTAATTTTGCCCACTAATCTCCTATGTGGGACCTTGTCGAAGGCTTTCTGAAAGTCGAGGTACACCACATCCACTGACTCTCCCCTGTCAATTTTCCTAGTTACAGGAAGTTACAGGAGAAGGCAAGAACGGGATATTGAGTTGGATGATCAGCCATGATCATATTGAATGGCGGTGCAGGCTCGAAAGGCCAAATGGCCTATTCCTGCACCTATTTTCTATGTTTTCTATGTTTCTATGAAGACATTTGATATAAATTTATTTGAGGAGCTTGGAGATTCCTGTATCAGGGGTCTGCTCGTAAAGTTCCCCAAGGCATTGGTGGATACATTTCTCTGGGGTTACCACCAATTGTTGACAGAAGGTTTGGCAGGAGAATAGTGAACCTTATGAAATTCAACGTTATTATTTTCCAAATTATGAGCATCTCCTTTGAACTTTGTACATAACGTGATGTTAGGAAATTATTGCTGAGAATCATTTGTTTTTACAGCAGTCTTTCTCTATTCTATATTTTAATCTCTCCACTATGCATCCTCTGTATCCATTTACAGCAGATTTACGCATCAGACAAGCAAAATGAGGTTCTGATAATATTATTGACATACAACATCTGGCTATCCCAGCACTGGTTTTCCAAGTCAGTTGATTTAAGCCTGTTCTCAATGTTTCTGTACATTGCTACTTTTCAGTTTAAATTTTAATGGATTGAATTTTATACTTGCATGCACAAAATGTACTGAAAATTATATTTATCACCGTTTGCTTCCATTGTAGTCAAATTGACAGCAATGGACTGCTCTTAGTATATATGATCTTTTGACTAAAATGACTGTATCCTACAAGAAAACTCGGACTTTACGAGCTTTATGTTGTACTAAACATTATTCAGGTTATTCACTTCATCATGTATCTGTACACTGTAGAAGGCTCGATTATAATCATGTATTGTCTTTCAGCTGACTGGATAGCATGCAATAGAAGTTTTTGACTGTGCCTCGGTACATATGACAATAAACTAAACTCAAACTCAAAGGATAAATTTCTATCCCTTATAACCAAGTATATTGTACAAAGGTTAAGAGATTCTCATTAAAATGAAGTTGTTTATCAGGACCAAATACCCATTTTCAAAGGAGGATCCATCAATTATGGATAGATGTCCTTCTCAACTCCAAAATGGAACAGGTTAAGGTTCAGAATGGTTGGATCACAGCAGCTGCAAACCTGGTTAACAAACAGTGGAGTTATTACTAAGCACAGTGATCTGGTTTCTGCCAGGTGAGTAGTATTAAATTTAAGCATTACAAGGAAACAATCTTGGAATCAACAAAACTTTTTCAGCAAATAGTTAATTTAGTTTAGTTTAGTTTAGAGTAAAAATGCAGAAACAGGCCCTTTGGCCCATTGAATTCACACTGACCATTGATCCCCACACACTAAAACTATCCTACACACACCAGGGATCATTTACAACTCTACCAAGCCAATTAGCTGAAAAAACCCTGTACGTCTTTGGCGTGTGGGAGGAAACCAGAGCTCCCAGAAAAACCCCACGCTGGTCACGGGGAGAACGTATAGGCATAGAGAGCACCCGCAGTCAGGATCAAACCCGGGTCTTGGTGCTGTACGGTTGCATCTCTACCACTGCTCCACCGTGCCGACCCACTCAGTTTTACTATGCTGATGTATGTATGTATAAATTGTATCCATAAAATTTGTGTTTAAGTAATAAATTATACTATGTTATTTTTGAGTATTTACAATAGTTTTTATCCATCCCCATTGTTTAGAAGAATTCAATGTTTTTGCATTGATGTATGTGCAAGACCTATCAACATTCTATGTATCTATGTGTTACAAGGGAACAGGTTCAAGGATCTGACTAGTAGATCAGATAAAGGCTCACTCATCTGTTTAGTTACAAAATTTGCTGAATTGAAAGGAACAAAAACAATACTTGTCTTGGTATGCACGGGGTCCGGTTTACAGCAGCACAACTCTCTCTCTCTCTCTCTCTCTCTGCCTCCATCCACGGTGCTGATCATGACTCAGCCCATAGGTGAACCCCTCTCGTACATGAACACATCACATTTATTGACATTTACTGACCGCGGGAGAAGACGGCAGGGAAAGAGAAAAAGATATTCTGGCCTTCCATCACAGTGAGGAGGGACTGGAGGAGACTCACTGTGATGGATGTTTCTTTTGTTTGGTGTTAGTTTATGATTGTATGTGTTATTGCATTTTTATTGATTATTCTTATTGGTCTTATTGTTGAACTGCGGATAATGTTTCATTTCACTACACATTTATGTGTATGTGACAAATAAACGACTATTGACTATTGACAAGTGAGAGAACAAAAAGAATACTTGTCTTGGTATGCGCTGGGTCCCTTTTACAGCAGCACACATCTCTCTCTCTCTGGCTCCATCCGGGTTGCTGATCAGCCCATCGGTGAACTCCTCTCGTACATGAACTAACTTGTGGCTTACTGGCACCTGCCTTTATACAGGTAAGAAATCACCTGTTGAAATAACCACCGGTAAGTCCTGGCCAATAGTGCTGCTCCCAAATTCAAACTATAACCAATGGTAGAGGACTGCATCCCAGTAACCTCCCTTTGGGAACAAAGCGCTATCAGCTGCAGACTGGCGCATAAAGCAATACACAGCGCTACAGACTTGGCGCATAAAGGGAATACACACCGCGCTGCTGGTTTGGCACCCAAGTGTTTAAACAGAGCGCTGTCGGCTTAGCGAGTGGGAATTTAAATAAGGAGCTATCGACCGCAGCGCTATGGGCTTTAAACATAGCGCTACCTGCCACAGAGCTATGGGCTTTAAACGTAGCGCTATGGCCACAGCACTTTGGGTCACAGACTGTTTGGGCAAAATTCTCATATAACACTATGTAAAGAATGATATGATGAATAAAATTAAATTTAAGCATTCACAATAGATTTTATCCATCTTAGTTAGTTGGTAGATGTTTAGTGTGACTGTGCTGCTGTATGTGTAAAGCCAAGCCAAAATGTGTTTGTCCATGTGATGAATTTCTTAATAATTCAAGTTATTCAGCTTTCACAGGGTTCCATTTGGAGCTAATCCCAACCCTTGAGCTATCCAGTAACCCAGTGACAGCGTGCAGGCTGCTGTAACTATAATTCTAACTAACTGTGAATGTTCAGACAAGGTTTGATTTTCTTTCAATTCAGCAAATCCTTTGATGCATTTGGTTTTTTGAATCTCTACTTCAGGGCTTCCAATTTGTGGGGCATATGTCTTTGCTGTAAATAAGGCCAATTATTTGATCAGTCTTATTCCAAATTGCAACCTGTGCAAAGCTATTTGAAACTAATGTCAATGACGCAATAAGTTTAACAAGATCAGCTACCATTCAATAGATGCAGAAAGGCTTTCTTGCATCTGACATCCTTTATTAAAATATATATATATATATATAAACACACGGAATATTTAGATTAAACAATGAGATGACATTCACACAAGAAATTGAAGATGCTGGAATCTCAAGCAAAATCAAAGTGCTGGAAGAACTCAGCGGGTCAGGCATGATGTTTCAGATCATGTCCCTTCTTCAGATTGCTGTAATGATTCTAGAATTACTTTGACATCTAATTTGTCATATAGCATTTGCAAATGGACAGTTATTTGCACTTCTCACTGTCAAATATGAAACAGAATTGCCTTTGACTTTATATTCTTGAAATAAAGAATAAATGCATTTGAAGAAGAAGGGTCTTGACCCAAAACATCACCCATTCCTTCTCTCCGGAGATGCTGCCTGTCCCGCTGAGTTACTCCAGCTTTTTGTGTCTGTCTTTGGTTTAAACATCTTATTGAAACATATAAGATAATTAGGGGATTGGACACATTAGAGGCAGGAAACATGTTCCCAATGTTGGGGGAGTCCAGAACAAGGGGCCACAGTTTAAGAATAAGGGGTAGGCCATTTAGAACGGAGATGAGGAAGAACTTTTTCAGTCAGAGAGTGGTGAAGGTGTGGAATTCTCTGCCTCAGAAGGCAGTGGAGGCCAGTTCGTTGGATGCTTTCAAGAAAGAGCTGGATAGAGCTCTTAAGGATAGCGGAGTGAGGGGGTATGGGGAGAAGGCAGGAACGGGGTACTGATTGAGAGTGATCAGCCATGATCGCATTGAATGGCGGTGCTGGCTCGAAGGGCTGAATGGCCTACTCCTGCACCTATTGTCTATTGTCTATTGTCTATTGTCTATTGTCTAAACCAGCATCTGCAGTTCCTTCCTACCACACTGATGAAATTGCACAAGTGTGCAAGATCAGTGGCCAATGCCAGTCACACCACCATTGTGTGTAGTGCCACTGTCTCATAGCATCAGAGACCCTGGTTCAATCCTGACCTTGGGTGCTGTCGGTATTGAGTTTACACATGCTTCCCACGAATCATGGGATCACTCTGGGTACGCCACTTTCCTTCCACACTCCACAGAGGTGCACTGGATAATTAGCCAGTGTAAAATGCCATTAGTGTGTGCGTGAGGGGTAGGATCTGGGGTGGGGTGGGGTGGGTGAGAATGTGCGGAGAAAAAAATTTGTGATTAATGTAGGATTAGTGTAAATAGGCTGTTGATGGTCAGTGCAGACTATGGGTCGAAGGGCATGTTTCTGTTTTGTATGCCTCTATCACACTATCATCTGGTAACTACAGTACGTCCCCATGCTATGGTCAGAAATGTTTTCATTTGCTTATGCATGTGGTGATCTAAGGGATCATTTAACAAGTTACAACACATGCTGAAGTGAGTATCCTCCATTTCAGTCAACACTGCAAATCACCGTTAACCTTTCATTTACTTCCTCGCGTTGCCTCCCTTCACCCCACCCACACATCCATCATTCTCCGCTTCTCCTCGCAATCCAACCTAAATTAGGTGGCACGATGAGAGTAGACTTCAGGCTTCCACAGGTCATATCCACAATATAAGATGCATCTGAACAGGGGTCCCAACCCAACAGGTCATCATTCCATTTCCTCCACTGATGCTGCCTGACCCACTGAGTTCCTCTAGTACTTTGTATTTTGCTCACGATTCCAGCATCTGTCGTTTTCTGGGTCATCAGAAAATAAGTCAAGCAGTAGGATATAGATACTATGGTGGCACAGTGGTAGAGTTGCTGCCTTACTGCGCCAGAGTCCCGGGTTTGACCTTGACTATGGGTGCTTGTCTGCATGGAGTTTGTACGTTCTCCGCGTGACCTGTGCGAGTTTTCCCCGGGTGCTTCGGTTTCCTCCTACATTAAAAGAAGTACAGGTTTGCAGGCTAATTAGCTATAATTATAAATTGTCCCGGGCATGTAGGATAGTGTAAATTTGCGGGGATTGCTGGTCAAAGCAGGCTCAGTGGGCTGAAAGGCCTGTTTCCGTGCTGTATCTCTAAACTAAAACTAAACTAAACCAAAACTTCACCAAAGTTATGTGCTCTGCAACTTCCCAATGGCTGACATGCAACAATATAATAGAAACTTTCTTCTTGTTGAGGAGCAAGACATTTAAATCTCTTGGAGTCATTGACGGGCAGAACTTGAAATTATATGCGCCCTTGATCAGAGATGATTTAATCTCCAACAAGAGAGAATAATATTCTGCCAATGTGCAACTCATTTGTGATCACCATTTATACGCTTGCAAGAAAATTCCCACAAAAGGTTTTATTTTAAGAGAATAACCCTGCACTTTTTAAACCACAAAAATACAGATCCTACCATGGACACTTGCAGATCAAAGCAATCCTTTACAAGCAGGGCTTCTATTACTTGTGTTGGTCCCAGGAGTAAAATCAACCCAGCCCACATGAAAAATCCAGCCATTAAGCAGAATAATCAGCATACATTCAGAATATTTGGAAATTGGATTAAACCGGGATGATTTGCAAGCAGAATTGAACTTGCAATTATTTCTAGTCAGTAAATTGCATAAATGATGCATGAATCAAAAGGCATCAGTGTGCAGTGCCTTTAAAGTTTAGATAGAAATAGAAGGGATCATTTTCATGCATCCTTCAATGAAGAGACTGTCATGAAAGATTTGTAACGTACACTCTCCATTAATCTAGCTGAAACTGGTGCCCAAAATTAGATTGTTTCTTTCTTTTTTTAATTTCACCAATCCAAAGCATTTATTCCCATGTTCATCAAATCATTTAATGGGCGAAAGGGCATTAACAGTGAACATAATAGCCTTACTGACTCACAGCCACCATTTTCTTCACGGCACTGGGTATCTGCAAAAAATAACATCAGTTCTAAAACATTAATCTTTATAAATGTCATGTACAGTCCATTATGTGGTCATTTGGAGATCATTAGTATGGGATCTAAAAGTCTAACACATTTAAAGTTGACTTAAGAAGTATTTGCAAAAGGAGAAATTCTTTGGTTTAAGGTTCATTACCATTCTGTAAAGATCATTTGGTTGGTCGCGATCGTGGCTCCACGAACTCCCAGTACGCTTAGGGGGCAATGACTTTTGCTCTTCCGACCTGGGTATCCTGCTGCAGGAAGGCAGGGAGGTGATGGGGGGGGGGGGGGGGGGGGGGTGGGCGTCTCCCTAGGAGGGATGTAATATTCCATAACCCTCCGCTCTGCTTTGATCAATATGTGCACCTTGCCCGTGCAGAGCAAGCGGCTAGAAGCAGCAGCACTCACCATTGCCTTATCATCCTGGCTGGTTGCTCTGGCTACAACTGCATCTTTGATGTGGCTGAATGATCCAATGGTGCTGAGAGCAAACTGGAGAGTGCCTCCAGGCTCCTGTTGAAGACGGTCAAAATTGTAAAGCTGCACAATGCTTTCAGCGACCTTGAAGTAGGAGCACAGTTGGCCCCGGATAGACTTCATGTCAAAGGCCGTCGTGGTCAGATGCACCAAAGACACACACGGTATTTTTCTCTGACCACAGGTTCCTTCAGGCTTCCTGTCACCTACAGGAGGACCAGAAGACAGACATGGGGATGTGGAAGTTAAACATCAAACTGCAGACCCCAGAGAACATTAAGGAACATTGAGGATCCACAGGCATTGAGGATCTGAGGGACTACACAGGTTGGCCAACCATGAAATGCCTCTTTGACTCCCTGGTACACTGGTGGGAAGCAGCCAAGGAAAACATCAAGAGCTTCTTCCTCCTCAAAAGGTGTTCAGAAAGCAAGAAATCAGAAGGAATTGTGCCATCTCCAGACAGACTTGCAGCAACTCCTCCTTCTGCAGTCAAGGTGACAATAGACAATAGGTGCAGGAGTAGGCCATTCAGCCCTTCGAGCCAGCACCGCCATTCAATGTGATCATGGTTGATCATTCACAATCAGTACCCCGTTCCTGCCTTCTCCCCATACCCCCTGACTCCCCTATCCTAAAGAGCTCTATCTAGCTCTCTCTTGAAAGGTGGGTGGATGTGAGGGAAAACTTCCGAGAGTTGACAAACTGTCGAAGCTGCTCCTTGCCTCAGAATGTTTCAGGATAATCTTCTGATCCAGAGTCCGCTCCGTGTAGCAGGATGAGATGTATTCACGCTTCTTCTTCGTCCAAAAGATTTACAAGGGGATCTCTGTGATCCACAGCCTTAAGGAAGAGGATAGCTCCGTAACATCCTCCATTGGCCTCCTCCATTGCCAGAGCGATGCCACACCCAAAGTGGAGGAACATCACCATGTATTCCCTTTGGATAGCTTTCAACCAACAGTATGAACATTGAATTCTCCAATTACAAGTAATGCCCTTCCCTCCCCACTGTGGTGTGTACCACCATCTCCCACCCCCCCCCCCCCCCCCATGGGCCCAGACCCTCCTGTCCACTCATTACTCATCCATGCGTCCCCATTTCCCTTTTATCCACAATCTTTCTCCTTCGACCTCTGTCTTCTTCCACCCATATTCCTCCCTCTGGCTCTCCATTTCATTCTTCCTCTTCTCACCTTATCTGGCAACCTTTTAGCCTTCCTTTTCACCTCTAGCCCTTGTCACATATTCCACCCATCAAAACCACTTCACCTATATCTACATTTCACTTTCCAGGCTTTATCCTGCACCCCCCATCCCCTCCCAACTCTGTTTTCCAGATTTTTTCTCCCTCCCCCCCACCCACTCCAATCAGTTTGAAGAAGGGACCCAGGAAGGACTGAGATGAGGAAAAACTTTTTCACCCAGAGGGTTGTGAATCTGTGGAATTTTCTGCCACAGAAGGCAATGCAGGAAAATTCACTGGATGTATTCAAGAGAGAGTTAGATAGAGCTCTTATGCCTAATAGAATCAAGGGATTTGAGGAGAATAAAAATTCCAAGGATTTTTATTTTATGGACATAAATGCAAATCCTTTCTCTGAGGCCCCCTAGTTGCTCATGATATTTTCACCAACAGTGAGAAGGAGCCAGAATTTGAGCCAACTTCGGTCTTCTCATCCCACTCACATAAAATTCTTCCATTCAGCAGCTTGGTTGAAAACTGAAGAATGTTCAACAAAATGCACAAACCCAAGGCTGAGCTTTCAACTTTCCACTAATGGGCAATCAGCTTATTTCATGAGGAACCGGGCCATCCTGCAACTTCAGCTTGTTATTTTTATGTTCTGTGAACATCAGCTTGATTTATTTAGTACAGATATTTATGCAGGATATCCAAGTTTAAGCTTCAGTTCTTGTTTACAAAGGCTTCCTGCTCAAGGGCAGCTTAGAGACACAACATAGTACAGGAGACAGCGTAGATACAACAACAGATCAACAAGAAGCATTGTTAACCATTTCTGTTGCTCAGCTCAGAATCATGACTCATCCTTGATTAAAACTTGCAATGATGTTATTTTTCCCCCCCTTATATTAAACCTCACATTTTAATATTTATCTTCAGGGAAATGGGGTCAGGGTTGACTTTGAGTGTAACTACCAGCTCTCTAAGCAATTGAAATCCATTGCTTCCTGCAACAGCAGCATTCCTTTCTGCAACACGGTGGTTCAGCTCTACCCAGCTGCTATATCTCATTAATGCGCATTTGACCATTACAGCAGACTTTTGAGTGCTGACACTTGAAAGGCAGGCACTGGCAGGCTATCAACTATAGCAACAGGAAATCGCCTGAAGACAACAATGAAAAAACAGCAGCTGCAAACACCAAAGCAAAATAACTTTTTACATGCTTGTCGATGAACTTTTTTTTTTAATTTACACTTTTTTGTTTAGATTTAAACCTTTAATTGGAGATTGCTCCAAGCTAGAATAAAATACACTGTGAAAAGGTGATCATTGCATAAAAATAACTTTCGTTTTTGAATGAAGTCAAATGCAGCATTACTTCAGGAACTAAAGCTTTTGGGAAAATAATGCAATATTGCAAATCATGTAGAAATTTGACTTCGTAAATTGTTAGTGGGCTACAGCATATTGTATCTTTAAAACTGAGACTTTGAACCATAATTTGCGTAGAGATGATTTTAACAGTGTTTGCCACGAGCAAACAACAAAGTGCTATAGGAACTCAGCAGATCAGGCAACAGCTGTGGAGGGGATGGACAGGAGACGGTTCTGGTCAACCAGAAGCTTCACCTATCCATTCCCTCCCCAGATGTTGTCCGACTCATTGAGTTCCTCCAACACTATGTTGTTTACTATAAGTTGGATTTACTTTTACCTGTTTAATTGCAACAACTTTTTGTACCATTTTTTTCTGGAAGTGCAAGCTCATAATACTGTAGTAATTGAAATAGGGCATCTGGTATCTGACTGAATAGGGTATGCATCATGAAATCCATTGAATGATCAGGTTGATGGATTCTGAATAGTTAGGTTGAGTAAATTCAATGTCAGATCAGTGCAGAACGAGAAATAAAGGGATGGAAATAGTAACTGGATCTGAAGAAGTAAAAAGTAGAGATAGAAAAGATGGGAAAAGTAAGAAGTGGGCTCTTTGCTCCCGTGACTTGGGCTCAATGCTGACCTCAGGTGTTAACTGTGTGCAGTTTGCATTTTTCTCAATTATTGCAGAGGTTTTCTTTCAGTACCCCAGTTTCTTCCACATCCCAGAAATTGTGCTGACAGTCAGGCTAATTGTTCTATGTATCCAGCTGAGTGGTAAAAGCTAAGGTGGTTCGGGAGTTGATGGGAATTTGAAGAAAATAAAATGGGTTAGAGTCGAATTAATATAAATGGGTGTCAACAGTCGGTGTGAACTCAGTGTGTTGAAGGACCACTTTCCAGCGGTATCTTTCTATGACTCATATTTTTAAGAAATAATAACAACAATTAAAGATAAACACAAATGCTGGAGTAACTCAGCGGGACAGGCAGCGTCTCTGGAGAGAAGGAATGGTTGATGTTTCGGGTCGAGACCCTTCTTCAGACTCTTCTTCATCCTCCAACAACAATTAAACGTTGGCTGAACTTGGTGCCAAAAGTACATTTGTAAATTTTGTGCCAAAATGATTCATTTTCAGTCATTGATGATTAATACCCTGTGCAGAATAAAGGATATTGGTAATTTAGTCTTCATTAAAATGCACAAGTCATAATAGGCTTTAAAACAAGCTACTTCATTTTACACCAGTACTTCAGTACTGACTTTTTTCAGTACTGACTTTTTATGACAATTTCAATTTGTATCCCCTCTTTAAATAATAATGTTAATGCTTTTTTTCATATTTCAAATAATTAGCCAAAAAAGTTTGACATTTACCAAAGCAACCTTTGGAGTTCTGTGTTGACTTCCTTTGGCTTAGGTTACTTCAGCGCATGTACATAAATAACTAAAAGAAACATGGTCCTCGTTCGTACAAATTAAGGAACATCATCATATTACGATTCTAGTTGTGTGCATTTGAAGTTTTGTGAATAAAAGAAAATGCAATTCCACAGAAGAATCATAAGGTCATAAGGTCTTGTGATCGGAGTAGAATTAAGCCATTCGGCCCATCAAGTCTACTCCACCATTCAATCATGGCTGATCTATCTCTCCCTCTTAACCCCATTCTCCTGCCTTCTCCCCATAACCTCTGACACCTCTACTAATCAAGAATCTATCTATCTCTGCCTTCAAAATATCCACTGACTTGGCCTCCACAGCCTTCTGTGGCAAAGAATTCCACAGATTCACCACCCTCTGACAAAATAAATTTCTCCTCATCTCCTTCCTAAAAGAACATCCTTCAACTCTGAGGCTATGACCTCTCGCCCTAGACTGTCCCACTAGTGGAAACATCCTCTTCACATCCACTCCATCCAATCCTTTCACTATTCCGAATGATTCAATGAGGTCCCCCTCATTCTTCTAAACTCTTAAAAGGAATGGTGACACCAGCAATAGGAACAATCGGATACAATGTATAGACTGCAAGGTCAAAACATTTCTGCTCCCCAACCCCCTTCCCCTCTCTTTAGTCTCCAATTCTAGTGTAGACATTCCTGGCAGTGGGAAAGAAAATTGCATGTCACCATCAGAGCTTTAGTAAGGATATGTTTCACCTGTCTTCTGCTTTGTGAATGAGCTAGAGGAAGTGAATGAGAGCCTTAAGTAGTTTGCCTCACTATTCACCAAGGAGAAGGACATGGATGACGGTGAGTTCAGGGAGGAGTATATTGATAATCTAGCACAGGCTCATTTTAGGAAGGAGGGGGTGTTGAGTGTCTTCAAAAACATTAAGGACGATGAACCCCAGAGCTTAATTAAATCTATCTCAGAATATTGAGGGAATATTAAAAGAGATTTTGGGTCCTTGACAAGGATCTTTGGGTCCTTTTTACCCCGAGTGAGGTGCGAAGATTGGAAAATAACCAATGTTGTTCCTTTGTTTGAGTAGCGCAATGGGGACAAAACAGACATTTATAAGCGGGTGAACATTACACAACAGGCAAGGAAATTATTGGAGAAGATTCCAAGGGACAGGAGTTACTCACATTTGGGAAAAAAATGACTTATTAGGGATAGTCATCATGTTTTTGTGTAGGGAATTCCAGAGTCTTGCAGATTTGATTGAGATTTTTGTGGAGGCGATGAAGCTGATTGAGGAGGATAGGACATGGACTGTGCAAGGTTTCTCAAGGCAAGCTGGTGCAGAAGATTAAATCAAAAGTGAGTTCTAAAATTGAATCCAAATTTGACTTAATCTTAGAAGACAGGATAGTGGTAGAGTGATGTTATTCTGACTGAAGGTCTATGACCAGTGTTGTTCCACTAGCATACTATGCCAATGTGAAAGAAGGAACTGCAGATGCTGGTTTAAACTGAAGATAGACACAAAATGCTAGAGTAACTCAGCAGATCAGGCAGCATCTCTGGAGAGAAGGAATGGGTGATGTTTTGTGTCGAGACCCTTCTTCAGACCGGTTAGGGATAAGGGAAATGAGAGATACTATACCAATGATTTGACTGAAACTGCAGTTGGTCTGATTAGTAAATTAACATGAAGATAGGTGGAGCTGTAGACAATGGGGAAAGTTGTCAAAGGATATAGATTAGTTGAACATTAGCAAAACATTGGTTAGGTTACATAAGGGCACAAAGTGCTGGTGTAACTCAACAGGTCATGAAATATCTCTGGAGAACATGGATAGGTGGCATTTTGAATTGGGACCCTTCTTTAGATTGCTTGTAGGGGGGGTGGGAAGAAACCTGTGAGGGAGGTTTGGACACATTTGGAGCATTCTGGGAGTTGTGGTTGCCCCATTATGAATGCTTTGGAGAGGGTACAGAAGAGGTTTACCAAAGTACTGACTGGAATAAAGAGTATTTGCTATAAGGAGGGGTCAAGGAAAGACCGTTCACATTGTGGCCCTGTTTCCACCAATCTTTCCACCACTATGCACAAGAAGTGCAAGACGCCATTGTATGCAGATGCCGAGAAGTGTGTTCAGCTCTGGCTGAACAATTTCTAGTCTTGTGATGTGGACTCGATAAGAAACTATATGGAGATGTCAGACAAACTTGGATTGTTTTTCGTGGGGCATTGGAAGTTGAAGGGTTATCCAATAGAAGTGTACAAAATTATGAGAGGCATAGATAGGGTAAAGGAGGTTTGCAGGGCAGATTTTATACTCAAAGTGGTAGGTGCTAAGGGAGCTAGTAGAAGTAGATATGATAGCAATGTTTAAAGAGGTATTAACGCAGACACATGAACAGACAGGGGACAGAGATTTACAGACCATGTGCAAGCAGGTGGGATTATTTTAGATTGACATAATGGTCAACCCAGACGTGATGGGTTGAGAGACCTGTTCCTATCCTATGTTGTTTTAAGTGGTAATGGATTGATTTTTGGGATCAATTGGTTTGGCAATAAATTGCCAATTAAGAAAAAGGAAGATCATGTTATAAAATCCCACCCTGCAACCAAAACATCTGTTTGGTTCAATTTGCAATGTACAATAGGGTATTACTTCATAACCTGTTTTCTGAAAACAACATGTCATGCAAACCCAGGTGCTCCAGGTGGGTATCTAATGTTGAACAAATGAGCTGGCTGGAGCATATAATTGATTATGGCAGTCTAGAGAAGATCAATAGATTGATGAATACTAAACCTTCAGGGGATTCTGTTCATCCTTTCTATCATCAGTTACCCGAGTTATACAGACATTAACTCTATTGAATGCCATCTTTCATAAGAATGGATAATACCGTATATGTCCCTTTAGGCATTATTTTGATGTTAACATTCAGTTGGTCTATTTTGACTTGCTTCAGGTTTGCTATATCCAGCAACAGAGTTCTAGAATTGCAGATTTAACTTTGGTAAAAAATAATATCACTGTTGCATAGAAACATAGAAAATAGGTGCAGGAGGAGGAGGAGGCCATTCGGCCCTTCAAGCCAGCACCACCATTCATTGTGATCATGGCTGATCATCCCCAATCAATACACCATGCCTGCCTTCTCCACATATCCCTTGATTCTACTTGCCCCTAGAGCTCTATCTAACTCTCTCTTACATCCATCCAGTGATTTGGCTTCCACTGCCCTCTGTGGCAGAGAATTCCACAAATTCACAACTCTCTGGGTGAAAACGTTTTTCTCACCTCAGTTTTAAATGGTCTCCCCTTTATTCTAAGACTGTGGCCCCTGGTTCTGGACTCGCCCAACATTGGGAACATTTTTTACTGCATCTAGCTTGTCCAGTCCTTTTATAATTTTATATGTTTCTATAAGATTCCCTCTCATCCTTCTAAACTCCAGTGAATACAAGCCTAGTCTTTTCAATCTTTCCTCATATGTCAGTCCCACCATCCCAGCGATCAATCTCGTGAACCTACGCTGCACTGCCTCAATTACAAGGATGTCCTTCCTCAAATTAGGAGACAAAACTGTACACAATACTCCAGATGTGGTCTTACCAGGGCCCTATACAACTGCAGAAGAACCTCTTTACTCCTATACTGAAATCCTCTTGTTATGAAGGCCAACATTCCATTAGCTTTCTTCACTGCCTGTTATACCTGCACGCCAACTTTCAGTGACTAGTGTACAAGGACACCCAGGTCTCGCTGCACCTCCCCCTTACCTAACCTAACTCCATTGAGATAATAATCTGCCTCCTTGTTTCTGGCACCAAAGTGGATAACCTCACATTTATCTATATTATACTGCATCTGCCACGCATCTGCCCACTCACTCAACCTGTCCAGCTCACCCTGCAACCTCCTAACATCCTCTTCACAGTTTACACTGCCATCCAGCTTTGTGTCATCTGCAAACTTGCTAGTGTTGCTTCTAATCCCCACTTCCAAATCATTAATATATATGGTAAACAGTTGCGTCCCCAACACCAAGCCTTGCGGCACTCCACTCGCCACTGCCTGCCATTCTGAAAAGGACCCGTTTATTCCTACTCTTTGCTTCCTGTCTGCCAACCAATTTACTTTTAATTCCCCCTTACCCCAAAACAGATCCCAGTGATCTAAGAATCTAAATCCCTGCCCCCTACACCATTTCCTCAGCCACACATTCAGGTTGTGTATCGCCCTGTTCCTGCTCTCACCAGCACGAGGAACTGGAAGCAAATCAGAGATAACCACCCTGGAGGTCCTGCTTTTCAGCATTTTTCTGAGCTCTCTAAAGTCACGCTGCAGAATATTCATCCACTTCTTTCCGGTGAACAGCTGTATGGTATTTAGTCACAGTGTGTAATCTCTTACCATTTCTCACCCTGACTTTATCTGTTTAGTTTAGCGATACATCAAGGAAACAGACCTTTTGCCCCTCTGATTCCATGCCAACAATTAATCATTATTCACACACATTCTATGTTATTCCACTTTCTCAACCATTCCCTACACACCAGGGGTAATTTATGGAGTCCAATTAACCTACAAACTCACACATCTTTAGAATGTGGGAGGAAACAGGACTACTCGGAGGCAATTCACGTGGTCTAAAGGAGTACATGCAAACTCCACACAGACAATACCTGAGGTCAGGATCAAACCTGGATCTCTGGGGCTGTGATACAGCAGGTTCACCAGCTGTGCCAATGTGCCGCTGCCACTATCGATTTTCAATTTGTCTTTCCACCTTTTCATCTAACTCAAGTAAAAGTCTGAGCAATCAGAAGATTAGGCCTCAACTACATGCATGGAAAAGAATGGTGGAAAGACAGTTCAAGTATAACTTCTTTACAGTAAAGGCAACTTACTTGTGGAAAGGATTCGAGAGAAAAGGTAAAGAGACACAGATAAGAGAAAACATGTCCTAGGTAAAAATGTATTACCGATGAAATATCTTGACATTAGAATGAGTCCGATGGGTCCCAACAACAATAATTTGCATTTTCATAGCTCTATAATAAAGTAAAATGTCCAGAGATACTTCAGAAGGTTATCAGACAAAAATTGTTACAGAGCTATTTTGCGATCCAGCTATTTTTGTTTTGCAGGGCGTAGTGTAGAAAAGCAATCTTTTCACCAACAAAAAATTTGAAATCTGCTCAAAAAGGTTAGAAGTAGTAACGTAGGGCGGCTTACACCCTGAAAGATTTGGTAAAATGGGGCTTCCATGATGGGAGGTCACATCATCATTGCTACATCATTGCAAAGCTGTGCATGGGGAAAATCAACCAACCTTAAGGGATCCAACCCCTACAGCCACACCCAAGTGGCACTAAAGGCCACCTTGAAGTAAAGGAAAATATAGAGAAGGAAGGGCATCACAATTATAATTAATTATGGTCACCCCTAAAGTGCAATCCACTATTTCTGATGCCGTGAGTCAGTCCATGCCATAGTACAATGCAGCATGATGAATTGAGATGTATGAAATAAAAAGGCTGTAAATAACAAGAGGGTAAGGAAAGTTGAGTGGGAAAATACATTGTCCAGTGGAACTTGACCCTGGAAACTGATTGTGTTGGAAGGAACTGCAGGTGCTGGTTTAAACCGAAGATAGACACAAAATCCTGGATTAACTCAGCGAGTCAGACAGCATCTCTGGAGAAAAGGAATAGGCGACATTCGTGTTGAGACATTCGACCCAAAACGTCACCCTATTCCTTTTCTCCAGAGATGCTGTCTGACCCACTGAGTTACTCCAATTTTTGTGTCTATCATCCGGAAACTGATTATTAGGTTGACATCATAACATTGGGTTCACTAATATGAATAATGCGCAGATGTACCTGGCCCAATTCTCTAATGAATGCAGTTTTACCAGGAAATGGTCACAAGTGCATTTATCCCCTAATTAAATTGTTTCTATGTGTGATTGACGCAAAAAAGATGAAGGGTCTCGACCCAAAATGTCACGCATTCCTTCTCTCCAGAAATGCTGCCTGTCCTGCTGAGTTACTCCAGCATTTTGTATCTATCTAAGGTGTTCTGTATACTCCTTTGGTATGTGAACCTCATGTTGTTGTCAGTTTGTGGTTCAGAGCTTAGTCCAGAATCATGCAACATGGCAATAAGCCTTTCCAACCATCATGTCCGCAACGAGCATCAAACAACTTGAACTAAACTACTGCTACACTAATCCCATTTTCTTCTTGCTACATTGCCATCAACATCGCCAAGATTCTACCACTCATCTGCACACTGGTGGTAATTTTAGTGGTTAACTTGCCTACCGTGCTGTACACCTTTGGGACATGTGTGGCAAACAGGGCACGCAGAGGAAATCCATGTGGTCACAGAGAGAAATAAATCTCTGTACGAACAGATCCAAGGTCAGGATTGAACTAGTTAGGAAGATAAAAGGAGATAATTTAGACATAGCAATTAACTAACAGGCTCCACTCAGTATATAAGAACAAAGTAAAGCTTAATTATATAATTTATTATCAAACACACAATATGAAATGCTTTCAACTTTAATAGCATGCAAGGAATAAGAGAGCAATTGAATTTGCTAAATTTTATACTTTGCCTGGGTTTGCTTCTATTAATTTCACCTTTTTCTACTTGTGAGGAAACAAAATGCTGCAGCTGCTTCCTAAATGTTACACGATTTTGCTGATATTAGCTCAAAAGTAGTAATTTTACTCATTGCATCCAGCTGCTGCACTGGCTAACTGATAAACTAAGTATAAAATCTTAAGTCTTTTCTGCTCAATGTATTTAAGGATAACAGCAGGTACAGTCTTTAACTAAATGGCAAGTAAAAGGGCTTTTAGGTACTACTGTGGTCAGTAAAAGTAAGAGAAAACTCTACACCAGAAGTAGAAGGAAACATAAACACTGAATTTGGTCGGAAATGTTCCCAGCCAAGATCTGGACAGAAGCCTCTCTTCTTCAAAAGCAGTCCTTTAGAACTGAGGATGACTTGGGAAAGTAGCTGCCGTGAAGTAAAACCTGAACTAGTTGGAAACTACCCTGCTTGTTGCTGCTACTCACAAGGAAACATTCTTAATCCTTATGATATGGTTGTTCATAATGAATGACTGGAGCTAATTCTACCTGGGGCCTGGGGCCTGGGGCCTGGGGCCTGTGGCACTCTACACAAAGCTTACAATCTCTTTATGGGGTCAGTGGGCAACATTATTGCAATTGTGAATGCTGTAATTACTGGAGAAAAGAATTCTTGTAATATTCAAAATCTCAAAATACGATGAGCTGGGAGCAAAAAATCCTGTAAAAAAAAAAAAATGTGTCGAGGGTGCAAAATATAACTGCAATAGAAATAAGGGTCGTGCATCCTCTCGAGAATCTCTGGTTTAGAATTCCCACTCCGAGCACAATTTTGTCAGGACTGCATATATAAAATTGGGTTACAATTGTGATGATATGTGTATCCATGCACATTATTCTAGAAATTCAACTGTGATCTCCAGCACTGATGATGCAATTTCCACAAAGAATAGTCTGCCTGAAGAAAGGTCCTGACCCTGAAACGTCACTTGTCCGGGTTCACCGGAGATGCTGCCTGACCCGCTGTGTTACTCCAGCACTTTGTGTCTATTTTTTTCCTCAAAGAATAGTTCATTTCCCTTTGCACCACTCCCTTAGAGGGTGTGGAGTGTGACATTCAGTGAAGCCCTTTTTTTAATAGCACTGTTCCCTGGTCAGGTCTTTACCCAAATAGGTTTCCCTACTTAACTCCCTTTATCTCATGCCTCCCCTTTACATATAATACTGACTGATTGTTCCAACTACTGGCTTTATTTTCAGTTTCCACAATCAAAGCACCACACAACCTGAATATTTGAATCTCCAATCCAGCCACAACCCTTGCACTGATGTGGTTCCCTGATTCCAACCCTATGCGCAGATTACCTTTCAAAGTTACCAATCGCTCTAGAGAACCTGATTATTATTTGTAGTCATTCCACATAGAGGACTGGAGCATCTTCAACTCTGCAAAAGGATTGTCATCAATTGCACTGGTCGTTGAACCAGTGAAAATAAAATTCAGATGCACCAAATTCCAAGGCTCTGTGTGAGCTTAAGCCATTCACCTGCACATGCTGAGCCTTTGACAGGAGCAAACAGAGTAACATGTCCTGGGAGCAGAGTTAGATCTAGGAGATCTGAAAGGAGTGAGAACTGGCATTCAGAAGAGTCGGGGAATAACTGGGGAGATGGGACTAGGTCAAGGCCAGGATCCACTGTCCCATCAAGAGTGGAAGGAAATACAAAGGAGGAGCTAGTTAAACAGAACCCCAGAGTCAAAGTTGAGGGAGAATGTTATCATGAGATAAAGGCACAAATCTGAGAAATAGATAAGGGAACCTACTGTGAATGAGGTTAGTGAGGTCAACATGAATACGTAAGTGAATGATGAATATGGGAATGGGGAGCACGGCTAATAGTGCCCAACAAGTGTATCGAAGAATAACATGGCAATATTTCCACACAATGTTCTAAAGAGGTGTTTCAAAGAAAATTGCATTATTTCATGCACATCTGACATGGAAATCTTGTAATTGGCAAAAGGACAGTTTGAAATCCAAAATATTCAGTCAAAATTCCAAAGTGTGCAATTAAACCTCAAAATAATCTAAATTATGTTCCACTTTAGAAATGACCCATTTTCAACCATACAATACTGAAAACATAGGATAATGTGTACACATTTTTAACATGTATTGCTTTTAATATCCCGTTAAGTTTTATTTTGACTACTGTTCTCAAAGGACTGACAAAGGAGAAAGAGAGAGTTAGATAGAGCCCAATGATAGCAGAGTCAGGGGGTAAGGGGAGAGGGCAGGAATGGGGATGATCAGCCATGGGGATGATCAGCCATGGGGATGATCAGCCATGATCACATTGAATGGCGGTGCTGGCTCAAAGGGCTAACTCCTGCACTAGTCTATTGTCTATTGACTTTAATTCAATTGCAAAAAGTTTGACCATTCTTAATGCAATGGGATGACTCTGAGCCTGTATTGCTGTACAGGGCATCAGCTCACTGCATTATTTCCGCTTATGGCTTTGAACTGTGTAACTCAGACCGAGTGAGGAACCCACAATCCGTTTATAGAGAGTTGTTACACTTGTTGGACTGTCGAGAAACCCACAGGAGATATGCCTTGTGCTTGTGGCATGTTTGCGTTCTAATGTTTGCTTCCGAGTGAAGTCCATATTGCAGCATCGTCTGAATGAAAATGGATCCTGTTTCCTAAAATATAGGGATTTTGAATTAAGGAGTGCAATGACTAATGCACAATCTAACAAAAAAATGAAGGTGTAAAGATAACAAGCAATTCCTTTTATTGCTGCCTTTTAATGGTGGCTCAGGATTTCTAAAACATTAGGTAAAATCTCTCTTTAGCAAACAGCTTTTTTTTCAGTTATACCAGAGAATATTTGACAAAGGGAATATCTTAGTTATGACCATCACAAAAGCGATCCATGGGACCTGTAAATGACAAATTAAGACATTTGCGATATAAATGATGAGAAACAGCTCAGTGAGACAACTATTATAGATGAAAGGTCAGACACAAGCTTGGTTGACTAAATGTAATGTACATGAAGATCAATTATTTGGAATCTTTGGAAGCTTTTCTACTCTATGTGCTGAATAAGCTAATGCCATTTACAGAAATGGCATGAGCACCAGATTGTCTTTTCATGAAGGTAACTGAGAAGCAACTGTGGGAGCTGAGGGCTGAGTTTAGGATTGGATTTGGTTGAAGCATTATTATGATTGAAAAACCTCTCTCGCTGACATTAGCGACTAAGCTCCTTTGACCAGGATCACACTAGAAGAGGGAGAGGAAGTGGGTCAAACTATTGAAAAGAATTCAAAAGATGCTATTGAACATATTCAAGGTTGGGTCCAGTAGATGTTTGGAGCTTTAAAGAATGTGAATTTGCTAAGAAATCTTTGAGGACAAGACTCAGACTAGCCATGAGCTTGTTGGTTGATGGATGAGTTTTGATGTGCTCGCATATGACCCCCCCCCCCCCCCCCCCCCCCACCCCCACATTCTATGTTACGCTTATTGAAGTCAAGGATCAACAGCACGATTGCAAGGATACTGAACGTGTAAACAATCATTTATTATTTGTAATGCATGGAATATTGGTTGTGAACAACAACTGTTGCTTTTAGGCTATTACATTGTGCCAATGACTTTCCAGGCTGAATTAAAGTGAATGGAAAGTTCAAACAAGGAACAAGGAGCCCTTAAACAAGATAATGTTTTGTTTAGAGCTCCTTGTGCAACAAATGTGTCTGCATTCTCTGAAAATGGTCTTCACAATATCTTGGGAATCCACAGAGAATACAAGGAATATTTTAAGATTAAAAAACATTGTGTCCAGTGATGGCCTAATTGAGCAGTTTTAAAAAAAACTTCAAATGAAGATACTAAACAAAGTTCCAACTACTTGAAGCCACATGGCCAGATAAGATTTTTCAACACCAAATGGGCAGTCAGTACTCCACAATGGATACCTTTGCTGACTGCAATCAAGGATGTATGTTTACCTAGACATCAGGTCCCCTGTAATAGGGCTCAGCCATTGAGTAATAGGTTGCCTGGTTTTCTGTTATCTGTAGGTGGTGCATGTTTTACTAAGATCAGAGAAGACAGCCTCAAAAGGAAATCTGCAGAGTGGTTCTTATCCTCAACAAAAAGATACATATCTGTCATAAAGCAGAATCGTTATTGCTCCTTCATTTACTTCCTGCATGTTGTCCTTTGATCCTTCTATCCACACACCATACCAACCACCCACATCACCACCTCTTTCCACTTTTCCAGCACACTTTATCTGAACTTGTGCCTTTTATGTTCGTTCTGAATGCAATTGTTTCTAAACCATGACATTATTCATGTAACAATCTTTGGTTATTCCTACGGGAATCTCCAAGCATTAAAAGTATTAGTCAACCAGACTTCCAGCTTTTTTTATTTAAATACTCCTGTAGTATTTGATTAACCTGGGGCCACCAAGCTCTTTGTGGGTCCTAATTTCAATGGTGAGGATAGTGCTCTTGGAAGTTTAGTTTGGATTTCTCTTCTTCCATGGATTTTCAATATCCACAGATGTCTACACATGATTACACTGTGAAACATTTGGGGCCATTGAAAATAAATACATTGCAAAAAAACAAACTCAACTCTTTCACCTTTACTGTTCAATCTCACTGAAGTTTACTATAGTTTATAACATTAAATCTCAGCACAGATTGAATAGCTTTGTTTCAGAATTTGTCACTAACAATGACTTATGGTTAATGTCACTCTGAAAATAAGCACAAGCATATGTTTGAATGTGCATTGTTTTTCATTTAATTGAATAAAATTTGTCTTGAGCTTGGGAACAGAAATCTGAATTAAATTTATTGTAATTGTGTCTGCTGGGCATGTCAGGCTGCCTCAGCAATGCCAAAAGGCTTCCGAGGACTCAGTAAGTGCAGTGAAGTAGTTAAAAATATATGTATATATCAGGGCTTAGGAAATGAAACACAAAGGAGGGAGAATCAGCAGATATCTTTCTGTGATAGCAATGTTCCGGAGAGTAACACTCCACTTCAATCCAAGAGGGATCTTTCAATATTCTACTATCTTTAATCTATGGACTCTCTGCCTGGGGACTATCTTGTTAGTACAATGAAAGCTGCTGCCTTACAAGCTTGACTGAGTTGTTCTATTCATACCACTGGATTTTTTCAGCAAAGAAATTAATTGTGGGCTGCTGGCATTTATATTCCATACTCTATGGCACATCCATACAGCAAAGCTTGATTTAATTGTAGATTTTATAAATATATAAAGGTAAATGAATTGCCAAATGGAATATTTCAATCTACAGTAACATGCATCTTTTTAGGGTGTTTTTAAGATTAAATTTGAGAGAGATTACATGCAGGCACATGTTTTTTTTTCCAGTTGCACCCTTTACCTTTTCAGTCACTGCAGTATATTTGGTTTATTTCATAAATGCCACATGCTTCTGGCCACATCTGAAATGAAACAACAGCATCATTTTCAAATTGTGCTCAAATTTAAGATTCTGCATGTTCTCGAATAGGAAAATTGAGTTAAAATCTGAATTAAAATCTGACAGTTCTATGTATTGCCCCACCTCAAACTCACTAACTGATGGTTCTTGTCTTTGGGCCAAATATTGCTGGTAAATGCTGGTAGTTCCTTAGCAATCTGCCAATATTTATCAATGTAAGTGCAAGCAAGAATGGGACTTGCATGCACATTCAAAGACGGAAATCCCAAACATGCTTACAAGATTCTTAACAGGGAATCGTGTCAGAGAGCTCCTCCACTGGTCTCACACAGAATCCAAGATGGAACACAAATCTGCTGATATTCACCAGAACTTACACCAAGAATCTCACATCAGGATAGATCTGTCACAGGCTTCATGAACCCTTTCATCTCACACATGTTGCAGCTGCAAGAAAGAAAAAAAAACATACATCACATGTTTGTATTGTTTGTGTTTACAATAAAGATTTAAATTACCTAAAAAAGCTTTAAGTGTCGTATTTAATTTATTTTTGAGAGACTTTGATACTGTTATTATTTTATTTCAATATTAATTATTTTTGATTATGAGGGACATTTCAAGGTTTTCAAAAATGTTTGATAGCACAGGTGTTGGGATGCAACTTTGCCACGTTGTCATGGTGGTGTCCACCATGTGACCACAATCACATCACATAAGGTTTGATGTAACACTGGGCCTTGTCCATAGAATCCCAGCGGTTTCTATCCAGCATCTTTACACTTATGAATTAGGACCATTGAATAACGGAGCTGTGGGGAATTCAAACAGGGAGTGAGGCCAGTGCAACCTACTGGCAAAATCTGGAGCAGTCTCTGTAAAAGAAAATACTACACGGGATTCCCCGCAGGCAGAAAACCCGGCAAAAAGAGAAAGGCAAATGTTGCCAGCTGAGGGTATACAGGAATTTAAGGGAATGCCAAGCTGACTTACTTTAGTTTAGTTCAGAGATACAGCGCGGAAACAGGCCTTCAGTCCACAGAGTCTGCACCGACCCCCAGCGATCCCCGCACATTAACACAAGCCGACACACACTAAGGACAATTTACAATTATACCAAGTACACAAACCCAAGCCAATTAACCTACAAACCTTTACGTCTTTGGGGTGTGGGAGGAAATCAAAGATCTCAGAGAAAACCCACGTGGTCACGGGAAGAACGTACAAACTCCGTACAGACAGCTCCCCCCGTAGTCGGGATTGAACCAGGGTCTCTGACGCTGCAAGCGTTGTAAGGCAGCAACTCTACCGCTGCGCCACCATGCCGCCCGTAAATTAAAACCTATTTATATGATTTAGGCCTATGAGTGTTAAATATCAGCAACACAAATTAGAATGAAATTTAAAGGATTAAGAAGTAATATGATGAATGATATTAAAGAGAGGTGATAGGCAGGGCCGTCTTAACGCATGGGCCTGATGGGCACTTGCCCGGGGGCCCACGAGCATAGGGGCCCCATGCTGATCTGTGTATGTTAAGTGACTTGCAATAAATAAATACTACTTTAAAAATGTAGGTTCAATAAGTGCTTTTTTCGCAACATTTTCGGTCACTAAGTGCTTCTCACAGCGATCTGTAAGCCCTTTTCGCAACAATGTAGCACCCTAAGTCCATCGCTAAGTGCTTTTCGGTAAGTGCTTTTCGCCGGCACGACAGGGGGGGGGGCTGGTAGGGAAAGGGGGGTGGGGGAGAGTAACGGTAGGGGCCCCAGTACACTGCTTTGCCCGGGGGCCCATAATGCTGTAAAAACGGCCCTGGTGATAGGGCAAATAGGCAGATGGGCTGAACCTTCCACTACTGTAGACATAGCCTGTAAGCTAAATTCAAGTGAATTTGAGCATATTGTCACATACTGATGTAAGGTGGAGGTACAGGTACAATGAAAAAAGCTTGCTTACAGCAGCATCACAGGCACATCGATTCAGACAAACACACAAAGACAGATTATATATAAATCAGATATAAATTACACATAAAATTTGTAAAAGAAGAAGACAGAATCCCAAAATAGCATGTGCCAAAGCATAATTAGAAAATTAAAACTCTTGGTGTTGCAAGAGTTAGACCATGGGGTTCCATTGTCAAGATGGGATTAATGTCAAGCTTTTCAGGAAACTGGAAAAAACTGTTATACAGAAAAAGTTGGGAGAAATCTAGCATTCTTCAGCAGGAGCAGTTGTTGCTTGGTCAGTTGAATTTTCAATTTGAGAATGAAAGATTTTTGTTAACTAAGAATATTATAGGATTTGAGGAAAAGGCTGTTAAATGGATTTAGGTCGCAGATCAGCCATGATCTCATCGAATGACAAAGGGGGCTGAAAGGATTAAAAGGCTTCCTTCTGTTCCGTTGTTCCTCGTGTGAAGTGCCTTTTCATAACCCCATGAGTCAGAAGAAGCAGCAGCATTTCTTCAAAGAAACCTTTGACCTTCTTCAAAAAGACACAAGGAACTGCAGATGCTGTAATCTTAAAAGACAAAATGTTGGAGGAACTCAGTGGGTCAGACAGCGTCCATAGAGGGAATGGACAGCAACATTTCGGGTCAGGACCCTTCTTCATACTTCACAGGAAGAACGTACAAACTCCATACAAACAGCACCGTGGATTGAACCTAGATCTCTGGCGCTTTAAGGCAGCAACTCTACCGCTCCACTTCTATGCCATGAAAGACACATTTGCTCTGCAAATATAGCCTTGCTGTGACTTTGGGCCTTTTTTTTAAACTCACCTGCCTCCTCTTATAAATACCAAGGCCAGTTTAGTTTGGTTCTATGTGGTTCACAGCTGATCCATGGAATATTCTTTGCAGAATATCTTTACCCCTTCTCAGAGGCAATTTGTATGATTTACTCAATCAAATTCCTGCATTAGTTAAAACAAAGTTTTCCAGGAACTCAGCAGGTCAATCAGATCTGTGGAGGAAAATCTCAGTCAATACTTCAAAACAGTGTAGATGGATTCTCCCCACCACACACCTTTCTTTCGATTTCCCCTACTACCTAGTACTTTTCCCCTCCTCATCTCCCTCCCACGTTTTTTTTTCCTATTTTCACAAGGGCACACGTTCACAAGTTAAAGGAGTAGAATTAGGCCATTCTGCCCATCGAGTCTACTCCGCCATTCAATCATGCTGATCTCTGCCTCCTAATCCAATTTCCCTGCCTTCTCCCCATAACCCTTGACACCACGCTCACCTTCTGAAGTCAAAGAGGTTCTCCACTTGAGGTGCCTCCATCCCCAGGCCCCGCTCTCCACCCCGCATGGGTGGCTACACCATCTCTCCCCTGTGCCCTCCTCACCTAACTCCCCTCTCCTCTTCGCTCCCCACACAGGCCGTTCCCTCTTCTCATTCCCTGACACCCAGCAGCTCCTCTTCCCTCCCCTCCTCGCTCCCTCGAACACTCACAGGCCGCCGCCGTCGCAGCGCCCTCTCCCCTCCCTGAACTGCAGCTCCTCTCCCTCGGACCTACCTCTCCCTACCTCTCCTCATTTCCTCCCCCCTCTCATTCCCTTACCGCCACCATCCCTTCCTCTGGTTCTAGATTTCACTCCCCATTTTCCTTCCTTATTAGCTTCCACATCTGCACACTTCCACTTCACCTCCAGTTTTTATTATTATCTCCACCCATCTGTTAATCAATAGTCAATAGTCAATAGTCAATAGTCGTTTATTTGTCACATACACATAAATGTGTAGTGAAATGAAACATTACCCGCAGTTCAAACAATAAGACCAATAAGAATAATCAATAAAAATGCAATAACACATACAATCATAAACTAACACCAAACAAAAAGAAACATCCATCACAGCAAGTCTCCTCCAGTCACCTCCTCACTGTGATGGAAGGCCAGAATGTCTTTTTCTCTTCCCTGCCGTTTTCCCCCGCGGTCAGGCTGTTGAAGTTGCCACGTCGGGGCGGTCGGGGCTCCCGACATTGAGGCCCCCACCGGGCGGAGAAAATCCCGCGGACTATTCCAGGCCACGCCGGACGGTGAAAGGTCCGCGGCGGGCCGACCCAAGCCCCGCGATTCGGGGCGGGCAAAGACACTGTCGCTGCCGGAGCTCCCGATGTCGGCCCCCACCCAGGGGCCTGCGGGCTTCCGATGTCCAGGCGGCCCGCGCCGGAGCCTCCGGAGACGAGTCGCAGCCGCTCCCGCAGCATCCGCAGGCAGCCAGCGCCGCAGGTGGTGAGTCCAGGCCGTGGGCTCTGCGAACCAGAGCCCCAGGTGGTCCCAGGTGCATGGCCGATGGTAGGCCGCAGCGGGAACGGAGACACGACACAGAAACAAAGGTCGCGTCTCAATAGACAATAGACAATAGACAATAGGTGCAGGAGTAGGCCATTCAGCCCTTCGAGCCAGCACCGCCATTCAATGCGATCATGGCTGATCACTATCAATCAGTACCCCGTTCCTGCCTTCTCCCCATACCCCCTCACTCCGCTATCCTTAAGAGCTCTATCCAGCTCTCTCTTGAAAGCATCCAACGAACTGGCCTCCACTGCCTTCTGAGGCAGAGAATTCCACACCTTCACCACCCTCTGACTGAAAAAGTTCTTCCTCATCTCCGTTCTAAATGGCCTATCCCTTATTCTCAAACTGTGGCCCCTTGTTCTGGACTCCCCCAACATTGGGAACATGTTATCTGCCTCTAATGTGTCCAATCCCCTAATTATCTTATATGTTTCAATAAGATCCCCCCTCATCCTTCTAAATTCCAGTGTATACAAGCCCAATCGCTCCAGCCTTTCAACATACGACAGTCCCGCCATTCCGGGAATTAATCTAGTGAACCTACGCTGCACGCCCTCCATAGCAAGAATATCCTTCCTCAAATTTGGAGACCAAAACTGCACACAGTACTCCAGGTGCGGTCTCACCAGGGCCCGGTACAACTGTAGAAGGACCTCTTTGCTCCTATACTCAACTCCTCTTGTTACGAAGGCCAACATTCCATTGGCTTTCTTCACTGCCTGCTGAACCTGCATGCTTCCTTTCATTGACTGATGCACTAGGACACCCAGATCTCGTTGAACTCCCCCTCCTCCTAACTTGACACCATTCAGATAATAATCTGCCTTTCTATTCTTACTTCCAAAGTGAATAACCTCACACTTATCTACATACTTATCTCTCTCTGTTCGGGAGAGAGAATTTTACAGTTCCGTTCCCTCCCACCCCCCCCCCCCCTCACCCCCACATAACATACAAACACTACACCATATTAAAACTACAATTCATACAAAAACAACAAAAAACACAAAAGACAGACGGACTGCAGGCAAGCCGCAGCTGCGAGGGCAGCGCTGGCTCAGCTGAATCCACCTATCAATTGCCGGTTCATTTACCGCTCCTTCCCCTCATTCTCTTTACCAGCTTCCTCCTCTCATCCATCACTCTGAGGGGGCGCTGTGAATCTGTTTATGCGTGTGCTGTTATGTTTGTGTGCCATTGTATGTTCGTTCTTAGTACCTGAACTGATGTACAGCACTTTGGTCAACGTGGGTTGTTTTTAAATGTGCTATACAAATAAAATTGACTTGACTTGACTTGACTCTGAAGAAGAGTCCTAACCTGAAACACCACTTGTCCATTAACCTCTACAAACAGTGTTGAGCTCCTCTAGCAGGTTGTTATTTTGCTCAAGATTCCAGTATCTGCAGTCCCCTATGTCTCCTGGGGTCACTTTTCAGAAGCATGATGCCAATATCAAACCTTACCTACCTGAAATGTAAGTGAGGACAGTCAGGTATGCACTGCATATCCTTCCCCTGGCAGTAATCAGTGCAAGATTGTGTTTCCAATAAACCGGCAGACCAAACTTTCCACTCATCTAAAGAGAAACCATCTGATATCCTGCTTCCTCAGAAGCGATTTGGGTCCTGATGCAAGTCTTTTGTCAAGTGGGTAGCCCAGTGACACAATTAGTAGAACTGCTGCCTCACAACACCAGAGAACGGAACCAAACTTGATCTCTGGTGTTACCTGTGTGGAGATTGCACATTCTCTCTGTGACTGCATTGGTTTTATCCATGTGCGCTGGTGTCATCCCACATACCAATGACCCATAAATTGATTGGTTAAATAGCCACTGCAAGTATTCATCATGTGCAGATGAGTGTTAGAATTTGGAGGGGAGGAATTGCTGAGAGTGCAGAGAATATAAAAAATGGAACTAATTAGAGTAAATGAGCGGTTGATGGTTGGTGCAGACACAGAGGACTGAAGGGTCTATTTCTCTGCTATGCTCCTCTATGACGCCATGAACTCCCAGAAGTGAACCTCGTGTTGCCTGTTTTTCTCCAATTGCAACAAAATTTTAACATCTTTATTTGTTCCTTATCAATTTAAAAATTAATAAATATATATACTGCATATGAATGTCAATACAATATACACCATGTAACTGTTGGTACATTGCTACATCAGCCACTGCTGTTAGTTGAGTGTTGACTATCTTCAATAAAAGATCTTATGTTGGTAGTTTAGTTTCTGCTGCTTGCCTTAGAGAACAGTAACACAGAGAAATCCGTGGACACCCAATCTGAAATATGAAAAAAATCTCACGTTTCTCTTGCAACTGGGTTTCAATTTTCTTTGTAAAATGCAAAGAAGCAAAATTTGTATTATGGTTATCTTTTTGTCTTAGTTGAGTCAAGTCAAGAGTGTTTTATTGTCATATATCCTGAAATGGAACAATGAAATTCTTAATTGCATATTTACTTATTAGATAATATCTATTATATATCTTTTTTACTTTATATTATACATATAAGTAAAGAATATGTCACTGGCAGAGAGCTATAATAATATTTTGCATTAGGGCTCTTAAATTGTTTATGGATAGAGATTGTAATAAGATCATTGCCAGGGCAACATATTATAACTTTTATCTTTATGAATTTGTTGACTTTATCTTAGCTCTAAAAAGGTTGTATGCCAGAATTTATGCATTATTTCATATGCGTTTCTGTTGCAGATGAGCAAATTAGAATAGTTGACCGTGACTAATTCCGAGTAAATTTGCTGCTTGTGACAACAATTAGATATTTGTTTTCTTTCTTCTTTCATCCTACCAACCCTCAAGAAACAAGAAATTTTCCATGGAACAAATGCGACTCTCATATAAACAAAAAGCTCCCCACATATGGTGTAAACATATTTTCATGTTCATAAGTATTTTAGGGGTAGTCTAGTCTTATGACTAGTTCTTTCTGATCGTATTAAGAGTTTCTTTGATTTTTTACTTCAGGGTAATCATAAGAATTCTAAAGCTGAAATTACCCGAGGCCCCTGGTTATAATTTCCACAATAACTTTTTTTTCAGTAAATGATAACCATTCAGTTTTGTCCAGGCATTTCTAAAACTAATTTCTATTAAAAAAAACATTATTATGCATAGTTTTTAGAATGAGGTGAACATATCATTTTTATTGCGAAACATAACATGGATAATAATTTACTATTTTTGTCAAAATCAACTACAAAGAAAATATCATCTGGACTCAAATTTATACAGGCTTTCCAGAACAAACTCTGTTAAAAAAATAACGGTATCTCATTGATATGATCTTTTAAATCAAAGGTGTCAAGATGCCACAGGGCTTTTCTGTACTGCATTGCAAAAAAGTAGTTTTGGTTATCTTCATTCAGATGAAAGACTTTAAAGCCCATGTGTGAAACATAGTTTCTATTTTTCTCCAACTGGTTCACCATAAATGTTCCTGTCAGGAAGAAAACAGGCAAGTCTAAAGAAATAATTCGATAAAATCTGTATTCTGACAGTCAAGCTTTAATGCTGTTGCCAAAATTATCCGCATTGTATCACTCAGATTCTCACTGTCAAAAATACGTGTATCAAAATTTGTGAATTATCAGAATTGTGTCATTAAATATATATAAATTGCTCAAAGCTATTTCTTACTATCACCATACTTTCACTTCAAGAAGGATGATGTTCCCAAATTCTTCAAATATTTAGAATCTTAAGTCAAAGAGACTATTGTTCTGGTATCATGGGCGAGAACCATGGCAGATCTTAAAGATATCAGGCCTCCCTCATCCTGCTCATTTTTTATAATCTATTAACAAGGGGCCATTGCAATCAAGGCACTCTTGATTATTGCCTGACTCTGGTTGAATCCTTGTTGTTCCCTATTATTTTTTATATTGATGTACATATATGGATGTGAGCGTGCTGTGCACCATCTGACATTTGATACAATGGTCTATCAGATGCTGCTGTTAGTTAAGTGTTGATTGCCTTCAATAAAACATGCTTTGTTAGTATTTATCAGAAGTGGCATTTTTCCTGAGGAGTGTTTGGACAAAAAAATCTTTAAACCAAATGGCATGATACAGAAACCAGTAATATCAACAATTTGTCGTCCGGTTTATTGACATATGCGTAAGTATCATGAGGTCATGTACGGTGGAAATCTAGCTTGCAACAGTATCACATAGACTAATTCACAAAAACATAAATTATTCATAAATCGTACATAAGTTATACGTACATTCTGCAAGACAATTATAAGAAAAAAATGACTCTGCAAAAAATAATATTAGTGCAAAACACAATTAGAATAGAGAACAGTTCCATAATAGAGTTCTAAGTGTTCCATTGTTGAGGCAGGATTAGGGATGTGCCGTTCGGTTCAAGAACCTGATAGTTGTAGGAAATTATTGCACTATAGATTAAATACTGATTAATCTGAAGGAATTACAGAAGGATAGGTGATTTCCTTTTGTATGGAGTCTTTTGGGAAACTGTATAGTCAAACCACAAATCATTCTGAGGCAACCTGAGGGACAATAAATGCAGCAAAGATGCTGGGAGTTATTATTGGAAACTCAACAAAGGTTACAAAACCAAGCAGTGTTAGCAATGATTAGCCTGTGGCAGACCAGTTGCATGAAAGCCATTAAGATCACGAATCCTGTGCGTGAATTTGTCAGTTCGGTCAGAAACAAATGACAAGGGGGGGAAGGAAGTTAACTACATCTCTTGGAGAAGATCACCTAGGATCTAAACATTCTATATATATCTGTCAGCCTCCAACAAAGGTTGGTGGTTTAGATAAGGTGAATAGCCACAGTTTGTTTCCTCAGGATAGGATTGGGGTAAGGGGAGTCTAAAACCAAATGGCAGCAAAAGGTGAGAAAGATTTAAACGGGACTTGATGGGCAAATTTTTCTCACAGTGGGCGGTGCACATATGGAACTCCCTGCTAGAGGGAGGGGTTGAGGAGGATACAATTAGGACATTTAAGAATCACTGATATGGGTACATGGATAGGAATGATTTCGAGGGACATGGGCCAGGCGCAAGGAAATGGGACCCACAGGGTTGGGCAACTTGGTCGGCATGGATGAGTTGGGCTGAGTGCTCTGTTTCTGTGTGACTCCATGAAACTCTTTAATTGTTTCCATCTCGATGCTGAGACTCAATGGTTAGGAAAATAAAAGGAAAGTGAAAACAGAAGGTCAGAAATAAATTGCGTCAAAAAATGACTATTCAAAAACTGGATAAAAATAGTTATTGCAACTCCAATTTGAAGCTTGTGTGTAAAAGATTAATATAAAAAATGTAGAAAGGAAATAAACAGATTTCAGCAATATTGGGTAACATGCTTCAGTAATAATTTCTTGAATAGTTTCCAACATCTGGTACAGGAAAGGAATGCACTTCAATTTAAAAAGTATATTATTTCCAGTGTCACGCACAAAATTGAGCGCCATGGTTATGTGCAAAGGTCATAAACACCATGGTTGGTGCTGTCTGGGAACTGAGATCATGATAATAATGCGGCAACATTAACTTTGGGTGGGTCCTGCACCCAGTCAAACAGCCACTGATTAGCCGCACATCCGGCACACCTTGTCCAACATCACCGTTCGCTCGTCTAAAGTGCAGCAATGTTTTAGTGTTGAATTATTGGAATTAACGACGGGAAATAAAATGAATGATGCAATCTTGCCATGCTTCATTTGAATGTGGTTTTCAATTGAATCACTGCCACCTTCAGTTTACAGCCTCTCATTTCCTCTAAAAACTGTTTGCAGTCTCTCTTTGCTACACATCTGCGCAACACTAGTTTATGCAGCCTCTCTCTCTCATTGCCATGATTACTCACAGTCTCTCTAACCCTGTTTCCAATCTTAGTCCTCTCTCTACTCCCAATGTCAATAAGAACCTCTCCTACCCCACTGCCAATTGTGGCCATTCTTTACACCCATTACCAATTGTAGCTTCGCTCTAAACCCACTACTAATCACAACCTTTCTCTATCTCAATGTCAATAACAATTTCTCTCTATCCCTACTGCCAATTAGAATGTGTCTCTCTGTCCCTTTACCAATTTGCTTTTCTCTACCCATTGTCAGTCACAATCTCTCTCTTTAGTTTAGTTTAGAGATATAGGGTGGAAACAGCCCCTTCGGCTCACCGGGTCCGCACTGACCAGCGATCCCTGCACATTAACACTATCCTACACACACTGAGGACAATTTACACCTATACCAAGCCAATTCACCTACACACCTTTACTACTTTGGAGTGTGGAAGGAAACCAAAGATCACTGAGAAAACCCACTCAGGTCATGGGGAGAACATACAAACTCCATGCAGACAGCACCCATTGTCAGGATTGAACCCGGGTCTCTAGCATTGTAAGGCAGTAACTCTACCACTGCGCCACCGTGCCGCCCTTCACAGCCTTCTCTAATTCAGTATCTATCATGGGCAATCTCTATCCCAATCTCAGTCAATTTCTCTCTCAATCCCATTGCCAGTCATAACCTGTCACCCCCACTACCAACAACTAATGGAACTTTACTCACATCAATCTTTAATCAGTCTTCAAAACCATTTGCTAGAGGAATTCACGGGTTGAGCGCTTCAGTGGGTGGAAAGAAATGATGGTCAAAATCCTGTATCAGGATCAAGAGTCAAGAGGGGAGAAAGCCAGTCTAAAGAAGAGAGGAGGAGTGGTGAGGCAGGAGCGAGAGGTGATTGGTGGATGATAGCTGGATGTAGGTAGAGGAGAAACAAAGAGAAAGTAATAAAGGAGACAGAAGGAGTCAAAATGGCAGGATTGGAGGATGAAGGTAGAGACAGCTGCTGAAACGTTACAGACAGGAACACAAAGGTTGCCAGTCGCGGATACAAAAGAGATTCCTGCAGATGCTGGAATCCTGAGCAAAACACAAACTGCTAGAGAAGCTCAATGGGTCAGGTAGCATTCACAGAAGAAGGGTCCCAATCCGCAATGTCATTCATCTATTTCCTTCCATCAGCTGCTGCCTGGCTCGCTGAATTCCTCCAGCAATATAAGAAAATAACTGCAGATGCTGGTACAAATCGATTTATTCACAAAATGCTGGAGTAACTCAACAGGTCAGGCAGCATCTCGGGAGAGAAGGAATGGGTGACGTTTCGGGTCGAGACCCTTCTTCAGACTGATGTCGGGGGTGGGACAAAGGAAGGATATAGGTGGAGACAGGAAGATAGAGGGAGATCTGGGAAGGAGGAGGGGAAGGGAGGGACAGAGGAGCTATCTGAAGTTGGAGAAGTCAACGTTCATACCACCGGGCCGCAAACTGCCCAGGCGAAATATGAGGTGCTGCTCCTCCAATTTCCGGCGGGCCTCACTATGGCACTGGAGGAGGCCCATGACAGAGAGGTCAGACTGGGAATGGGAGGGGGAGTTGAAGTGCTGGGCCACCGGGAGATCAGTGGCGTTAATGCGGACCGAGCGCAGGTGTTCAGCGAAGCGATCGCCGAGCCTGCGCTTGGTTTCGCCGATATAGATGAGTTGACATCTAGAGCAGCGGATGCAATAGATGAGGTTGGAGGAGGTGCAGGTGAACCTCTGTCTCACCTGGAAAGAATGTTTGGGTCCTTTGATGGAGTTGAGGGGGGAGGTAAAGGGACAGGTGTTGCATCTCGTGCGGTTGCAAGGGAAAGTGCCCGGGGTTAGGGTGGTTTGGGTAGGAAGGGACGAGTGGACCAGGGAGTTGCAATATATGTTTTGCCAATAAGGAAGGTGATAATGGGAGTCATTAGAGAAGAGGTGAATGGTGGATGGAATCAGAACCAGATTGGCAAAGGGAGATAAAAGCCAGTGGGTTAAATGTATTTGAGGCAGATGGAAACAGGAGGAGGATTGGGGCAAAAATGGGTGATGCAAAGCGAGGGGGGGTTCCCAATGTGGTCTCCTTGACATTATCAAGACCATGCGCAGGCTAAGTGACCGATTTATAAAGCACCTGCACTCTGTCCGCAATGGGTGACCAACGCTGCCAGTTCAATGCCATTTCAATTCCCCTTCCCATTTCTCCATACCGACCTGTCCACCCTCAGCCATCTCAGGGTGATACCGAGCACAAACTAAAGGATCTATGTCTTACATTCTGCCTCGGTAGTCTGCAAACCAATGGTATGAACATTGCATTTCCTAATTCGTTATAACCCTCCCAGACAGTATGTAACCCCCCTCTCCATCTCTCTCCTTCGGTCCTCCCATTTATCATCTCCTTTCTTGACTCGCTGAGTTCCATCGACAGATTGTTTGTTGTGCCTTACCCCAGCATCTGTAATTTATTGCTTCTTCTTTAATTAACTTTCCCAGCTTCTGGGCTGGAAATAGATCTAAAAATAATAATGATTTCCCGACATATGTTTGATAGCATCTCTACGTACATCCTTGGCTCCCTCTAACTATCAGAAGGGAATTCATGATCATGACAAAAGAAGCCCATTGTGTTCATTTCAATGTCATGAGAAGTGCATGGAAATAAGACTGATTGGCAGTCCATTGCTCAACATTTGGGCCTCATGGGACTGCATGTTCTGCTCTTGTCTGATTAACCACATGAACTACAGAGTAAGACTCTGACAGACCACCATCTTAATCTAACAAAAGCTGCTGTTGTTGATTGTATTTCAACAAAACAGAGAAAGAATGTTGCTGTAAAGTACTTAGAGAAGCAGCCTTTGTCTGAGTCCCTATAACTGAGGTTAAATTTCCATGTATAATCAATTTTTTTGTTAAACTGCAAATGCTGGAAATATAAAATGTTAGAAAAAAGAAATGCTGGAAATGCTCAGAATGTTAGGCTGTACCTTTGGGAAGAGAAATGGAGCAAAGGTTTCAAGTCGAAGAGCCTTTGTCGGAACTGGGAAGAAGGCGAAAAGCTTGTTCAGCTGAAGGGAGTAGGGAGGAGCGAGGATGTAGCTGAAAGAGTAAAGAATAAGGAAAATCCTGAGGTTTTTTTATTTAAAGAAAGTACTAGGGCTTTTTATTTAAGGAAAATGCCAAAACCTCCTATACGAACATTAAAAATAAGAGGGTGACCAGGGAGAAAGTAGGACCACTGAAAGATAAAGAGGAGAATCTATGCTTGGAGTGGGAGGATGCAGATGAGGAACTAAATGAGTAGTTTGCATTTGTATTCACCGAGGAGAAGGACTTGGAGGACTGCGAGATCAGTGTGGAGAATGTAAAAATGCTCAATCAGTTTGAGATCAAGGAGGTGATGCTGAGGCACTTGAAGAAAATTAACAAAGTGATCTGGTCAATCTTTTCTAACTATTGTGCGGCACAGTGGCGCTGCAGTAGAGTTGTTGCCTGACAGCGAATGCAGCGCCGGAGACCCGAGTTCGATCCCGACTACGGGTGCTGACTGTACGGAGTTTGTACGTTCTCCCCTTGACCTGCATGGGTTTTCTCCAAGATCTTTGGTTTCCTCCCACACTCCAAAGACGTATGTAGGTTAATTGGCTTGGTAAATGTAAAAATTGTCCGTAGTGGATAGGATAGTGTTAATGTGCGGGGATCGCTGGTCGACACGGACCTGGTGGGTCGAAAGGGCCTGTTTCCACGCTGTATCTCTAAACTAAACTATTCCCATTCACTCGTTGACCAGATAACTGTGTTCACTGTTTATCCCCTTGGTCACCCTGGTTTCACTTTATCAGAGACGTACCCCTCCCCAACCATCCCTGCAGTTTAATAGAATTATCATGTCTCATTTCTGGTTCTAAATGAACTATTTTTCTTCCCACAGATACAACCTGACCTGATGAGCATTTCCAGCATTTTCTGTATTCATGCCAAGTCAATAGCCAGTTGATTCTTCTTAACGCCATCATTTTACAACTCAAAAAGTATAACTGAGCAGTTCAATATTTTTTTCCAATATTACAACGTATTGTGCTGCACAAATACAAGTTTATGTTCCATCTGGTCCTCTTTAGTGTTAATGCACAACATAACCCTTTTCATCAAACTGCATTAGCTGATCATTATGTTCCTTCCTGCCTCATGTATGTATCTTAAGTCACTTTGAGATACAGTTTAAAACTTTATTTTGCATTCTATCCAGACAAATCGTACCATACATGAATACAATCCTACATGAGTACATCAGCAAGTGGAAAAAGGGAATGGAAACAGAGTGCAGAATATAGTGCTTCGGCAACAGAAAAAGCACAGACAAAAAAAACAGTACAAGGCCCACCACAAGGTAGGTTGGGAGATCAGAAATACATCCACAGCTTGTGAGAAGTCCATCAGAAGTGTTTTTAATTCCGGTAGAACGTGCTTTCAAGCTTTTGCATTATCCTGCTTGATGGGAGAGGAGAGAAGAGAGAATTACCAAGATGTGAGCCATTCTTGATTATATTGGCTGCTTTGAAATATATAAGTTGACGGGAGTAGAGCTGGTTTGCATGATGGCTTGAGTTTCTTGCAATCTTGTAGTTTCTTGCAATCTTGGGTAGATCAATTGCCTTACCAAGCTGTGATGCATCTGAATAGGATGCTTTCTATGTTACATCTATAGAGATTGGATAAGATTTATTGGAGACATATCTGTTTTTCTTTGTCTTTTGTGGAAAAGTTGATGTGTTTTCTTGGCCTTATGTATCAATGTGGTTGGACCAAATTGTTTGCGATATTTATACCTAGGAACTTAAAACTTTCAACCATCTCCACTGCAGTACTATTAATCAGCCTTGGTTAATAGTAATCAATACTATTAATCATGTGCTTCACCCATTTTCCTGAAGTTAATGGCCAGCTCATTTATTTTGCTGACATTGGAGGAGAGTTGTGTTGAAAGGGACTGCAGAGACTGGTTTATACCAAAGATAGACACAAAGTGCTGGAGCAAGTTAGGCAGCATCTCTGGAAAAAAAAGGATGGGTGACGTTTTGGGTTGAAGATGAGTCCCAACCGGAAACATCACCAGAAGTTTCCAGTTTCCCCTAAAATATCCATTGTATCCATGTGGAAATATTTTGTATTAATGGTTTTGAACTGTTCTTGGCGCAGTATGATATTGTTTTCATAGGCGACCATTTAGGATAACCATTGCAATAACATTTCTCAGTATTTGATTGAAGTCATTGGTTCAATTGGCTGCTGATTCAAAGTCACCAGATAAATTGCAATTGCTCACCTTCTATTGAATTAATTATTCTCCACTGGTAAACTGCAGAATTTCAGAGATAAGCATCTGCCTGGAGTTTCTAGATCAGATGCATACTAATATGCACCAATCAAGTCTGACTGGATTTTGGCAGTGCGACCTCACCGTTGCAAAGACAATCTTCGTGTTGGAGAATGGCAAACATAACTAAACCACTTTACCTGTCCCTGAAATTATAGTCAGCAAATTATTAACAGCTTCTAAAGGGAGAGCAGGAACTGCTGGAAAAGTGTGCCTAATAATGAATAAGAATGATGAACAACTATTATGGGACTGGCACACATGGGATAGTTTTGGCATGTGCTAAAATGGTTCAAAGTCTGGATCAACACATTCTTGAGATACTTCTGTTTCTAATTCTGCTGCTTTCACTATAGGCGCTCAGTCAAGCTTATCGGCATGGCTCACAGTATTATGGCTTTTAGAATGCAATGTGTCCAAGGGAATCATAAACCCTCTCTTTCCTATGATCTATTACAAAGGGAGTCGGTAACATCTGCATTTTGAAATGATATTCTGTGCAGATTTCAATCTCATAGCCAGCATAAATGGCGTGGCGCACTTGTGACCAAACATACTGTATATAAATCTAGCAATCCCATTGTGCATGCAACATTTTTTTGCACTGCACAAATTAACTTTGTCTACTTGGTTGTGGCGGCAAGTGGATCCTCTCTATGCACATCTATCTCTCTGGCTGTGTCAATTACATCAGTGTGCAACCATTTTTTGCCATAATTTGTGCACAATTCTTAAACGCAAATGTAGCCTGTGAGCAGTTCAGGACTGCCATACAGAAGCAGGCATTAAATGGATAATTGAAGTCCTCTTTGGAATAGTATTGGCAACCTGACCAACTGCCAGGGAGTCCAAAGGACGGATAAGTTCTCAGTGGTTTTCTCATATATTGGTCATTCTCAATCTTTAGACTTTAGAGATAAAGCGTGGAAACAGGCCCTTCAGCCCACCAAGTCCGCACCAACCAGAGATTACCCCATTCCTAGGGACAATTTACAATTTATAAAAATTAATTAACCTACAACGCTGTACTTCTTTGGAATGTGGGAGGAAACCAGAGCACCCTGAGGAAACCCACATGGTCACAGGGAGAACATACAAACTTCGTACAGGCAGCACCCATTGTCAGGATCTAACCCGGGTCTCTTGCATTTGTAAAGCAGCAAATCTACCGCTGCACCACTGTGCTGTCCTTCCTGCCAATGTCCTTGCCGATCTGTCATCAGTAGCTAGTCAAACAACAATGTCCAAACATTCATTCAATCGTCTCACACCCTTGGCATAGTCCACATATCTGTCTGACTGAAATTAACTCCAATCCAACTGTAATGGCAGTTTCTATACCATCTCGAAATCCCACTTCGATAGCCATTACTTCTCGGGGATGAAATGTAGTTATAGCTTACGCACACGTCGCACCCTGATATGACAAAACGAATCTTCCAAACTCCTTTTCTTCATTAATTGGTTTTATTAAAGTAGCACAAATCATAGAGTAATAAATCAGTTCCCGTACTTTATCAACTGTTTCTTCTTCAAACAATATCTAGAAATTCTTGCAGTTATTACCGTATGGTACTTACAAATATAACTGGTGCGAGCGCATGGTACGAGCGCGTGTGGTAAAGAACTGTATGCTCACCATCCTCCGAGTCTAAACTGACCCACAACCTCTGTCGACACACACTAGCCTCCTCCCATCTAGACACTCCCAATTACGCATTAAGTCACACCCACAAGCAGGCAAAAAGGACATAAACTAGAAATATTAAAACATAGCCATAACACAATGACAATAACTGAATTAAGCATAAATGGCTCCTACACCAACCTTAAAGGCCTGTCCCAGTTATGCGATTTTTAAGGCGACTGCCGGCGACTGTCAAAGTCGTAGCAGATCACGGAAAAACGTAACATTTTTTTTACCTTACGACAATGTCTACGACAATGACCACGACAATGCCCGCGGCAAGCTACGACAATCTACCACCTTGGGGACGGCAAGCTGCCGACAACTGGCGACCCAGTCTTCGCGACCCAGGACGTCCACTACGACAGGGACTACGACAAGCTACGACAACCGACGTCAACCTGCACTTAAACACTCCATGTAATTATGTGCAAAAGATGCTGTTAAATGTTTTGCCGTTTCGAATTTTGCACATTCGAAGTAAACATATGGCCGCGGACACATATCTTTTTTTTCTGCCCGTCTAACAAGTTCCTATAGCATCCTTAATTCAAACTGTAGATAAAAAGTCACACTTTAGTATTATTTTGTTTACACATTCTTTGGCAGCTAGGTCAATTTGTTTTTTAAATGCAATAACTTGGATTTTCCCATTACAAAAAAAAAGTTTATGGATTGAGTGTAAGACTCTGGGCAGTCTGAATTTGTGGTGCAAGGGACAAGATGAATGCACAATGAGTTTCTTGGATAGCGGGATCTGCCATGGCAAGCAGAAGCCCCGTCTAAGTGGTGAATGTCTCAACAAGTGAGATTCAGCAGCATCAAGCCACATCGCTTCATGGAAATTCACCAATGACCGCTTGGGTTTTACATTTAAGAGGAGAAAATCACAGACTTTGTGGCAGTGAAAGACACTGCCAATACATCGCTTCTCCCCCCCCCCCCCCCCCATATGCCCTCCCCCACCCCTGCAGATTGATTGATTGATTGATTAAAAGCTACATCATGGGAACAGATACTTCGGCCCACCGGGTCCACGCCGACCCTCGATCACCCATTCACATTGGTTGTATATTATCCCACTTTCCCATCCATTGCCAACACTCTAGGAGCAGTTTTACAGACGCACATTGACCTACAAACCTGCAAGTATTTGGGATTAGCAGTCCCCTGATTCCAAATAACCTCTCGCTTTACTTGGCATCCGTCTAATGCTCCGACTTTGGTTGGGATCTGTTAATTTTACTGTTACTTGTCCCTTCTGCATTTGGGTTCTCCCCGCCGATTAGTTTAAGTGATCTGGCCATTAAACGTACATTTAGAGAAGTATTGGGCTGTCGGGAAGTTAAAAGAAGACTGGCAATTTTTTTTTAAAGGATATGAGAAATGGATATGAAGAAAATGATATGAAAATATCATATAGGCCTGTGGACATGCTCTAAATTGTGAAAGTTTGGATTTTGCCGAGCAGTTATAACTAAACGCTCCTCGGCATTTGCTTCGGTTTTATGTACACGGGCCCACGGAGGCACAGTGAATATTGAGAGTGGGGTCATTTGGTGTAGTCAGATGGAAATACATAGACTAGATCGAGTCTGTCCCATTTAAGAACACGATGTCTACAACAGCATATCTCTTCACATTCTGCACACACACGCCCCTGTGCTACTTTAATGAAAAGCTTTGGGAACCTCTGCTCAATTTGTTCCAAAAAAGATCAAGACATGGATCAAAGACGCTGTCATTGCCAATCTACCTTCTGGGGGTTTGTTAGTAACTCTGAACTAGGCAGCGTACCATTGCAGAATGACATTATCTGAAGACCAGCAGCAAACAGCCCACTCCACAAGCAGAGGTCCACCATTCCAGGAAGAGAGCCTCCAAAAGACCACAAGCCAAGCCCCTTTTCAGTGCCCCCCATACATTCCCAAAGGAGTTTATTTTTTGATGCAGTGCATTGGTTGTGTTGGTTTTGTTTCAATGATCGAAATAAATGAAAAGACTTTGCCTTTCAATGCAGTGAATTGCGTGTCTTTGTGTTTGCGTCATTGATCTAAATAAATGAAAAGAGTTCTCTTTTAAATGCAGTGCAATGCCTGTGTCAGTGTTTAGTTCATTGGTCAAAATAAATGAAACTAGAATATTTGAAAGAGATGCCATGAGAAAATACTTAGAAATGCAATAACTTCAGACTCCAATGTGCGGCGACAGCCCAGTCGCCGGCAGTCGCCTTAAAAATCGCCTAACTGGGACAGGCCCTTTACTATTCCCACATGTCCCCAAACCCCAACCTCTAACTAGTTCTGTATATTCCATCCCCTGATTTTCTCCACTAACCCAGGACCTGTAGCCAATGTGCCCTGCAAAGCCTAGTCTATGCTCTGGATCTTGTGCCTATACAACTCAACTTCCAGTGGTCTCACACAAAATCCTCCATGCAGGTTTAGCACATGGCAATAGAAATTGATAGGGATATTTACACCAAGGAAATTGATGCTCCACCATATTTCTATATTTCCTTGCAACATAGAAGGAAGTCATTGAGCACATCAAATATATGACAGCTCATCAAGCAATCCCATTGCCTGACTATTTTTTAAATTTTAACCTATTCCCCTCCTTATCTGATACCTTTTTGTCCCCTTTTCAGCTCAAGCCTTTGTCCACCCATCTGCCAATTAAAACACCCTCACTTGTATTCACCGATCAATGCCAGGCTTTGTCCTTACCCCAACTCTTTTCAAGCTTTCTCCCCCTACGTATCAATCTGAAGAAGGGTCCCGACCCATAACGTCAGCCATCCATTCCATCTACAGATGCTGGCTGATCCACTGAGCTGTTCCAGCACTTTATGTTTCGCTCAAGGTTCCAGCATCTGCAGTTCCTTGTGTCTCCCAAAGTTTCCATCAACTCTCTCCAGTTTCCACCACCCACCTACACCTAAGGTCAAACCATGATTAAGCCACCAACCCAGCGATTTTTGAGATGCACGGGGAAACAGGAGAACCTAGAGGAACTTGCACAGTTATAGTGGAAATATGCAAAGCGCAGATAGTATTGAACCCAGGTCACGGAAGACAATAGACAATAGACAATAGGTGCAGGAGGAGGCCATTCGGCCCTTCGAGCCAGCACCGCCATTCAATGTGATCATGGACGATCATTCTCAATCAGTACCCCGTTCCTGCCTTCTCCCCATACCCCCTGACTCCACTATCCTTAAGAGCTCTATCTAGCTCGCTCCTTCATAAATCCATGCTGACTCGGAACGATCCTGTTACTACTATCCACGTGCCGCAATTTCGTCTTTTATAATTGACTCCAGCATCTTCCCCACCACTGATGTAAAACTAACTGAGCCACTGAGCGGCCTATTTTTGATACAGTCGGTTACGCTTATAACCATATAACCATATAACAATTACAGCACGGAAACAGGCCCGTTCGGCCCTACCAGTCCACGCCGACCACTTTCTCTGACCTAGTCTCATCTACCTGCTCAGACCATAACCCTCCAATCCCCTCCCATCCATATACCTATCCAATTTACTCTTAAATAATAAAATCGAGCCTGCCTCCACCACTTCCACCGGAAGCTCATTCCACACAGCCACCACCCTCTGAGTAAAGAAGTTACCCCTCATGTTACCCCTAAACTTTTGTCCCTTAATTCTGAAGTTATGTCCCCTTGTTGGAATCTTCCCCACTCTCAAAGGGAAAAGCCTACCCACGTCAACTCTGTCCGTCCCTCTTAAAATTTTAAAAACCTCTATCAAGTCCCCCTCAACCTTCTACGCTCCAAAGAATAAAGACCCAACCTGTTCAACCTCTCTCTATAGCTTAAGTGCTGACACCCAGGCAACATTCTAGTAAATCTCCTCTGCACCCTCTCCATTTTGTCGACATCCTTCCTATAATTTGGGAATTGCAGGAAAAGGTTTTAAATTCACCTTTTCCTGCATGCTCACAAATCACGTTACTTTTTTATAAATTCATGTCCAAACGAGGAAAGAGAAGAATTTAAAAAAGGAGGCGCAGGCAGGTTGTGGCACAAAAGTGGACAATAATCCACAATTGTTAATTCAAGAAAAATTATTAGTGCCAGTTTTGTCCCTTTCTCAATGTCATATCTGGTGGAGATTCATTTAAGTTATATTAAGATTTATCTAGATTAAGATTTTGCAATGCTGTCTCTGCCAATACAATTCCGATGACTGCATAAATACTCCCACGCATCCGGGAAGAGAAGAGTCTTTTCTCAGCAATTTTGCCTAATCATGTTTTCCCCTCATTGCTTTTTATCTTCATATCATATCATCATATCATATCATATCATATCATATCATATATATACAGCCGGAAACAGGCCTTTTTGGCCCTCCAAGTCCGTGCCGCCCAGTGATCCCCATACATTAACACTATCCTACACCCACTAGGGACAATTTTTTTTCATTTACCCGGCCAATTAACCTACATACCTGTACGTCTTTGGAGTGTGGGAGGAAACCGAAGATCTCGGAGAAAACCCACGCAGGTCACGGGGAGAACGTACAAACTCCTTACAGTGCAGCACCCGTAGTCAGGATCGAACCTGAGTCTCCGGCGCTGCATTCGCTGTAAAGCAGCAACTCTACCGCTGCGCTACCATGCCGCCCTTAATACAACTCATATGCTAAAGTACCAACCATCATGCGAGACTTCTGGATGCACCCACCTAACTTGCCTCTGGGGCCAGGTGTGAATATAAAATGCCGGGTGTGAATATAAAAGGCCTGTCTGCACAAAAAAAAACTTCTTGTTTGGCTTCAAATCAGAACGGCATTCTGTGCATTGTGCAGATCAGCAAAATATTAAAAGAGCTCAAAACAAACAAGAGTGTGCTTTGCACAGCATGACTGAAATGACACAAAGATTAATGTCGCTTTAGATGCTGGGTAGTTTTATTGTTCAAAAAGTATCCATCAAAGTAGACCAATACAGCAATTCCTCACTAAAACAGTGATTATTGGATAATCCCTATATTTTTCTATCCAGCCCTCCCACAGTCAATCACACCTGCAGATCGCATTCAGATTAATTTCCCATTCATAATTTATTTGTAGCCATGCTCCACTTAATTGATTTTGCTGGAGAAATCACTTTGACTTAATGGGGAAACATTTCTGTAGATTTGAGGCCGTGCATTCTTTCAGAGAAGACTCCCGAATTGATTCCGTAGACTATTTAATGTGCCTTGTTATTGATGTTATTGATATAAAATTTCTGCTGAAAGGTCTTCCATCTAAATTATTATCTGTTTTGTCTCTCCACTGGAGCTGCCTAATCTGTTGAGTGTTCCTAGCATATTTTAATTTCAAATATAGCATATACCGTTTTTAATTTGTTTTTAAAACAAAATAGCCAAATAAATAGTAATTGCCTTTAGACAATAGACAATAGACAATAGGTGCAGGAGTAGGCCATTCAGCCCTTCGAGCCAGCACCGCCATTCAATGCGATCATGGCTGATCACTCTCAATCAGTACCCCGTTCCTGCCTTCTCCCCATACCCCCTCACTCCGCTATCCTTAAGAGCTCTATCCAGCTCTCTCTTGAAAGCATCCAACGGACTGGCCTCCACTGCCTTCTGAGGCAGAGAATTCCACACCTTCACCACTCTCTGACTGAAAAAGTTCTTCCTCATCTCCGTTCTAAATGGCCTACCCCTTATTCTTAAACTGTGGCCCCTTGTTCTGGACTCCCCCAACATTGGGAACATGTTTCCTGCCTCTAATGTGTCCAATCCCCTAATTATCTTATATGTTTCAATAAGATCCCCCCTCATCCTTCTAAATTCCAGTGTATACAAGCCCAATCGCTCCAGCCTTTCAACATACGACAGTCCCGCCATTCTGGGAATTAACCTAGTGAACCTACGCTGCACGCCCTCCTTCCTTATCCTTCCTTCGCTGTCTTTCAGTTACGCAACCTCATGTCTCGTGAACATCAATTACCCAGGAGCAGTCCTCTAAATAGCCATTGTGTGTTTTCAAAAAATATGGACAGAAAAGTTTTATCTAATTAAATGGAATTATCCAGCTTCACTCAATATAAAGCTTCCCTTGTCTAAAATTATCTGCCTGGGGTTCACAATTTCTTGGAACAGCACTGTACTTGAGCAGAAAGTCATCGTGGAATATAATGATGAAAAGCACTTTGATAAGTGCATCTTAAACTGAATGGATTGCCTTGTTTGTTTGCATAATAACCACTAGACAATCTTGCTTAGAAACTGGATTTCGTTATTTTGTGGTATGTTAAACTTACATTGAGCACCAACTCGCATTTAGGTCCCGACAGAAAAACAGCAAAATTGGCCAAAGAGACATTTGAAGCAGTGTTATGGTGATTTACACCCAGAAATATGCATTCATATAGACCCACACAGTTCCCAAAGGACCCTCACCCAATTCAGCAGATTGGTTATCTAATCTGAGAAGGGTTAGGGTTAGGATTAGTAGGTATCAATCATTAAGGTACACCCCCAGTGACAGCAAGACGAAAGCAACGCCCACCATTGTTGACAGGGAGAGGACAGTTTACAGGATCAGAGGCAGAGAGCCTTGAAGCTTAATTAAAGCAAATGGGCATTCTCAGTGGTCAGATAAATACCAGCGAGGAGACCTTGTTTTCTAGCATCAAAGACTTTGATTGGAAGAAGCTGATGGGAAGTGCTCCAGCAATGGAGCAATGCAGGAATACATTTCATGTTTTCATCAGATATATTGAATGGCAGGGCATGCTTGAGTCCCCTACATCTCTTCCTATTTTCTTGTGTTCTTATGTTCTTGTGAAAATCCAAAAATCCACATCCCCTTAAATATTGCACAAGAGATCTTTTTATGCTGACGGAAAGATCCTGGGTACCAGGAGGAGCCCCTTATCAGTTATTTGGCTGCTGCACTTTGTGGACAGCTAGCAATGTTGAGAGTTGCCACTGCCTTGAGATGTCACCAAAATCATGGGGCATGAAATCATCTCCTCATGATTACAGAGCTGCTGATGCTGAAGTGAGTAACAAAGTGTAAGACATTGCAGAGATCTGCTGCGGCCTGTTGGAAAGATCCTGTGACAAGGAATTTTTGAATCAAGGTGACCTTGACCTCTGTGAAGAAAGCTGTCTGGGCACAAGAGTGCAGCCGGAAGTGTCCCAACAGCTTCGAACATTTGTCTGGGTTGACAGCTTGGAAACCCGGAGCTTGCAAATTCATTGTTTATTAGCGAGATCTGGATGTGGTGTGGTGTCATGTTTGGACCCAAGGGAATACTCTCCTCACAGATGGACAGATCTTTACACACTGCCCCTAGGTCCTTGACCCTCTTTGCATGGCCAGACATGGATTGAACTGATGGATTGTTACCACTGGTGCTTCCATTGAGGAACCTGCAACATGAGCATTTCAGCAGCAAACTGCTGGAAGAGATGCATTCCCTCTTAATTTGAATGCACGATGGGAACTTTGTGTAATCTCTGAGCAGCTTGCAGTCCTTTCTGAAGTGGTGCAGACGAGAATCCTGATGCTAACATGATATATATTGCACTGATATACATGATACGCTTAGGTAGCACTGAAATAGTGCAATATATGATTTGATAATAATAATCTTATCATGAAAATCATTTTATCTCCATCTGAAGGCACCATGAAATCAGAAATATGTGTTGCCTAACAACCTCATTTGTTGTCTGTCTGATGTGGGGAAAACAGCAAAGGTATTGACATCAACTAAATGATCAGCTCAATTTCCCAATAAACAGTTTCACCTGATATGGACATTAACATCTAAATCCAGGTTAAATTAGTTTTTATATGAAATTTGTCCATAAAAGCCAGCACTGATTTAACTAACTTCTAGTTGCTGAGATTGCACCTACTAGAAAGATTATGAAACCTCAGTTCTAAATGTATATCAACTCACCTTCCTCTCCAAGACTTTAAAAGCTTTTGAAGGCTGTAATAGCTTGTCTGAACCAAAATAAACAAGCTGAACAAGTATGTCAAACATTTGCCCCCACTCCAAAGTTATCAGATTTGATTTATAACAGAGGCTGTTGCTGCCACTTAACTGAGTGCAGAAGTTTTCCTAGAAAGAACGGTAGAGAATTCTATTTCCAAATCCAAAAGGACCCGCATTGGTTTGCCTATATTTTTAAAGATTGCCATTTACATTTACTTGTATCTGAAACCTTTTTTATTAACACATTTCAGCTACCTAACATTAGCAGTCAAAGTTTTTAGATGGCTAATTGCGGGTAGTGTGGATGTGACATGTAAATACACGTTAATCTTACTTGCAACAAAATGCCGTATAGGCCGTATATACTCAGCCATTACACAGAAGGGATCTTGCCCAGGAAATTTGACTATAACTTTTTCTCAGGGCATTGCAAATTCCAATTTATATCCAATTTTGTTCACAACCCCTGATCATAATATTATAGCATAGTTAATCCTTGGGGATGTGGTAATGTTATGATTAAGATACCACATTTGGATCTGGAAGTCAGAATCATTTGTCAATGACATTAATTTGAATTCAAATATTTCAATAAATCCGACATAAAAAGCTAATATCAATAATGGTAACCAGGAAGCAACTAAATTATTGTTTAAATGCTATCTGATTTACTGGTGTCCTACAGGAAGGAGTCTTGCTCTCCTTACTTCTTGGGCCGGACTGCTTTTCTTGATCCACCACTGTCATTGACTCTTAACAGTGTCTTGAAGTGAATCAAAAAGTCATTTAGGTAAGTAGGAATGGGCAGTAAATACTGGCCTAGTTACAATGTCTGCAAGCCTCGAGTGATTTTTTTAAAAATTGTTAAATTAAATTGTGTTGGTAACTCGTGAATTGCTAGTTTAGTACATGTCTTCCAATGCCAATCCTTCGTTTGTCAATGCCACCGATTAGTCAAAATATCAAGAGATATATTGTGTAGTACAAATCCTCTTAGTTTCTTTGTGTCCCCTTTTAGGAAAATGAAACGTTTAAGCAAATATTTTTCTTAACTTATCTCAAGTTTCCTCATCAGGTTATCAGTGAACGGCAAGCGGCTGCCTATCATTCATTGTACCAGAATAATAACGTTGTGTAGGAAAATAACTGCAGATGCTGGTACAAATTGAAGGTATCACAAAATGCTGGAGTAACTCAGCGGGTCAGGCAGCATCTCAGGAGAGAAGGAATGGGTGGTGTTTTAATAACGTTTGTTTTTAGTGATTTGAAAATGAAATAATAACATCCATTTCTCATTGGCTGAAGGATCAAGAAATAAATTTTCCACAAGTATGTGTCAATTTTTTTCTACAAATTTATGCAGTCATCAGTGAATTAGTAGAAGTAATATTATTTCTGGTAGCTTAACTCTTTACAGGTGGGTTCTAAGTTTCTGGGTCTGCATTCAGTAAATTTAATCAAATTTAATCCTTCTTAATGGTCAGTTTACCACGTCCTTGAATTCATGCAAGAAATTTTCTTCATTGGTATAGCGATTCTGTCATATGTGACATTTTGACATTTCATTTGTTTTGGCAACCCTCGTTTAATATACTACATCAAAAGTTTAATCGCTTGATCTAATCTATTTCAATGTGATTGCTGCGCAACCCAATTCTAGGCACTATCACACTCATACGCACACACATGCTGACATGCATATGCATGACTGAATACGTAATGCATTTAATTAGAGGAAGCTGGCAAATAATATAATTACATTATATTTTATCAGAATATTTAGGAATGTGGAGGAAATCAGGGAATTAAGAGGGTAAATGGCATGTTGGCCTTAATCACGAAAGGATTTGTGTCCAGGAGTAAAGATTATATTGGATCCTGGAAAGGCTACAAGTAGAATAGTTTGCACAGGACTGTACTCTCTATATAAGAAAAGATGCACTGTTAGTAGAGAGAGTGCATAAGAGTTCAACAATTTGGTGCTGTGATGTCACTTTCTTCCAGCCAACAGTGATCTATTCTACATTTCCCATGATTTTCAACCCCTTTGGCTCATTGACACCTTACACTTCTTTATCTATGTGTCTCCCCTTCCCCTGACTCTCAGTCTGAGAGTGATCAGCCATGATCGCATTGAATGGCGGTGCTGGCTCGAAGGGCTGAATGGCCTACTCCTGCACCTATTGTCTATTGTCTATTGACCCGAAACGTCACCCATTCCTTATACCCAGAGATGCTGCATGTCCCGCTGAGTTACTGCAGCATTTTGGGATGGGGTTCAGATTTTGACTGTGATGCTGACCATGAGGGAGGGATAGAGGGTTGGTCTGAAATGCCCTGGGTAATGACGAGCAGTACCTTGATGTTGGATGGATGCATATAAGATCAGGGATGGACAGGGAATGAGTGTCATGTAGGTAGTTGATCGATGCAACCAACTCGACAGAGACATAGATATTCTTTCTACTTGCTCAAGTTCTCTTTTGCAGTTCAGTTTAGTTTAGTTTAGTTTATAGTCACGCGCACCGAGGTACAGTGAAAAGCTTCTGACGCGTGCTAACCAGTTGGCGGAAACACACTGCACGATTACAATCAAGCCATCCACAGTGTACAAGTACACGATAAAGGGAATAACGTTAATAATGTTCAGTGCAAGATAAAGTCCAGTGTAGTCCAATCAAAGATAGTCCGACAGTCTCCAATGAGGTAGATGGTAGTTCAGGGCTGCTCTCTTGTTGTTAGTAGGATTTTTGGTGACTCCCAATGGGGCCCGCCCATCTTTTACAGTCGTAGGCAGTCGTTGGGTGATTTTAGCAGCCATTGTTAATAGAGGTTTTGAGCCATGGAGCTTTCAGCTGGATCGGTTAGTTAATACAATCATCACCAATTTCTTCAGACCAATTGAACAGCTCCCAAACCCAAGCCGACTCAAAAACCGGAGAGATTTGGGGTCTCGTGGAGAAAATATACACCACAGACAACAGCCGAGGAGCATTAATAAAGAGGAGTCTTTATCTCTGGGGGCCGATGTGGATTTAATGTCCTAGTTTATCTTCTAGTGATCCTTCCGATAATGCTAATTGTTAGAAGGGCTATTTAATAAACGTTGAAGAATGGTGGTAGGTTTCAAGAAAAGAGGAGACAAGTCTACCAAGATGAATCTATCTACACTGATGTACAAGCCTATTTTATCTGCACACTCATTTGACTATCTTTCTCTGCTCTCTCTCACTGCCCATCCCTACTCACCCCGGTCGTGTCTCATCATTACTGGTCATGGTACAAGGGGGCGAGTTGACATGATCTCATTACCTTAGTCCAAATACGGGGTTGTTGTTTACAGATCTGACTTAGTTTTAGTCAGTTCTAACCCTGAGTTCACAAGCTGTTCACTTCAAGGAGTCAAAAGTTTCCAACAGAGTCACTTCAGCAATTCTCTGCAATGTCTACACCACATTATTGGGGCATTTCCTCTTTTTGTCAGGGTGAAAAGGTGGGTAGACTGATGGGACTGAAGGCTGATAAATCGCCAGGGCCTGATGGTCTGCATCCCAGGGTACTTAAGGAGGTGGCTCTAGAAATCATGGACGCATTGGTGATCATTTTCTAATGTTCTATGGATTCAGGATCAGTTCCTGTGGTTTGGAGGGTAGCTAATGTTATCCCACTTTTTAAGAAAGGAGGGAGAGAGAAAACAGGAAATTATAGACCAGTTAGTCTGACATCAGTGGTGGGGAAGATGCTGGAGTCAATTATAAAAGACGAAATTGCGGAGCATTTGGATAGCAGTAACAGGATCATTCCGAGTCAGCATGGATTTACGAAGGGGAAATCATGCTTGACTAATCTTCTGGAATTTTTTGAGGATGTAACTAGGAAAATGGACAGGGGAGAGCCGGTAATGTGGTGTACCTTGACTTTCAGAAAGCCTTCAACAAGGTCCCACATAGGAGATTAGTGTGCAAAATTAGAGCACATGGTATTGGGGGTGGGGTACTGACATGGATAGAAAATTGGTTGGCAGGCAGAAAGCAAAGGATGGGGATAAATGGGTCCCTTTCAGAATGGCAGGCAGTGACTAGTGGGGTACCGCAAGGCTCGGTGCTGGAACCGCAGCTATTTACAATATACATTAATGACTTGGATGAAGGGATTAAAAGTAACATTAGCAAATTTGCAGATGACACAAAGCTGGGTGGCAGTGTGAACTGTGAGGAAGATGCTATGAGGTTGCAGGGTGACTTGGACTGGCTGTGTGAGTGGGCGGATGCATGGCAGATGCAGTTTAATGTGGATAAGTGTAAGGTTATCCACTTTGGTGGTAAGAATAGGAAGGCAGATTATTATCTGAATGGTGTCAAGTTAGGAAAAGGGGACGTACAACGAGATCTGGGTGTCCTAGTGCATCACTCACTGAAAGGAAGCATGCAGGTACAGCAGGCAGTGAAGAAAGCCAATGGAATGTTGGCCTTCATAACAAGAGGAGTTGAGTATAGCAGCAAAGAGGTCCTTCTGCAGTTGTACGGGGCCCTAGTGAGACCGCACCTGGAGTACTGTGTGCAGTTTTGGTCTCCAAATTTGAGAAAGGATATTCTTGCTATTGAGGGCGTGCAGCGTAGGTTTACAAGGTTAATTCCCGGAATGGTGGGACTGTTGTATGTTGAAAGACTGGAGTGACTAGGCTTGGACATTGGAATTTAGAAGGATGAGAGGGGATCTTATTGAAACGTATAAGATTATTAAGGGGTTGGACATATTAGAGGCAGGAAACATGTTCCCAATGTTGGGGGAGTCCAGAACCAGGGGGCCACAATTTGAGAATAAGGGGTAGGCAATTTAGAACAGAGATGAGGAAAAACGTTTTCAGTCAGAGAGTTGTAAATCTGTGGAATTCTCTGCCTCAGAAGGTAGTGGAGGCCAGTTCTCTGAATGTTTTCAAGAGAGAGATAGATAGAGCTCTTAAGGATAGCGGAGTCGGGGGGTTATGGGGAGAAGGCAGGAACGGGGTACTGATTGAGAATGATCTGCCATGATCACATTGAATGGCGGTGCTGGCTCGAAGGGCCGAATGGCCTACTCCTGCACCTATTGTCTATTGTCCATTATCTATTGGAAATGTCCAACTCCAGGCGGCATAGCCATCAGGTGAGAGGGGGGAAATATGTGAATGGAGATATGTGGGGCTTTTGTGAGATATGTGGGGCATTTTTTGCACAGAGAGTAGTGGGGGCCTGGAAAGCATTGTTGGGGCGATGGTGGAGGCAGATACAATAGTGGCGTTTAAGAGGCTTTTTAGATAGGCACATTGAAATGCTGGAATAGAGAAATATGGATCGTATGCAGGCAGGTGAGATCAGTGTAACTTGGCATCATGTTCGCCACAAACGTTGTGGGACAAAGGACTTTTTCATGTGCTGTACTGTTCTATAATCTATGTTGTATGTTCTATGGATGTGAAGGATTTGAAGAAAATTCAGGTTTACAGAATTATGCCATGATTAGAGGGCATTAGCTTTGAGAGGTTGGACAAACTTGGATTGGATTCTTTTCTCTGGAATGTTGGTGGTTGAACAAGACTTGATAGAAGTGTATAAAATTATGAGAGGCAAAGATAGGGTACACAGTCAAAACGTAAGAGGGGGATATTTAAAGGAGATGTGCAGGTCGGGTCTTTTAACACAGGGGGTGGTTGATGTCTGGAACACACAGCCAAAATATTGAAATCTCTCCCAGATTAGATCTCTGGGTTATCTCTGGGTTAAAATATCCAATATAAGTCTGAGCTTATTTACTTACAGCACTTTTTTTTAATCTGCCAAATTGATTAAATAAAAAGTGCCTTCAGATCAACCCAGCACACTTCAAGGCTAGTGATATATATTTTGTGTTAAGATCAGGCAATTTAAATTATATATACTGCAAAATGTTTTATTCTGCTGAAAGAGCGCTATCCCTTTAAACACAGAATCAGGATGATCAGAGTTTAATTATTGATTGGTGGAAGGATGTTGTAGACTAGAGTGCGCCTGCCAATTTCAGGCAACAAGTCAGAAAACAAGCAAATTAATGTTATTTTTGCTTCGACAACAAAGTAGGATGTCTGTGGTGTGAAATCAGTTATATGGCTCTGAGGATGCTGCAACTATTGCTTTTTAAATGTAGATATCATTCATTAGCGTCAAAATCTGTTGGTCTTTGTATTGCTTTTCCTTGGAATAATATGATGGTACTTCAGAGCTCTTGAAATAACTACACTGCACACACATAAATCCATGTTTTAAAATATACCACATGATGTAAACATCTACGCCCATAAAACGAGTATTAGAAGACTTTTGTGCCAGTACAAAGATTTCAAAATCCAATGTACATTTATATTTTTCACTAGCTAGCAAGCAAACACTTAAGCAAATACATGTCACAAAGTCATGCCATTCTTGGCCCTGCAACGTCCAAGAAACACACTTTAATTTTGCCAAGGAATGTCACAAAACAGCATATAAACATATTTTAATTTCAGAGTGTCGAAATCCTTATTTTTTAGGTTACCGTGTTAATATTCTTCAAGCCCAAGTCTCATATATTTTCCAGAGTGAAAATTCTTTGGCCACTTTGAATTTAATGTTTCAATTCTAATTTATCTTTGCTAATGCCTGTTTCACACTCCCGAAGAAGCTTAAGGACTACAACTAAGTGAAGCCATTAATGTTAAGCCAGCTGGATGGAATCCATTTATTCACAAAATGCTGGAGTAACTCAGCAGGTCAGGCAGCATCTCGGGAGAGAAGGAATGGGTGACGTTTCGTGTCGAGACCCTTCTTCAGACTGATGTCGGGGGTGGGACAAAGGAAGGATATAGGTGGAGACAGGAAGATAGAGGGAGATCTGGGAAGGAGGAGGGGAAGGGAGGGACAGAGGAGCTATCTGAAGTTGGAGAAGTTGACCTTCATACCACCGGGCCGCAAACTGCCCAGGCGAAATATGAGGTGCTGCTCCTCCAATTTCCGGCGGGCCTCACTATGGCACTGGAGGAGGCCCATGACAGAGAGGTCAGACTGGGAATGGGAGGGGGAGTTAAAGTGCTGGGCCACCGGGAGATCAGTTGCGTTAATGCGGACCGAACGCAGGTGTTCAGCGAAGCGATCGCCGAGCCTGCGCTTGGTTTCGCCGATATAAATAAGTTGACATCTAGAGCAGCGGATGCAATAGATGAGGTTGGAGGAGGTGCAGGTGAACCTCTGTCTCACCTGGAAAGACTGTTTGGGTCCTTTGATGGAGTTGAGGGGGAAGGTAAAGGGACAGGTGTTGCATCTCGTGCGGTTGCAAGGGAAAGTGCCCGGGGTTAGGGTGGTTTGGGTAGGAAGGGACGAGTGGACCAGGGAGTTGCGGAGGGAATGGTCTCTGCGGAATGCAGAGAGGGGAGGGGATGGGAAGATATGGCCAGTGGTGTGGTCCTGTTGTAGGTGACGGAAATGTTGGTGGATGATATGTTGGATCCGCTGGCTGGTGGGGTGGAAGGTGAGAACGAGGGGGATCCTGTCCTTGTTGCGAGTGGGGGGAGGGGGAGCAAGAGCGGAGCTGCGGGATGTAGAAGAGACCCTAGTGAGAGCCTCATCTACAATGGAGGAGGGGAAGCCCCGTTTTCTGAAAAAAGAGGACATCTCGGAAGCCCTAGTCTGAAACACCTCATCCCGGGCGCAGATGCGGCGTAGACGGAGGAATTGGGAGTAGGGGATAGACTTTTTGCAGGGGACCGGGTGGGAAGAAGTGTAGTCCAGATAGCTGTGCGAGTCGGTGGGCTTGTAGTAAATGTCCGTCACTAGTTTTTCTCCTGTGATGGAGATGGTGAGGTCCAGAAACGGGGGGGAGATGTCAGAGATATTCCAGGTATATTTAAGGGCAGGATGGAAATTGGAGGTGAAGTGTATGAAGTCAGTGAGTTCTGCATGGGTGCAAGATGTAGCACCAATGCAGTCGTCGATGTAGCGGAGGTAGAGTTCGGGGATGGGGCCAGTGTACGTCTGGAACAGGGATTGTTCGACGTACCCGACAAAGAGGCAGGCGTAGCTAGGGCCCATGCGAGTGCCCATAGCTACGCCTCTGGTTTGGAGGAAGTGGGAGGAGTCAAAGGAGAAGTTGAATCCATTCTGGGTCTATTATATTTTAGCCACGTGGAAGAAACATTTTAAATCTGAAAGGGACAAAGATCTAAATTTATGGAAATGGTTTTGGTGCCTTTCTTTTCTCTAATATCTATGACAACACCAGAACCCAGGGCCAGCCTACCTAGCCTGCAATTTTGATTGTCTACCAACTTGCTGCATCAATAGATCGAGTCCCAAAGTAATCCAATGGTGAGCTCAAATGCATATAGGTCGGCCAATGCTAACAGATAGAGGTCAATAGTCAAATATGGAAGCAAATGTATTGTTCTTATCACACACGTGATGCAGACATGCTTTGCTGATAGAAGTCGATGAGGGATGAGTCCCAATTTCCAAGAATGAGGAAAATGTTACTGTACACCTTATTACTCATGCTAAATTACAATGTAATAAAACTAGATTATTCCTTTGCATGGTGGAGTATTTCTGCTCCTTTTATTAGAAACAAGGAATTGCAAATGTTTGTTAACAAAAAAAGACACAAAGTACTGGAGAAACTCAGCGGGTCAGGCAGGATCCCGGGGGAACCAGATAAGTGAAGTTTCTGGTCAGGACCCTTCTTCGGACTGCTCCTTTTATTATATGTTTGGGTCCTTTGTTTGAAATGCTCTGGGTTAACTTCCTTGAAGGGGCGGCATAGTGGTGCAGCGGTAGAGTTGCTGCCTTACAGCGCCAGAGACCTGGGTTCGATCCAGACTATGGGTGCTGTCTGTGCGGAGTTTATACGTTCTCCCCGTGACCTGTATGGGTTTTGTCAGGGATCTCCGGTTTCCTCCCACACTCCAAAGACGTACAGTTTTGTAGGTTAATTGGCTTAGTATAATTGTAAATTGTCCCACGTGTGTGTAGGATAGCGCTCGTGTGTGGGGATCGCTGGCCTTAATGGGATAATGGGCCTGTTTCCGTGCTGTATCTTTAAACTAAACTGAACTAAATTGGTTTACATTTTGCAGGATTTTGGCACACTGCTGTATTGTTATACAATCACATTGCATGGAAGAAGGCTCTTTGGCCAACCATCAAGCACCTATTTACACTAATTCTAGACATCCCATTTTCCATGCATTCCCATCAACTCCCGGCATACCCACTCGACACAAAATTCTACCATTCGTCTGCATACTTGCAGCCATTTACAGTGGCCAATTACCATGTCAAACCTATACAGTCACAGGGAGGATATATAAACTCCAACGTGATGACCTTAATGTGGAATATATAGGTAACTTGCTTTATCAAGTTTAATTTCTTTCAATACAAAAGTTAAAATGGATGGTTCCAATTGACGAAGTCCGGCAAAATGTATTGCACATGCAAAATCTATAAGAAAGTTCTCCAAGCTCTGAGGCTTGCAACCTCATAAAAATATATACTTGTCTGTTATGTCCCGTGTGGCCAGTCTATGACTTATATCACAATGAGAATGCAATGAAGACCGACATTCACGCATCCTGCTCTGCAAAATGAATATTAACATGGTTCGATTTTCCTTCACGAGTGAAGAAGACTGATTACTGGTGCCTTCATGAGAAAGTCAGCTGTAGTCTCTTTTCATTCTGTACGTATAACTCACAGGTCAGGAAAGTAGTGAAAGCTTGAACCCCCACTGCTGAAGCCCGATTATCTGAAGAGTCATTAGGGAGATATGTCTGAGGAAGTAAGCCTCTGTGACCTTTATGAACGAGGTTGTTAGGTCTGGATATTTTAAATAATTCTCCGTCTCACATTGTAAGCAGTCAAAATGTTACGGGTAAGATGATCATGTCCAAGGTCTAAAAAGCAGTGAGAGCCAGCTGCTGTAACAAGTGCTGTGGCAGCTTCAGTAATTGAGACCATAAGCTGCAAATTCCAGATAGAAAGAAGTGCTTTTGTTGATGGCCATTTTGCATATGGGAGGGAGGGGGTGGTTAGGTTTGCAAATTTTCTTTCCCCCATTCTGTACAGAGTCTGGTCAGAAGAAAAAATCTCCTTCTTTTGCTCTTTATTGAATTGTTAGCTTGAATGTAAACCACTGAGAAGGAAGAATTCAATTTCACCAGCCGTGAGGATAAGTACAAACCTCTGGGGACATGCAATAACTTAACCACAATAATGCCTGTAGAAACAAGGTGCACCATTAGACTCACCATCACACCCAAGTAAACTGCAGGACGAAGCCATTGAGGCGGTCCCCTCTTCATTGGACCCAGTGGACCGCCGGAAGAGAAGGGGAAGGCCGCTGTACTGGTCCCTGCTCGTTCCGTAAAGACCAGAGACTGGGAGGGTGGAGCCAGTGATGATGCACGCAATGGGCGAGGAACAAGGCCGGTAGGGCAGGAGAGGGAACCGTGGTCTGCCCTACTGCACCCCCGGGGAACAAAGGTAGACATGCGAGGAGAGGGACGTGGCGACCAAGGAAGGAGATGGCTGGAGGCTTGCAGCAGCCTGGAACTTGCCTGGAACAAGCACCACTCATAAAGCCTAAAGTATGGACTTTGAAAATGGCATAAAAACATGGGCTCAGTAGACTATTGCTGTCCACTTGCTAATCGGGGATTGGGGGTAAGGCAATACTCTACTGGACTGTTTGTAAGAAAAATAATGTCACTGTGTATTAGCACTCCATGCATGTGACAATAAAAGCACCATTGACCTTTGAAATCTCAATAATAGAGGAGAATTCCTTCCACTAACGTCAGTTGTTGGGGGGCAATGAGATTTGTAGCTCATTTGCAGCACCGTGTCGAGTTAACTTGACTACAGGCCTGACACTGGAACCCATATTGACTACCTGTGAAGTTGCTCAGGCCTGGAAGAGATTACAGAGGTAGAATGGGGCAAGGCTATGGAGGAATTTGAAAATAAGAAAGAAAATTCCTGAGGAAAAACCACTGGTGGTTGTTTCCTCCTCTCCTTTGGTCCAAATGCATTGTTGAATTTGCCCCATTTATCTGACCTCAAAGCACAGACAGGATCATGAGAAGCAACGAAAAAAATGAGGAAAAAGCTAGTATTTTCCCTAAAGATAAGCGTTTTGTTCCACGGCAAAAATGTTCTACCCTTTCTCCCTGTTCTAAAAATAAAATGCATGGCTGCTGAGACTTCGTCAAGCAGATATATATATTTTTTCCTTGGTTTCAGCTTACAGGGGTTCCAATGCAATGCAGAAGCAGTGAAAAGAAACCTAAACTGTCTAGGAGCCAAGTCCTCACATCGGCTTTGAGTGAGATGAACAGCACTTTTTACAGGTCGCGCCAGGTTTGGGTTCAATGAGCTTGACTGAGACTGAATTGAACTAAATTCAGGCACTGTTCCCATGCTGTTCATTCATCCATGCTTCGGGGCTCTTTCCCACAAACCAACAGCAAACAATGTGTCCAGTTCGTACCAATAGTTCCACCTTCAAACTAAAACAACACGTGGCAACATTAATCGTATTGTGAAACTCTAGAAAGTGCTTGCAACTTGATGATATCTTCATTTTTCACACGTACAAAATTTTAATCAGCAATCCCACTTTCTCAAGATAATTATAAAAGCTCACTCCTGGCACAAGTGTTGAGTACAGAGTTCACAGATGCTTACGGATTTGATAAATAGTTGAGTTGCCATGGCTATGGGGCAGCTGCTGGGGCTGTCACGCCCACACTGGGGTGAGCAAGTCTGCAGACTGTGGCAGGTGCATCCCACAGCTCAGGCTATCCCTTATTTAGCCATGACACTAATTTCATTGTCTAATTCCAGCTCAACTCTCAGCAAACATCTGTTAGTGGAACATGAAGGAATTTAGATGCATATGTGGGGTTTGAGTCAACGACTGTGCTTTCCCATTTGTCGAGTACCTCTTCGACAAATCGCTGAGGAAATGATTTTCTTCATGGGAAACCTCTTCAGCATGTTTGTGCGGATGCGTACACATTTATGCTGCTTTGTGAACAGAGGGCCATTTATTCAAAGCACGTATTAATATTGTTAGACACACAACAAAACTGTGACTCCACATGAGGAAAGCATAGGATTGAAATCAAGCCAAACCCCCAATGGCCAAAACAGTTATTCATCCCCAGGTGATATGAAATGACATTCTAGATTAATGTAGCCTAATGCAGCATTGAATTGCTAACACTGTACTGTTAATGCTCCATGTCCACACGTGTGTTTTTAATTTTCACCCCTTCTTTGTTATTTCCTCTTCTGCAGCAATGAGCATATCTGCCTTTGTTTGTGCACCGTGGCTGGATGTGCATGGCAATGGGTAGTCACTCCCCATGACAGGAAAATAACATTAAAGGGAAAGTCAGAGGCCAAAATATGTGACTGAGTACATATGTGTAGTTTACTTTTAGTTTAGTTTAGCGATATAATACAAAAACAGGCCCTTTGGCACACCGTGTCTACACCGACCAATGATCCTCGCACAATAATATCATCCTAAACGCACTAGGCACAATTTACACTTATACCAAGCCAACTTATCTACAAACCTGTACGTCTTTGGAGTGCGGGAGGAAACCGAAGATTTTGGAGAAAACCCATGTGGTCACGGGGAGAACATACAAACTCTGCACCGACAGCACCTGTAGTTGGGATCGAACACGAGTCTTTAGCATTGCATGGTAGCAACTCTACCGCTGCACCACGGTGTCACCCACCGTGCCACCTAGTCGGTTGCAGAGGATGAGGATGTAGTAAACCTCCATATATAATAAAGATCCCTTCAAAGTAACAGTAGGACAATGAAGTTTATCCTTGGCCATTTATGATAATGAAACTGAAGAAGGCCATGTATTTTATCTTCAGAAGAGCCACCCATTAGTCCTAAACTACAACCTGTTGCCCATAGATAGCCCTGATGATTTCCACTTAGTGTTCGTCTGACTCATTTTATCAAGTTATTATTCATTCCTGCACTTTTACTCAGAAAGTATATTCCAGACCAAAGCAATCTGCCACTTAAAAAGTAATTATTCTCTCATCTCTGGGGTCTTGTACAAATACCATAAATGGATAAAGTAATCAAAAAGTATTCGTACAGCATTTATTTAATTTGCTACCTCACAACCCTTTCCTGATAAACCTTTATCATGTCCTTCGATTCACTAATGATTGTAATGCATAGAACAGATTATGATTTCTTTGCGTTTGTTTCCCAGTGCTAGTCTAATCCTTGCCACTTACATCACTAACCTTGCTCCTCCATTGTGTCACTTCACAATCACTGTTTCTATTTCCTTGTGCCTTGAATGTTAACATTCAATCTGGTATAAAAGAGGAAAAGCTGTGAGTTAGCAATGGGAAAAATGTTGTCATCAGAAATTGGGGACAAACCATGGAACCAATGATATTGCAGAAGTCTATCATGTGAGGGATATGGGCCAATGCCAACAGATTTTGTGCTCATGCCGGTCAACTGCACCATGGGAACATTTTCTCCATGGGCATTGCATCCGCTAACTTATTAGAAATCTAAATAATTGGTGCCCAGTAAAACTCAAAGCATTTTTCAATAGGTGCCCCTCTACATTTTTTGATCACCAATAGAAGTCACATCCTGATTACCACCACCCACCCTCCCACTCTAAACCCAATCTCTTTCCCTAGCAATCAACACCCTCTAGCGCTAACTCACATATCTACCATTATGCCACCATCATCTCCCCACCCAATTCCAGCCATTGATGCTGGATTTATTTTACTTACGTATTAGAGTTATAGAGTGATACCACAGTAAACAGGCCCCTCGGCCCAACTTTCCCGTGCTGTCCAAGAAGCCCCAATTACATTAGTCCCATCTGTTGGCATTGCCCCATATCCCTCTAAATCTTTCCTATCCAAGTACCTGTCCAAATGTATTTTTAAAAGTTGTTGCAGCACCAGCCTCAACAACCATCTCTGCCAGCTTGATCCATATACCATTTACCATTTACCATATAGCTACCATTTACCATTTCTTTCCCCCATGTTCCTATTGAATCTTTCCCCTCCGTAGTAAAATAGCTCACTGATGCCAAAAGAGGCTTTTCAGCCTGTAAGATCCATATCAACTCCCAGGAGATCAATCCCATTAATCCTATTTTCCCTCTCCTTATTTCCTTCCTATTACTTATTTTCTCTCTCTCTCACATGCCCACAACTTATTTTATGCATTTTCCCACCTCCTGCTCTAGCAGTTGTAATAGTGACCAGGTAATCTACCATCTTTGGGGTGCTGACGGAGACCAATGTGCCTGGCAGGAGCCCACGAGATCATGGGGGTACATACTCCACACCGACATTACCCAAGGTCAGGATTGAACCCCTGTTCCAGGAGTTGCAAGGCAGCAGGACTAACAGCTGCACCATTGTTCCATTTTAAACGATTTCTTGCTTTGCGAAGGAAAGATCCAAGGAAGAAAAAGCTAAGTCTATAACCCACAAGGTCTTGGACCACCCATGCCACTGCATTTCCCAGCAGAAGTTACTCCATCAAAATGTTTGTTGGCCTGATAAGAATTAATTGGCCAAAGCACCTTCGCAATATTACTCTTTGACACGTAGACATGGAAAAGAAAAGATTAGAAGTGTTGGCCGAATGTACAGATGCTCATTCGTCTTGAAGCTAAATACCCATGCATAATGTTTTCTTCCTTGAAACTACATCTGGCAATGAAGGGGATTACATGGTTAAGGACTTGTGTCAATCCTCTGTATCTGATCCCAGCTACAACAGCAAACCACGTTCACAAGAGCTCTTCCATTGACTCTTAACATAAGCAGCCCTAAGTTGCTCTGTTCCTGCTTTCTACCAAGTTGTCACAGGGATTTCCCAGGAACCATCTGGGGATAGCAAAGTGCCGACAGAGTCAATGAACCACTGCTGAGTACCCCACTCCAACTTTGTACATCAGCAGAAACATAGGCAAACCTTGATACTGGGTGGAAGATATCATTGGTTGTGTACATGTCCTCCTTCTAGCTCCATCAGACCCATCCCCTTTGTACACATTACAAATGCTAGCTTTGTGAACCTGTGATGTTACCCTCAGCATTCTCCATGTCGATGTCTTTTACCTGTAACAATTTAATATTTAAGGTCTCAACTACCGATTTGACAATGTTGCACCCAAGAGTATCTGACACTTCAGTTGATTAGGGTACTCATCAACTTAATGTGACCATCATCTTCATTGGTTCCTTGTGGTTTTCAGTCCGTTTATCCGCACATGATGAAGGTTATAACTTTGAATCTGACCCTGAGTCTTACGAAGGGTCCCGACCCGAAACATCACCTATCCATGTTCTCCAGAGATGCTGCCTGACCCGCTGAGTTACTCCAGCACTTTCTGTCTTTTTTTTGTAAACCCGCATCTGCAGTTCCTTGTTTCCATGCTATATTTTTGATCCTCGTTTTATTCAGCAATTCCTTTTTTGGACAACAATAAGACATTAAAATTGAAGAGTTGCTCAGGATCCTTAATTCAAAATGTTATCCAGACAACCCTCATGGAATTGAAATTGTGAGCATTGGATGAGGATAGGATTAGGCTGATTATGATTCAAACCATATGTTAACATTTAACACTTAAAAGCAAATATTAACCTAGGCACAGAAAGATTTGCCTGTAATGTTTTGGCACTGCATCCATTTAGCATGAAAAGCTGGGCACCGAAGTGTCAATATACTGAACAACATCATTAATTCAAGCCAAAATTAGGTGCCCAGGATACATACCATTTAAATCACACATTAAAATGCTTAAATATGGATGCCACACATGTGTGAAATTGTCTAACCTTGCATAGGGGAACTCACAACCTGGCCAAGGAAGGAACCTATTCCTCCAAGAGAGCAGCAATCAGCAGTAAGATTGAGGCAAAAATTCAGCAGTCTGAAGAAGGCCCGAAACATCACCGACCCATGTTCTCCAGAGATACTGCATGACTGGCTGAGTTACTCCAGCTCTTCGTGCCATTTTTTGTAAACCAGCATCTGCAGTTACTTGTTGCTACTCATAAATAGCGAGGCTATATGGTCATAAGGTCATAAGTGATGGGGGTAGAATTAGGCCATTCAGCCCATCACGTCTACTCCGTCATTCAATCATGGCTGATCTATCTCTCCCTCATTACCCCATTCTCCTGCCTTCTCCCCATAACCTCTGACACCTGTACTAATCAAGAATCTGTCCATCTCTGCCTTAAAAATATCCACTGTCTTGGCCTCCACAGCCTTATGTGGCAAAGAATTCCAGATTCACTACCCTCTGACTCAGTCTGAAGAAGGGTCTCGACCCGAAACGTCACCCATTCCTTCTCTCCTGAGATGCTGCCTGACCTGCTGAGTTACTCCAGCATTTTGTGAATAAATACCTTCGATTTGTACCAGCATCTGCAGTTATTGTCTTATAATACATTCTGACTAAAGTTATTTCTCCTCATCTTCTTCCCAAAAGAACGTCCTTTAATTCTGAGGCTATGACCTCTAGTCCTAGACTCTCCCACCAGTGGAAACTTCCTCTCCACATCCACTCTAGTCAAGCCTTTCACTATTCTGTAAGTTTCAATGAGGTCCCCCACTCATTCTTCTAAACTCCAGCGAGTACAGGCCCAGTGCCGACAAACGCTCATCAAATGGGTGGACATATGCATAGAACTTTGTAATAAGAAAGGAACGTTGACTTGATGGGATTACAATATAGCCCCTCAATGGTCAGTGGAAATTTGAGAAACAAAGATTTAGGAAAATCACAGATAGGTGAAGTAGTAATAGAGCTGCAATAGTAGGTGATTTTAACTTTCCTAATATTGACTTCGGCTGCCTTGGTGATAAGGGATTAGATGGAGCAAATTTGTTTAGTCCGTCCTGGAAAGTTTTCTGAAGCAATATGTCAATGGCCCTACTGGAGTAGAGGCACCAATCGATCTCCTTTTAGAAAAGGAGGCTGGGCAAATGGTCAAAGTGGCAATAGGGAAGCAGTTTATGACCAGTGACTATAATTCTATCAGATTCACCATAGCCATGGAAAAATATAGGACTGCTCCTCAAATCGAAGTCCAGAATTCGGCAAGGGCTAATTTTGATGGCATCAGGCAGGAACTCATAAGAGTTGATTGGGAGAAGTTGTTTGCATGTAAAGGGATATCTGGTAAGTGTGGGAGGCTTGCAAAAGTGAGATAGGAGGGTTTCTGAGTGACGATATTCCTGTTAGAGTGAAGGGCAAGGTTGAAAAGATTAGGAAACCTTGGTTGGCTATTGGTTATTAAAGGTTTTGCCAAGAACCCTTGGCTATTAAAGGTTTTGTCAGGAAAAAGAAGGAGTATATGTCAGGTAAAAGCAGCTTGGATCAAGCAAGTCCTTTGGGGGAGTCTAAGGGATGTAGGAGTACATTTAAGAAGGAAATTAGGAGGGCAATGGGTTCTCCCTGGCAGACAAGATAAAGGAGAATCCTGAAAGATTCTAGAAGTATATTAATAGCAAAAGGATAGTGAGGGAAAGTGGAGATCCCCTTAAAGATCATGGTAGTGAACAGTATGTAGAACCACAAGGTGAGATTTGATTTTTTTTCACTTATGTTTGCCATGGAGAAGGAGGTGGAAGTGGTGTGCTGAATGTGAAGTATATTAATATTACAGAAAAAGAGGTTTTGGAGGTCTTGAAACATGTAAAGATGGACAAAGACCCACCTGCTGACTAGGTGTGTGTATCATAGGATTTCATGAGAACCAAGAGAAGAAATTGCTTGGGCCTTTGCAAACATTTGTAGTCATTTTGTGGCCAAAGATTACGGGGAGAGGGCAGGAGAATGGCCGAAGAGGGATAAATAGATAATAATAAATCAGCCATGATTGAATGGCAGAGTTGACTCGATGATCAGAATGGCCTAATTCTGTTCCGATGACTGTTTAACATTTTTAGCCACAGATGAAGTAGTGAAATTCTGGAAGGTAGTTAATATTGTGCATGTATTTAAGAAGGGCAGCAGAGCTAAACCAGTAAACAACAGGTTAGTAAACTTTACATCAGTGGTGGGAAGGCTATTGGAAGAGATTCTAAGGAAAAGGATCTATCTACATTTAAAAGGCGAGGGGTGATTGGGACAGTCAGCACAGTCTTGCATGTGAGAAATTATTTCTCATGCATTTTGACTTTTTTGAAGAGGTGACCAAGAGGATTGATGAGAGAAGGATAGTAAATGTTATCTACATAGACTTTCACAACACCTTTGACAAGGTTCCATCTGGTTGGCTGATCCGGAAAGTTACAGCACACAGAATCCAGGGTGAGTTAGCAAATTAAATACAAAATTGCCTGCAAAAGAAGGCAGAGGATGGTAGAGGAGAGTTGGTTTTCAGATGGAACCAGGTGATTGAACCAGGTGATCGCCGGTCAATGTGGACTCAGTGGGCCATGTGGTCTGTTTCACGGCAGGCAATGGCGAGTGGAGTGCTGCAAGGCTCGGTGTTGGGGCTTGGATGATTAATGATTTGGATGAGGGAATTAGAAGCAACACTAGCAGGTTTGCGGATGACACAAAGCTGCATGGCAGTGTAAACTGTGAAGATGATGTTAGGAGGTTGCAGGGTGACCTGGACAGGTTGAGTGAGTGGGCAAATGCGTGGCAGATGCTGTATAATATAGATAAATGTGAGTTTATCCACTTAGGCGGCAAAAACATGGAGGCAGATTATTATCACAATGGTGTCGGGTTAGGTAAGGGGGAGGTGCAGCGAGACCTGGGTGTCCTTGTACACCAGTCACTGAAAGTTGGCGTGCAGGTACAGCAGGCAGTGAAGAAAGCTAAAGGCATGTTGGCCTTCATAACGAGAGGATTTCAGTAAAGGAGTAAAGAGGTTCTTCTGCAGTTGTATAGGGCCCTGGTAAGACCACATCTGGAGTATTGCGTACAGTTTTGATCTCCTAATTTGAGGAAGGACATCCTTGTAATTGAGGCAGTGCAGCGTAGGTTCACAAGATTTATCCCTGGGATGGCGGGACTGTCATATAAGGAAAGATTGAAAAGACTAGGCTTGTATTCACTGGAATTTAGAAGGATGAGAGGGGATCTTATAGAGACGTATAAAATTATAAAAGGACTGGACAAGCTAGATGCAGGAAAAATGTTCCCGATGTTGGGTGAGTCCAGAACCAGGTGTCACAGTCTTAGAATAAAGGGGAGGCCATTTAAAACTGAGGTGAGAAGGAACTTTTTCACCCAGAGAGTTGTGAATTTGTGGAATTCTCTGCCACAGAGGGCAGTGGAGGCCAAATCACTGGATGGATTTAAGCGAGAGTTAGAGCGCTAGGGGCTAGTGGAATTAAGGGATATGGGGAGAAGGCAGGCACAGGTTATTGATTGTGGATGATCAGCCATGATCACAATGAATGGCGGTGCTGGCTCGAAGGGCCGAATGGCCTAATCCTGCCCCTATTTTCTATGTTTCTATGTTTCTACCCTGTATCTCTAAACTAAACTAAACTCCATCCGTCTGAAGAAGGATCCCAATCAGAATGGCTGTTTGTCCATTCCCTCCACTGATGCTACTTATTCCATCACAAGGATGTTGTCTAGATTGGATGGCTTAATTTATCAGAGATTAGATAGGCTAGGCCTGTTTTCCCCATAGCAAAAGAGGCTGAGAGGTAACATTTTAGAGGTTTATAAATTATGAGAGGAATAGATAGGGTAGTAGCCAGATTTTGTTGCCCACTGGAAGGGTGGAGGGGATAAGACTGAAGGGGATAGGTTTAAGATAGGTTTAACGCAACTGATCTCCCGGTGGCCCAGCACTTTAACTCCCCCTCCCATTCCCAGTCTGACCTCTCTGTCATGGGCCTCCTCCAGTGCCATAGTGAGGCCCGCCGGAAATTGGAGGAGCAGCACCTCATATTTCGCCTGGGCAATTTGCGGCCCGGTGGTATGAACGTCGACTTCTCCAACTTCAGATAGCTCCTCTGTCCCTCCCTTCCCCTCCTCCTTCCCAGATCTCCCTCTATCTTCCTGTCTCCACCTATATCCTTCCTTTGTCCCACCCCCGACATCAGTCTGAAGAAGGGTCTCGACCCGAAACGTCACCCATTCCTTCTCTCCCGAGATGCTGCCTGACCTGCTGAGTTACTCCAGCATTTTGTGAATAAATTGATTTGTACCAGCATCTGCAGTTATTTTCTTATACTTTAAGATGAGAGAGATGTGAGGGGTGAATAATTTCGGACAAAGAGTGGTTGATATGTGGGATGAATTTCCAGAAGTGGTGAAAGCAGAATCAGTGACGATATTAAAGAGATATCTTGACAGGTATTTGAATGAGAAGAATATTAAATTAATGCAGGCAAGTGGAATTAGCATAGAAAGGCGTGACAGATAGGTCAGCATAGATACCATGGGCTAACGAGACATTTCAATGCTCTACAACTCCAAGATCTATGACACTAACAAAAGAGTTAATTTTGCCATCATAATTATCTATGATTATGCGTAACTATGAAAATAGTTACCATATCCTATAGCCTCAGCCCAAGTCAATCTTCACATCAAAATATAACTGTTTAGTAATTTATAGTAAGCTTTTTTAAACCACAGAGTGTCGTCTAAAACACTCTTGGATGCACATTGAGCCAGAGATTACACACTACCCATAGCGTTAGGCAGATTGATCTAACCTTCAGCTTTTGATGAGTTTGAATACTGTTACAATTTGTTTCGTTGGGATGTTGTTGTTTAAATTAATTAAATTATTGCATCGTATGGGAGGCGCATTCCCAATCTCGTTGTACCCCCGTACAATGACAATAAAGATATATTGTATTGTATTGTATTGTATTGTATTGTATTGTTTAACCCAGCACTGATTTCAGTAGCAAGAGTTCAAAGAACCTACAATACTGTATCTTGTGCTCTGTAGGTATGACAGAGGACAAATTTTCACCGCTGTTTTGTTTTAGCCCCTTTTAATCATGACCTTCTGGGCTCATATAAACATTGACTTGACATAGAATTTATATTTACATTAATTAAACTTCAGTCCTGGAGTGAATGAAGTTCAGATCCGGAATGAGAAAAGTCCTATGTTTAGACTGAAAACAAGCATCTAAACTTAGTACCTAAAACACAAACACTTAATCCTGGGAATGGATCCACTGGCCTGAAAATGAGTTGGCACAGGGACCACGGAGGTAGAAAATGGGCATTCAGATGTTCAATATGCCAGACAGCATGCTCACTTCATGCCAGAGTTGTACCACCCACCATGTTTACTCCATGGATGCCCAAGGGACCTGCTATTAAAATGTTTAAATATGAATGACATACTTTTCGTGGGAGTTTGTCTGGTTTAGTGCTTGACTTACTGAATGATAAATTCACCCAGCAATAAGCAGAATCTGCAGCCAAAGAGCAACCATCAGCTGCCTCCTTTAAATATTTATCTAATACACAGTTAGTCAGTTGCTGTCGGAAGGAACTGCAGATGATGGGTTAAACCAAAGATAGACACAAAATGCTTGGGTAACTCAGTGGGACAGGCAGCATCTCTGGAGAGAAGGAATCGGCGATGTTTCGGGTCGAGACCCTTCTTCACATTGAGGACATTTCGGGTCGAGACCTTTCTTCAGATTGAGGACGTTTCGGGTCGAGACCCTTCTTCAGTCTGATGGACGTCTGAAGAAGAGTTTCGACCTGAAACGTCACCCATTCCTTCTCTCCAGAGATGCTATCGTTTTTGTATCTTTCATTAGTTAGTTGCTGCTTTTTTCTGTTTTAGGTTAACTATTTACATGTTTACACCTTTAACCTATTTCCTAATTTCTAGAATTAATATCTAACTCCGGTTAAGAGGCATTGCTCTCAACCTTCGGCTCCAGTGAAAACATATATATTGTATCCATGAGCAATCTACTTGGGTTCTTGTTCAGGCCACAGAACCGAATGGAACAATCAAAATGACTATAGGCAGATGGAAAGACTTAGAGGAAGAGGAAAAGGGAATTGAAGAGGGGGAGGAGATCAGAAGGACACTGGCGAGGAGGAGGCCCCAGCCACAGATACCAAAGCGCATGGTATGGCTGAAGGAAGCACAAACGTACTAACTTAATTGTGTCTGATCAATAGTGTTTCATTGTCATATATCCTGGCAATAGAGCAATTACATTCTTACTTACAGCTTTATAGGCCAATTCGCACAATATCACACAAAAAAAACCAATAAGCAGTAAAACAATAAATTTATTATCAGTAATACTTCGCAACTAGACCATAATAGTACAAAGCCAAAGTATGTAGTGCAATCAAAACAAAGTCTACAGAAGATAATAGTTACTGAGGTTGGGTCGTGTAATGCAGTATATACCAACCAATATATCAACCACTTTCAATTCACAAAAGAGGCCTTCTGATGCAAGTTGATCATGAATTCCTGCAAGAAATAGATTGTGTATTCCCGATATCCTTGTAAGCTTCTTAGGAAAATGATTATTGTGGTGAAGTTATGGGGAAGTAAAGATTGCAACAAAGGTGCATACAGAGTATGCGGGCAAGAAGGTGAGGTGCTATAGTAGTGAGTGGAAGCAGAGGTGAGGTGTGTAAGGGATTGTGAGCTGACTGTTGTAAGAAGAATGTGTGGCTGATCTGTGGGGAATATTGTTAACTTGACAGCTCCAATCAGTTAATTGAACATCTTAGCTATGTTCCCGATGTTGGGTAAGTCCAGAACCAGGGGTCACAGTTTAAGAATAAGGGGTAGGCCATTCAGGACTGAGATGAGGAAAAACGTTTTCACCCAGAGAGTTGTGAATCTGTGGAATTCTCTGCCACAGAGGGCAGTGGAGGCCAATTCACTGGATGTTTTCAAGAGAGAGTTAGATTTAGCTCTTAGGAATAGTGGAATCAAGGGATATGGGGGAAAAACAGGAACGGGGTACTGATTTTGGATGATCAGCCATGATCATATTGAATCATGGCTCAAAGGGCCGAATGGCCTACTCCTGCACCTATTTTCTATGTTTCTATGTCCTTGGAGAATAGGTGATATTGGCCGTGTCCCAGTCATGTCATATGAGAAAGTTATACTGTTGATGTACAACTTTTAAAACATCAGTGTAATAGTTCCTTGGAGGACTTTCTGATATGGGGCAGGATTACCTTCCAACTGTCAACCACTCTGAATTTTTTGAAGCTCTTGCTCTGCCCACAATTATTTCCTGCCTTCTGCAATGGTCCCTTTAAGATATGGAAATTACCTATATGTGGTAATGGGCTGGTTCTTCATGTCCAATTTCCAGTTTATCTAAGCAGGCAGACTGGTGATAAATAACAGAACCACTGTTAGCAACGTGATTGATAATGTGCTGCCATCTCTTTTTGAGCATGGTTGAATTTCTATCCCACACTGTGGCTGATTTGTGATAAATGAAATACCATTACCTGGAAATGCTATAGCATAGTGAGGAGGTTTCTCATAACTTGTGGAGTGAAAAGGAATGTAATCATTACAGGAGATGGCAGAGTTAGGCGGGCAGATACTTTTGGTTGCAGCTGTAAGCACCGATTGCTGTATTGGCTGCATGGTGTGAGAGTTAAGGAGTCCCTTTAGGGTTGGAGAGGAACTTGGATTGGGAAGGAGAAGATTCAGTTGTTCTGATCTATGTAGGAGCCAATGACATGGGCAAGAAAAATGTAAAATAAAGTAATTTAAGGAGCTGGATGATAATTTAAAAGCAAAACATTGCAGCCATTTTTCTTTTATGGTTATTGGATAGAAAACATGGAACTATAGAAAAACAAGAGCTGGAATAGCCTTTAGAATTTTTTCAATTTTTCAGCACAATCATGATGATCCTCTGTCTCAATTCCATATTCTGCTATCTTTCCACATTACCCACTCATCTCGATTTGTGCCATCAACTTGCCCATCTTGTTATGAATGCTGTATATATTCTGATAGAGAGCCAGTAAACTTATCTACTTACCATTTTCCATTTTCTAACTTTCATTGGAGGTACTGTACCCAGAGTCACTTTAAGATGGCATAGTGGCGCAGCGGTAGAGTGGCTGCCTCACAGCGTCAGGGTTCGATACTGACCTCGGGTGCTGTCTGAAAGGAGTTTGTACATTCTCCCAATGACTGCATAGGTTTTATCCGGGTGCTCCGGTTTTCTCCTACACTCCAAAAACGTATAGGTTTGTAGGTCAATTGGCTTCAGTAAAATTGTAAATTGTCCCTAGTGTGCAGGATACTGATAATGTGATCACTGGTCGGTGCGGACTCGGTGAGCTGAATGACCTATTTCCATGCTGTATCTCTAGAATATATATTTTTTAAAAGATCATTTCATTTAATTTCATTTAATTTACTGTATAACTCATCATTGATTTCCAAGTGTAGAAAATGTATTTTTGCATGCAATGCATTGCGCAGTCAGAACCAGTGGTCTCCAATGGCACCATCGAATTTTATATGCATTCGATTTCTTGGCTGAGATTTTGCATGCAATTGTTGTTTCATAGATATTTGGCACCACTGCTGGAATTAGAAATATTTTGCAATGTGAGGAAACACAATCTATTCCTTTCTTCATCCTCATGTTTGGCAGTGAGTACATAGAAAGCTCGTGAATTGGTTCCATCTGACACCTTGTCTGGCTATCACTTTTCTTTCTGTTATTTTGTTCAAAATCTGCTCAGTGTTAATGTTCATGTTCACTAATTCATCATCCATCCTCCACATATTGCCCTCTCTCGATCATTTTCTGCACTATTATAAGAGGTATCCTGTGACTTTGATCCAAAGCAGATCAGTCCCAAAGGTGAAGTTTCCAGAAAAAATCCAATTGGCTCCCCCATAAATTTATTACAGCAGTTTTCACTTGGTGTGAAGTGAAAATTATTTATAATACTGACAAATCACAAGATTTTAATTACAAAACCATCACCATAAAGTTACAACTATCAATCTAAGGTAGAAATAATAGAATAGAAAATCTTCAGCATCAGTTTCAGGTGGCAGTCTCGATGCGACCTCATCAAATTGTAAATTTTGTTCTTCAAAGGAAGCAAATTACAGGCCCTTGTATAAATGGCTTCAGGTAAGTACCTGAGTGGAGGAATCCTCTGGAACCTGAATAAACAAGTTATGACTGGAGCTCATGGTCTCAAGCTAAGGAGCTGACAATCTAAAAATGAAATGAGAAAAAATGTCTTAATTCAGAGGACGTGAGAGATTTTTACTCAGAGCCATGGATATTCATCATGAGCATATTCAAGACTGGAGTCTTGGCACTAAGAAAGTTAAGTGATCTGGGAACAGATCTATAAAGTGATGCTGAGATAGATCTCCTGTGATCTTATAAAGCTCATGTATGGTCTAATCCTATTACTTCTGCTTATATTCTTATTACCCCAACTAAACGTCTTATAAAACAAGCACAACAGTTTTCAATTCCTACCCGTGGTTCATCAGGATGTGGTGTAACAGTAAATAAACTACTTATATCCAAAGAGTTATATGATCAGTTCCCACATAATGACTCATTTTCCATAAGGCGCTGAATACCATGAAGCATCCTTTTAATGTTTATTTTCAAAACCTGCTTGGTTAACACAGAGCAAGTGTGAAATATATGAAAAGTTTGATGTCATTTTTGGAAATTTTACATGCCTGTGTAGTGAAGATTGAGTGGTTTCAATAAAATGAGGATGCTTAAAATATACACCAAATAAAAACCTACTTTTGCATGAATGCATTGCTTTTATGCAATCTATTTCCTTTCACTGTCTTTAAGAATCTATTTGTAATTTATGTAGAATGTATGTACAGTTTATGTATTTGTGTGTACCTGAGTCTATGTGCCTGTGATGCAGCTGTAAGCAAGGTTTTCATTGTACGTGTTCCTCACAGTATTTGCATCTGTGACAATAATCTCAACTTGACTTGAGGTGAACTCTGTTGCATGTGCAAAAAACATAATGTGCTTGAACCTGCCTTCTGGGATACGGTCCCAATGAAACAAATGTTACTAATTTTTGGAAACAAAGTTCAAATAAATATCTTACTGTGTTGTAGATTTAGCATATAAACCAGAGGATAAATGTCTTTCCCAGTAACATAAATAAAGTTTAGAGCTCAATTTCTGTATTACCAATAATGAATTAATTATACTTGCATGTGTCAGGCATGACCTGTATCCACTGGAGTCTAGAAGAGCGAAGAGGGACTTGGTTGAAACACTTAAGATTCTGAATGGTGTTGACAGCGCAGATGTGGGAAGGATGTGTTTTCTTATCGGAGAATCCAGAACTTGAGCTCAATGCTTAAGACAGAGATAAGATGATTTTTTTTCTCTCAGACCCATGAGTCTTTGGTATTCTTTGAATGAGAAGGATATATTTTAATGAGAGGGTTAGATGTTTTCTTGAGTGCTAAGGCAAGGGGTGCAGTGGATAGAGATGAAAAGTTACTGGGGTAAACAGCAATGAGAAGTTGACGTTCTCATCAAAAGACTTTTTGGAAACATTTATTTCCAACACCAGAATAAAATATAGTTTAGTTCAGAGATACATTGTGGAAACAGGCCAGGGCCTTCTGCCCACCAAGTCCACACCGACCACTGATCAGCCATACATTAGTTCTATTGTACACACTAGGGATAATTTTAAAGAGGCCAATTAACCTGCAAACCTGCATATCTTTGGAATGTGGGTCGAAACATAAACATGATTGAAGGATGAGAGGGGATCTTATCGAAACATATAAGATTATTAAGGGGTTGGACACGGTAGAGGCAGGAAACATGTTCCCAATGTTGGGGGAGTCCAGAACCAGGGGCCACAGTTTAAGAATAAGGGGTAGGCCATTTAGAACGGAGATGAGGAAAAACATTTTCAGTCAGAGAGTTGTAAATCTGTGGAATTCTCTGCCTCAGAAGGCAGTGGAGGCCAGTTCTCTGAATGCATTCAAGAGAGAGCTAGATAGAGCTCTTAAAGATAGCGGAGTCAGGGGGTATGGGGAGAAGGCAGGAACGGGGTACTGATTGAGAATGATCAGCCATGATCACATTGAATAGTGGTGCTGGCTCGAGGGGCCGAATGGCCTACTCCTGCACCTATTGTCTATTGTCCATTGTCTATTGTAAGTCATTTCAATCCTCTCACCCCATACAAGCATCTTCAACTTATTGAAATTATATTCTATCATGATTTCGCAAAAAGGTAGCTTCAATTTCCTTGTATTTTATTAGCAGCAGAGTTGCAAGAAAAAAATAAAGGCTTTAGACCCACCCAGTAATCCAATAATTATCATGTTAAACAGCAGTGCTCTCATGTACACTATCACTTGCAGAAATGCTTTCGGTGACATTCGATTTTTCTATATTAATGCAGATCCCTCAATGTTCAGGATAGTTTAGCCAAAACATTAATTCTTTGTTCACTCCATTATCATGGTAGTCTAAAACATGACACCAATTTGGAATGATGTATCGTATCTGAATAAAGTCATCAAAAGGATAATCTAAAAGGAAATTGGCCAAATGCATCTAGAATCTGCAAGCTGTCAAATTTAGATGATTCACCAATTTAGACCTCATTCCTAGGTTTTCAATTATTCTTCTGAAATAAGTCTAATTAGAGGTAAATGTGTTATGAGCTAAGTTTAATTAGCATCCAAACTCTTCATCTTAGAAGCTATCCAAAGTAGTCAATGTTAATTGCCACATATACTGCCTCACTTGAATGAATTCCGGACATTCCTTTTGTTATCCCACACCTACTTTTTATTACTTGAATGATATGCCGTGTTTAAGTTAATATTAGTGCAATGTATTTAATTATGCTATGCTATGATATCAATGTTATTGTATATTCCTACTTCGAGATAACGTATCATGCAAAGTCAATAGAATAAAATAACAAAGAGGCAAAGTAGGTAGAATAAACTGAGTATGTATCCAAATGACTGGGAACTTCATTACTTTTGTTTATCTTTATGACAACTATTATTGTAGAAACAGCTGCCTTGGATAAATATGCTACCTGATGCATGTGTCATAAGTAATGGTTCAAATGTCAGGAAGATAATAAAGTATTACCTGAAGCATAAAATCATTTTGATTCTGTTTTTCTTCCAATGTCCCTACAATACAACTCTTTGCCTACTGAGACATCCTTCGGCCAACAATTTTCTAACAGGTTCATTTTGGAGTATCTCACTAAGAACCAATCGATCTTCGGTTTAAACCAGAAAAAATTTGCCCCTTAGAAGCAACTTCTAGTTTTATTGCAGAAGCAGACAGAATTATACAGCTCTGTAAATTAAAATACCACATATACTCAATGCACTTCCATGTAAAACATTCAGGAATAATAAGTTGATTGGGACTTCTTCTTCCAAACATTTTTGATCATTCAGTGAAGGAACAAAATGCGTGGGTAAGTAAACAACCCAGTTGCCATGAGATCTAAATGATATGGGTAGCTTAACATTGACTTTTAACCCGCACACCCACACCACCCATGCTGTATACTGTACACACTATACCTATGCACACTGTAATTCACCATCTGGTTAATCGCTCGGATTAAACTCCATCTGCTATTTCTCTGCCCAGTTTTTTATGAGAAAGTGAATTAAAGGACACACATTCTTCAGAAATACAGGAGTAATGACAACAGTGAGAGCAGAAAAGTGCCTGTTTTGGACTCAATAACACAATCTCAGTCACCACCCCCACACCCTTGCTCTTTGCTTGCGGGTTCTTGTACTAAAAAATGCTCGTTTTGACAAGCTGCCTTCTGAAACACTGATTGGAATTCGTCACTTTTGGGACGTAGAAGAGTTTCAATTTCACAATTGCTGACAAATTAGCAACACAAAACGAGTCTTCACATGAGTACCCAACCAAAACCAATTTCAATAAGCAGCAAATTACAGGCAATAGATGTTTTCCGAAGTGCAGGATCTGCAATGAAACATCTTCTATTAAGCCTGAGCACCAACTGTACATCTTGTTCTTAATAAAGTCCCCACAAGTGTCCAGTGCTCAAATAAGCTCTTACTTCTAATTCACTCTGAGAACATTTTTTCATGCAGTCACATGGTGGGAGTGCATATTGGTAGTAAGTAGAGGATTCAGCCACAAACTATCCTACAGAAGTTGAGGCTAGGAAAGGCAGAAAGGGACATAGGAGATAAATTATACCATTGGCAAGGGAAATAATGAATCAAGATGGGTTAATTAGGGACAATCAGTAGGTCATATATGTGCACTGCAGGTCATATCTTACAAAAATGATGGATTTTTTTAGGAGGTGACAATGGTGATCAGTGGACGTAGGGTGATGCATGCTATCTACATAGATTTTAATGAGGCTTTTAAAAAAATTTCCATGGTAGATTGATCCAAAACATTAAGATGCACGGGATTGACAATGACGTATGGATTCAGAACTGGCTTACTGACAGAGTACAGAGGGTTGTGGTGGAAGAAAAATATTCCGGCTGGAGGTTTGTGACCAGTGGAGTTACACAGGGATCTGTGTTGGGATCTCTGCTGTTTGGGATATATATAAATGACTTGGACATAAAGTAAACAAGTTGATGAGTAAGTCTGCAGGTGACACCAAGGTTGCTGGGGTTGTGGACTGAGAGGAAGGCGGTCAAATTATACAGCGGGATATGGATCACTTACAGAAATGGACAGAAAATGACAAATGGGGTTTAACCTGAGCAAGTGTGAGGTGTTACACTTGGGGTGGTTGAATCTAAGGGTCAAATATACAATTAATGACAAGACCCTTAAGAGCATTGGTGTTCAGAGGAATCTTTGGGTCCAAGTCCATAAATCCCTGAAAGTGGCAACACAAGTAGATCAAGTGGTAAAGAAGGCATAAGGACATAAAGTGCAACATTTTCACACGAAGAGTGATGGATATATGGAACGATCTGTTAGAGGAAATGGTAAAGGCAAGTATAATTATGACATTTAAAAGACAGTAGTACAGGTACATGAATAGGGATCATTTAAAGAGATATTGGCTGAGCACAGGCATGTTGGACTAGCTTGGTTGGGCAATGATGAGCATGGATGAGTTGGAACAAAGGGCCTGTTTCCATGCTGTACAGTTCTATGATTATAACCATATGAAGACTAATACTTCGGACTGGAGCAGCTAGCATTTAGTTACTCAGACTGATGTAGTTGCTAGCCTTACCCAAGCCTACTATGAGTCTGGGATCTACTGACAAACTTGGGAGAACCATAAAGTCATAGTGTTATAGAGAGATACAGCACAGAAACAGGCTCTTCAGCCCACCAAGACAGTGCTGACCACAAACATTATTACTCATCCTATTTTCATACATTTTATTCTCCCCAGATTCTACCATTCACATCCCTTTGGTACCATTGGGAAGTTGGGGAGTAATCAATTTATTTATGAATCATTTTTCTTCAGTTTGCTGTTTTTAATTAATCTGAAATGTTTTTACTTGTCTTGATTAATTATTTGCTATTTTTGAAAGAAAAAGTTACCAAATCATATTTAAAAAAATATTTACTCCAATTTTAATATCAAAGACATTTAAAAACTAGTCAAGTGATTTATAGTGTTTCCACCTGAGAAAAAAAACCACCCCCAGCTGTGGACATTCACGAGGTGGGGTCTCCAAATATCAAGGCCATTGACCCAAATGCAGAAGACCATTCAGGTCTTGCTACTGGATTTTGAGGATGTAAGGGCCACTAAATGCCTTCTGCATTTTGCCCAGGTAAATATAATGCATGGAAGCTGTGGTTTGTGATTGGGGACAGTCGTTTCCTAATGGTCCAGCCCAGTCCCCCATGATCCATTCAAAAGATGTGTGTTTTGTAAGTTAATTCACCTCTATAAATTGCCCTAGTGTGTAGGGAGTAGAGGCGAATGTGGGATAACATTGAGCTTGTGTGAATGAGTGATCGATGGTTGGCATGGTTTCAGTGGGCCGAAGGGCCTGCTTCCATGCTGTATCTTGCAATTAATTAAATCAGTGTGGTCATAATCTAAATCTTAATCGGAGAAATTGCAAATTCTGGAAATCTGATATTAAAACCAAAAGATGCTGAAAATGCTTTGTATGTCAGGCAGCATTTGTGGAAAAAAATATTGTTTCAGATCTGACACCCTTTGTCAGAACTGGGTAAGAGAGAAAACAAGTTAGATTTCAGTGGCGGAAAAGCTGGGGAGAAGAGGGTTAGAGTTAGGCTATACAAAGGGGACATTTCTTTTAAGGTGAGACCAAATGGGTTAGTGTGACTCTTAAAACACATAATGCTACTTTGTTGTGTTCTATGTTGCTATTTGCAGGCCCAGCATGACAGGCTATACCAGTGAAAAAATGAGTCAAAACTATACATGGATATCTAGCATCAATGGAAGTTCTCACATAGACAGAATGAGTGAGTTACCTAAAATTGCAAAATTTGCGATTGAATCTGACTGGGCGAGACAGTGCCACTGCGGTAGAGTTGTTGCCTTACTGCACCGGAGACCTAGGTTCGATCCTGACTATGGGTGCTGTCTCTACAGAGATTGCACGTTCTCCCTGTGACCGTATGTAGGATAGTGCGAGTGTACGGGGCGATCGCTGATCAACACCAAGTCCGTGGGCCAAAGTGCCTATTTCCGCAATGTATCTCTGAAGTAAAACGTGACTGCAATATGTTCAGATGGAAGATGAAGGGTTGTCTTAAGTTGCCTTCAGGCTGATCTAATAAGTTACTCCATTGACAAGGAAGAACTTCATCATCACCTACTCTTTGTTAATTAGAAATGAACAATAACTACTGACTTTCCACATCTTAGGAATGAATATAAAAATAATTGCAAGGTTTAATATATAATCATTAAGTAGACCAGTTCACATCACTCTCCGAGAATTCATACAATACATCATGTAAGGTTCTAGAATCCAAAACCTTTGTCTCTTTTGTCAGAAATTCATCACTTTGATGGCAATAAAGGTCTTGTAAATCTGCCGCCAAAAATTCATTGACTTCAACGGAACGAACTTGGAAAGCAAGAGTACAATGTGCTGACTGTCTTATATAATACATTTAGTGCCACTGCCTGCAGATAAACTCTGAATGGAAAAAAAATTAGTTTCAGTTCACCTCCTGCCATCCTGCCTTATGCATTAGTAAATAAAGTTGTCAAGTAACCATGCACATTTCAAGCTTTCCTTGTCTGTGTGCTTGGAAGGGATGTTTGCACACACTTACCTGTGTATTCAGATATTGGAGGTGCCTCAATATCCGCCCCAATACAAACAGCCATTTTATGACTTTTGTCACATTATTGCAATTGTTCATGCAGTCACCATGGAGACTGTTGGCTTGCCGGATATGAGCAGTCTCTCGAGCTACTTGGGCAACAAGGTACCAGGGAGAGATAGGAAATCTTAGCAAACACAGCCCAAAGATTAACCTGGGAGGCGAAAGAAGATGGAAATTCAGTCACGATTACTGTGCAACCTGAAAACAGTCAATCTAAAAACAAATGGGAAGCCTCAGAGACTTGACAAAGTAATATTATTTCAAAAGGATTGTAATAATTAGTTTAAAATGTTAGTCCTTTCTTATCTTAGCAGTAAACATCAGAGTTCAATAATAATTAATCCAATGTTTTATTGGAGGTGTTTAACATTCCTGTCACTTTGTTAATGTGAATGGTACGTTTTAGTAAGCAGAAGCTGAAATAGATTCTTGTTTGAAGACTCTCTGGGTTTATTTTTGTTGAAGGTGGGTTTCTTTTGCCTTCAATTCATTTCAGTTCTTTAATTACTGTTACTAGTTTCATATTTGTGAAATCAGGAAGCTTAATCCTCTGCTAAAATAATAGCCAACATAACATAACATTATCTTATACTGGGTTATATGAAAATAACAATTTTAAAGTAACATTCTTTAATATTAACGTCTGATTTTAATCATGGAAACTAATTAGGTTTAAAAGTCACTAGGCACAGATAATGTTAGCGCTGGATGCATTGTTCACAGACTACTATGAAACCTTGATCTGTAAATGCACATTTACATTTATCTGCTTGTGAATAAATCACTATATACTTTTATTCCACTCTTTATATGTGTGTGTGTGTGTGAATATGGCAACTGGATTATTTAAATTAGCTCAAATTTAGGCTAAATAACACAGTTGCTGCACCTTTACAGTATATTTGTGTAAGCAATATATGTGCCTATTTTGTGCATGCACAGGCATGGTTTCTATATATGGTTATGAAGATGCCTTTGCTCCATATTGTCAACAGATTAGATTTGGCTGCTGACACTTCCTAATCAGATGACTCACTATAAATAAGTTAGAAATTCTAGTTGAAGTTTAATTATCGTTGACTGCAATACAGATCTGATTGTTAAACTATAACCTTTTTGCCAGCAATTGTGGCAATAAGTAGCTTCCATGTCGATTGACTGTCACAGATGCGGAATGTTACAGCGCAAAGGATAAACATCTTCTCCATATAAGCATTCAAAATTCCATAAAATTTCTCTCCATTTCCGTTGAAAATGAGAGGAACAAAATATCTGTCCTCCTCCAATTTTATTTTAGGGAGATTTCATGCCATTTAGTCTCTTGATTTGGAACCACCAGAAAAAAAAGCTTAAATTGTCACAAATCCATAAAAACACCAGATTGGGAATAATGGCCTTATCCTGTTGCACACGGCTGCGTAGGTCGATAGAACTAATTCTCATCTTCTGGAAGAGGAGGATATCCATGGTCAATTTGTAGAGTAGTCTGAGGATACCATCCAGTTTATTAGGGTGATTAAAACTAGTCCAGAAGACCACAGTGACAGCTAGGGATATGTCCAGTTCTCTATTGAAACAACGCAATGAATTTGTCTCTACAATGTTCCACAGATCCACTGTTCCCTGGGGAAAAAAGGGTCGAGTATCCAGTCAAGAGTGTTTTATTTGCAACAGCATAACAGATATGCAAACCGAGTAAACCTAGTACACAATATACACGCATATATTTTATTGCTTATGTTTTATATATTTATGGACATATATAAAACAAACAAACAATTATATATATATTGGATACAATATTTTACCTGGGACCCTACCAAGGGCTAGTGTAAAGCAAATAACATGCTTAATTTTGGTGAAATAAAGAACTGCAGATATTTGTTAATACACAAAAGGACACAAAGTGCTTATTCCAGAATGCAGTCCATTCTCTTATTTGATTTGATTATAGTTTCTCTACATTTGCTATAAACCTTCAGAGGATAAGAAACTATGATACATTTTCTTTCACAACAACCTTTAGCTCTGTTCCTTATAACTTCTAAGTATACTCAGCATTAGTCTTTCTCTTACACAAATAACTCTCTGCAGAAGGGTCTCGACCCGGAACATCACCTTCTCTCAGAGATGCTGCCAGTCCCGTTGAGTTACTTTGCGTCTATCTTCAGTGTAAACCAACATCTGCAATTCCTTCCTACATCCTCTGGCAGTTTTGCAGCTAAGAGGTGTGTAAGGTGGCTTCTTTATGAGAGAGGGAGTTGGAGATAAAAAAAGAAGATTTTGTTACAATTGTATGGGGTTTTGGTGGAGCCATTCCTGGAATACTGTGCACAGTTTAGGCCATCTTACCTAAAAAGGACATAGTACCATTGGAGGAAGTCCAAAAGAGATTCTCCAGGGTAATTCCTGGGATGTGTGGTTTGTTCTATCAAGAAAAGCTACACAGTTTAGGTCTGTATGCCTTGGAGTTTAAAGGAAAGAGGAATAACCTTAACCAAACATATTTGATTCAAAGATGTCTTAAGAGGATAGATGTTGAGATGTTTTCATTTTTGGAAGAGTCACAAATAAGTGGATATAGTTATAAATAAGGACAAATCGTTTAAATGGGAGGTGTGTAGAACATTCTTCACTCAGAGGTAGTGTATCTTTGGAATTCTCTGCTCCGGATGGTCATGGACATCAGATCACTTGATATATTTAAGATGGAAATAGATAGATATTTGAAAATTCGGGGAATAGATGGTGGTAGGATTTGGCATAGAAGAGTTAAGGCCTGCATAGATTTGTGATGATATTGAATGGTGGGGCAGGTTTGAGGGGCTGAGTATCGTACTCCAGCTTCTATTTATGGAAACAAAGAACAGCAGATGGTGCAGGACAAAAGGACATAATGTACCGGGGGTAACTCAGCAGGTCAGGCAGCATCTCATGCGAACATGGATAGGTTACGTTTTCGATCAAGACCCTTCTTCAGATTATTGCCTGACTTGTTGAGTTACTCCAGCACTTTGTGTTATTTGCTAATATATTTTCATGTGTTCTTGGCAGGATTGAGGAGGAGGCAATCTAAGAAGAAATAACCGCTTACAACAACATTGTCTGGAACTGTATGTGGTGGTCAATGGTTTAATATGAACAGAGAATAACAGCAACTAATATGTGGTTTCTTTTAGCTGTAGCCTTAATGATTTCAATGATTTCAATGGGTTTACATATTCATTTTAAACATTAGACTAAGATGTATTATGGACTCAAAGCCACCATTAAATGGATCGAGGTGGTTGCAGATTATTTTTTGATAATTCCACAAACTTAATGGATAAAAAATTGTTTAATGCAAAAGGAATAATTTTAAAAATAGACACAAAATGCTGGAGTAACACAGCGGGACGGGCAACATCTCTGGAGGGAAGGAATGGGTGACGTTTCAGGTCAAGACCCTTCTTCAGACTTAGTCTCCGGAGATGCTGCCTATCCTGCTGATTTACTCCAGCATTTTGTGTCTATCTTCAAACCAACAACTGCAGTTCCTTCCTACACAAATGAAAATAATATAAACCTCTAAATTTCTGTTGCTCAGAATACCCTGATTACAAGCAGAATACAGTCTTAACTATTAAGAAAAGGGAGGTCAGATAAAAGTGGTGCACAACTGAATCTAGATATCAACTTCGAAAGAGTTTTTTATGTATGTGGGGCCGACCCAAAAGAATTTGAAATGCTCATGTATTGAGAGACTTTTTGTACAAATTAGTTTTGATGTCAAAGGAAATATTTTAAATACATGACATTTCAAAACCATTAACTTAACAACCATAGCTATAATTCAACGATTTGATGAGACCAGCAAGCAAATGTGCAAGCAATAATTTTCTGGTACATAGAGTAATTGCAACAACAGGGGTGCCGAATCAGAGCAAAGCGTAAGCAGGATATTTTCTTACTGGGATCTAATGAAAATTGTGAGACACAAACTGATATTTTAGGTTCCCTGAGATATGGTGTAATGTAGGGAAAACAAGCAAACAGCTGGTCAGTCAATTCATGGTTTCACACCAAATGTTAATAACATATAATGCTGTAATTTATGACAATTAAACACAGCAAATTGTACCAGCATTAGAAAGAGATTGTTAACAATATTAACTTTAGTTCTGGCTGTTGTTTCTGAGCTTTTATGTTCTTTTTTCGTATTTTCATTGAAAAAGACTATAGGGCACAATTTTCAGTCAGAACCCATCTAACCTTGTCAGTGCAAGACATTTTCTGTGCCACAGAGTTAATAAATATTAATTTGAATAAATCACTCTCTAATTTGTGGGAATGTAATATTTCTTCCAAGCACCTCTAGCTCAATACATTTTAGCAAATATTTGTTGAAGGTTATTTGATACACAACCCCTACTTTAACTGTTTTCTAATTTATTTTATTTGTGTTGCTTCAGTTGCTTGTTATTTGATAGGCAATCAGCTCTGTCCTTTGACCTTTCTTGTCTCCCGGTTTTATTGACATTGCTATGGTCAATGCACTTCTGAACTTACCTCTGTCATTTGCCAGAAGCGCAAATTCATTGTGTCCTCCTTCCATGCACCTGCATTTTGGTCCAATCTGAAACTGCAATGGGGTGAATTAGGTTCCTCCTATTTTTTGGTACAAACATAAAGGCATCAGAAGAGAATATCACAAAGTCAATCTAAGATAGACGTAAAATGCTGGAGTAACTCGGTGAGACAGGCAGCATCTCTGGAGCTCAGTCTGAGGAAGGGTCGCGGCTCGAAAAGTCACCCATTCCTTCTCTCCAGAGATGGTGCCTGTCCTGCTGTGTTACTCCAGCATTTTGTGTCTATCTTTGGTGTAAACCAGCATCTGCAGTTCCTTCCTACACAGAGAAAACCCAAAATGGTTCTGAAAACAGAGAATGCAGGAAAGACTTGGCGTGTCAGGCAGCCTCTGTGGAAGGAGAAAGAAGGTTAATTTTGTCAGGTCTGAGACCTTGCATCAGAACTGGGAAAATGAAACAAAACAGCAAATGAGTAGGCCTGGGTAGAGATTGTCATGAACATGGTGAGACCAAATGAGTTGGTGTGGCAGTAATTGGTCTCTGTTTTGCGTTGTTAACAGCCGGGCTGTGGGACATGATCAGCAGGTGAAACTGTGCCGATGGAGGGAGAAAAACTGAGCAAAAATCAGAGGGTTTTTCTAGTAAGCAGTGGAATAGAGGGAGGGAGGTGGTCATAGAAAAGATCAGGAAGTAGGTGATCAACAGGTAACAATGGTCTGTCGAATGCTCCGGCTCCTTTTAGCTGCCATGCCTATCAAGCCCATCTACATATTCTCCTGCAACTCACCTACACGTAAAGGAATTTACAGCAGCTATCAGCACATCTTTAGGCCATGGGAGGAATCTACAGCAGAAACCCACACAGTTACTGGGAGAATGTACAAACTCCACACAATCTCTGTGACCAGGATCAAACCCAGGTCACTGGAGATATGTGGCAACAGTAGTAACTGCTGCTGCATTGTATTGCTCAAGACACGTTGCATTGCCTTTCATTCTGCTCACCATCTCCTCATACCCCATCTCCTCATACCCTATGCTAACAAACCTTCCCTTCATCTAATTTTCTTAATGAAAGAAAATGTTACAATATTAACCTAGAAGCAACACAGTGACACAACATCGGCATGGTGGCGCAGCAATAGATTTGCTGCCTTACAGCGCTTACAGCACCAGAGACCCGGGTTCAATCCTGGCTACGGGTGCTTTCTGTACGGAGTTTGTACGTTCTCCCCGTGACCTGTGTGGGTTTTCTCCGAGATCTTTGGTTTCATCCCACACTCCAAAGGCATACAGGTTTGAAGGTTAATTGTCTTGGTATAATATCTGGAGTATTGTGTACAGTTTTGGTCTCCTAATTTGAGGAAGGACATCCTTGTAATTGAGGCAGTGCAGCGTAGGTTCACTAGATTGATCCCTGGGATGGCGGGACTGACATATGAGGAAAGATTGAAAAGACTAGGCTTGTATTCACTGGAGTTTAGAAGGATGAGAGGGGATCTTATAGAAACATATAAAATTATAAAAGGACTGGACAAGCTAGATGCAGGAAAAATGTTCCCAATGTTGGGTGAGTCCAGAACCAGGGGCCACAGTCTTAGAATAAAGGGGAGGCCATTTAAAACTGAGGTGAGAAAAATGTTTTCACCCAGAGTTGTGAATTTGTGGAATTCTCTGCCACAGAGGGCACTGGAAGCCAAATCACTGGATGGATTTAAGAGAGAGTTAGATAGAGCTCCTGGGGCTAGTGGAATCAAGGGATATGGGGAGAAGGCAGGCACGGGGTATTGATTGGGGACGATCAGCCATGATCACAATGAATGGCGGTGCTGGCTCGAAGGGCCGAATGGCCTCCTCCTGCACCTATTTTCTATGTTTCTATGTTTCTAAATGTAAATTGTCCCTAGTGTGTGTAGGATAGTGTTAATGTGTGGGGATCGCTGGTCGGTGCAAACCCAGTGGGCTGAAGGGCCTGTTTTCATGCTGTATCTCTAAACTAAACTAAACCTAAACTAGTGGAGTCCTGTTTCACAGCACCAGATACCCAGGTTCAATCCTGACCTCTAGTGCTCTCTATGTGGAGTTTGCAGGTTCTCCCTGTAACTGTGTGGATTCACCCCAGATTCCCCAATTTCCTCCATGTTCTCAAAGCAGTACAAATTGGTAGATTAATTATCCATTGTAAATTGCCCCTAATATTTGGATGTGTGATAGAATCTGGAGAGGATTGATGACAATGTGGGGACAATAAAAAATTTGAAAGGTTAGTGTACATGGGAGATTGCTGGTCGGCACGGACTCAATGGGCCGAAGAGCATGTGACCATCTTGTCTCTCCCACTATGACTATGACACTGAGAAATTTATTTTCTCTGGCTCCACATTTTCTCACAATTATGATGGGCTGGAAACATTAGTTCAGTAATGAATAAAACAAATGCTTGGATTTCCTTCCTTCTCTCACTTCTCTGTCTCTGCCTTTGTCTGAGCACGTGATAAATAAAATTGGCCCCTTGCTGTAAGTACCATATGCACAACATAGTAACGTCAACACTTTGCAGTCCATTTTCTGAAATTGAAGACAATGGAAACAAATTTTCAAAACCAAAGTTCACCCTGCATACATTTCTGCAATGTGCATTCAATGGAAGATGAAATTCTACTCCTGAAATCTATACCAAGGTCAAATGTGCAGTCTTTTTATTCAGTCAATGACCAGCGTGGTGAAGCAACAAAAACCTGTTCCACATTTCATTTCCCACAGTTCAAGAAACTTATACTGCACCATTTTCACATTTAAAATCACAACATCCTCATATAAAACTGTGCCAAATATTTACCTTTTCTTAAATAATATAGACGTGTCCTAAATCATAAATAGTATAGTCTGTGAATTCAGCTTGACAATTTTTCTTTGTGCAAGTCTAGATAATGCATACAGTAGATGGAGCCAATACTGTTATCTCTCAAAATGGCTTTGCACATTCTGTTAACCAAATAATACTACTTTACCAGATTTTAGAAGTTAGTCTGATAATTTAGGAGTAGAGGTAAATATACAGGATTTGATGTATCCCTTTTATAAAGGTGTTTTAAACAGGGACCTCCAATGATTTTACAGCCGTGGAAAACTGCCCTTGTTTCTATGATCTAAATGCACTTTATGCAAATGACTGTGCATTGAACTCTTCTGAAATTTAGTTCACTTGATCTCAATGGAGCCAAATTTCATATGTTGCGCTCAATTAACAAATTTTACTGCTTCAGATGTTTTGCAAATTTAACGGAGATTTTCAGCTCTTGGAATTCATGTTTTTTTCCTCTAATTTTTGTTTTCAAATTATCAGAATAATGTGAAAGTATGGTGTTTCTTAGACAGTACTTCCTAAGTCCTTGACCTTAATACCCACCTGAATAAGAAAAGGCAGAAGGCACAAGGAGTCACAATCACCCATATATTCCACTTCAGGTACAGTTCTAGCATGGAAATAAATTGTGTTCCCTATCCAACAGAACTGGATGAGTATCTTTAATAGAGTTTAAGAAGTGCCTCAACACCACATTCCAAAGGTCAGATGATGATAGGCAATAAATGCCTTGCCAATAATCCACTGATACGAATGATGTCCATAAACGAATAAACAAAATACTTGTAACAGCTTTAAACATGCGGTAAGTGAAAGCTAATGAATGTTAAGTTTCAAGTCTTCTTTCATGACTAATGTCTTTCAATTGAATAAAGTTGAGATTTGCACTGACATAACTCATTGGGTATTATTCTCATTTAATTTTCTGTTGAAACTTAAGCAAGATAACAAACAATGTGTAGGGGGCATTTGTTCAGGCTTTATACTGATAAATAGTTTCTAAACAAAAATGGAACCATTTAGGATTACAGGTCTGTCAAACTGCCTGTAGCTTGGGATCAACTCTTCTATATATCCACTGGCACGCAAGGTCACGGTTTCTTCCAAAGTATTACGGTAAAAGTGAACGCGAGAAGGGTGAATGGATTAGATCTGTGCCAAGCACACTTGAGTAAAATTAAATCAGTATGTTCCACTGGAAGTCTCTTTGAAGGAAATTCTGATCTTTGAAAACCAAACTGCAAAAATGCTACTGAGTAATTTGGATGAAAAAAATTGGAATACTATGATTTTAACAGAGAAGTTGCATGATTAATCAAAAAATAATTTAGAAGTAGTTTCTGCTAATCGTGATTCATATTTTTCTTTGTGGTAGATTACAGTAGCACTTCTAAATGGGCCTGGGAGGTTTCTTTGATTGAAACCCTTGCCTCTGTTTCTATCAGCCTCTTCAGATACTGTCTTAGTTGAGTGAGACTTTTTGCATACTTGGGCACCAATTTAAATAATGAGACGATTTTCTCTCTATCACAAAAGTCCAGGATCCTCTTCTGCAATGCTGCCCATTATTTTATTCATGTCTCAGACTAACTGCTGTTGAAATTATCAGCCATGCCTTTGTCACCTACAGACTAGAAGGCTGCAGTAATTTGATCTACTCAGTTTACATGGGAAAAGTATGTGCTCCTACAACCTTTCTTAGACAGGACACTTCGCAAAAAATAGATATGCACACACATCAGTATAGCTGTGTGTTCATGTCTTTTGGGGCTGAGCAAAAAGTGGCCTCTAAATGTGGGTAAGATTGAGTCTAACTTAAATTTTAGTCATAGGTAGAAATCAGCTCCCATACACTAGAGTTCCTTGTGTTGTTGTAGCATGACTGAAAAGCTAGAAGCCGATTAACAGAGCTGTAATATTAAATAAAAGAAAAGCAGATGCATGGTCATGAGCCAAAATCTCCTGCCCATTCCTCCTCAGATGCTGCCTGACTTGTTGAGTTCCTCGTGCACTTATGTTTTGCATACTATTTGTTATGTTGCTTAAATATCAACAGACAGTCAATAGACAATAGACAATAGGTGCAGGAGTAGGCCATTCGGCCCTTTGAGCCAGCACCACCATTCAATGTGATCATGGCTGATCATTCTCAATCAGTACCCTGTTCCTGCCATCTCCCGATACCCCCTGACTCCACTATCCTTAAGAGCTCTATCTAGCTCTCTCTTGAATGCATTCAGAGAATTGGCCTCCACTGCCTTCTGAGGCAGAGAATTCCACAGATTTACAACTCTCTGACTAAAAAAGTTTTTCCTCATCTCTGTTCTAAATGGCCTACCCCTTATTCTTAAACTGTGGCCCCTGGTTCTGGACTCCCCCAACATTGGGAACATGTTTCCTGCCTCTAACGTGTCCAACCCCTTAATGCTCTTATATGTTTTGATAAGATCCCCTCTCATCCTTCTAAATTCCACTGTATACAAATAAGAAAAATGCCTGAAAGTTTGTGATAGTGCAAACCTCGACTTTATTCAGTTGAATGGCCTCACTTATGGAAAAATAAGACTTGAAACATTATTTATTCATTAATGACACAGCAAATCCAATCGTTGCTGGGCACAGAGAATTTCTTGTCATTTTATTCTCTTCAGGTCGTTGCATATTCTGATTGATTTTGGCATCCTTGTCCTCATCCAGAAAGTCAATCATTTCCACCCACATTTTCACCAACAAGAGTTTCCATTTTTCATGTTTTGAGATAAAAGTTGTCTCCAGGTTCCATCAATCCCTTCCCCCTCAGCTTTCTTCCTTCCACATGGTGCAGATTTTGACATTCTGCTTTAAGTAGCCAGAACAACTGATCAAAGATTAAGGCTCGGGAAGCAAGCTAGCTTGAAGTTAGTCTCAGGATGGTAGGTAAATAGTAGGGTGAAGTGGAGCAAGGAAAAGGCTGAAGATTGGATTGAAGAATTTGGGGAAAATGGGATACAACAGCATCACCCTCCTTTCATTGGCCTGCAATGCAACATGTATAATCATTGCAAATAGATAAAGTACGATGACCATGCATTGCACTAGCCAGAATTCCCTCTGGACCTAGGATGTTGGCGTTGTATAGAAGCTTCAAACAGGCTTCAACTTCAAGAGTTGTACACAAGGCCTAAGACAAAAAGGCCTTTCCACCACCATCACTGTTACCAAAGCAAATAACGTAGGTTGCAAATCTTAGGCAAAGGCTGGGTTGAGAGGATCAAAGAGCACAGAGTGGGGAGTATGAGGTCTGGAGTTAGGGGTTTAGGGAGGCAGCAGAGGAAACAGAACTTGAGTATGAGGCAGAATTGAAGGATGCTGCTTCGGCAAATAGGGCCAACATATGATGGTGGCGTGAGTGATGGGAGGGGGTCAGGTGGCCAGAAACAGTTCAAAAGGAACATGTAAATTATGACCCTGCAGACATCAGTATGAGCTGGGTAATGATAGGAGCCAACATCAAGCAAAATACTTAGAATGGACCCATCTGCTAAATATTGATGCCTCAAGCATCCCAGTAAGACCAGCTTCTGTGTGAGAGCCCCATCCAGTTTCAATCCTTAAAGACACAGCATGAATCTCTGTAAGTGACATCATAGTGGGAGCTGCATGACAAGTTTTTATGTCAGAACCACTGGACTTGTGGAAGCATGTGATCTGTGGCCAAGGGACACAGCCATATTTACCAGTCGAGTTCGAGATTGTCATTGCCTTGTGGTGTTTAAGAGGTTTTTTAGATAGGCACATTGAAGTGCAGGGAATAGAAGGCCATGGATCTTGTACAGGCAGATGAGATCAGTTTAATTTGGCAGCATGTTCGGCACAAACCTTGTGGGCTGAAGGGCCCATTCCTGTGCTGTACTGTTCTATGTTCTATGCTGTACAAAAGAATCGAAACGTTCTATCATTATTTTTCTGCACTACTTTAACTTTACATACATTTAAGAAGCATGTGGATTCAGCAAACGAGTTGTTCTGTATTCCCATTCCAAGTATCCTCTGGTAGGAATTGACAGCATGACGGTTTTAAAGATTTTTTTTATTATTATGTATGTATATAAAAATGATAAAAAACAGTTTTATTTTTAAACATGTTAGCAGTAAAATTGTGGGGAAAAAACTGAGGATTGCAGCAAGATTTCATTGCAGAAAACTGTATGCACTTTATTTTATATATTACAGCCACCTTGATTTTAAAATTCCCTTTGTTGCTTTCAAATCCTTCTTGGCCTCAATGCTCCCTGTTCTGTAATCTCCCCCAAAATTCTGGGGTATTTATGCTCCTCCAACTCCAGCAATGAATCATCCCCACCTTTAATCATTCCACTTCTGACGGCTTTGTCTTTGGCTGCCAAGGTCATAAATCCTGAAATTCCTCCGTAAACCATAGCCCGTGCTCACACTTCCTTTCTATAAGGTGTCTTAGAACCAAGCTCTTTTACAAAGCTTTTGGTCATCTGTTCTCATCAGTTTGGTATTGGTATTGGTTTCTTATTGTCACATGTACTGAGATACAGTGAAAGGCTTTATTTGTGTGCTACCCAGTCAAATCATATTAATCATGAGTAAAATCAAGCCACACACAAGTAGAACAGGTAGTGCAAAGAGAAAAATGCCAGAGTGCAGAATATAGTGTTACAATGTTATAATTTTACAGGTGCAGAGGAAGTGCAGATAAAAAAAAGTGCAAGGGCCGCAATGAGGTAGGTTCAGAGATCAGGAATGCACCCTTGACCTATGGGAGAACTGTTCAGTAGTTTTAAAGCAGTGGGAATTAAACCATTCCCGAATCTGGTAGTACGTGGTTGCAAGCCGTTGTATCTTCTTTTCAATGGGGGTGGGAATGAAGAGGGAATGCTTGGGATATAAATGGTCCTTGATTATGTTGGCTGCTGTCCTAAGGCAATATGGTGTAAATAGAGTCAATAGGGGGAGGTTGCTTTGTGCAATGGACTAGGCTACATACACAACTTTCTGCAATATCTTGCAGAAAATCTCAAACACGAACATGGACAGGAAAGGTTTAGAAGAACATGGGTCAAACAAAAGGCAAATAGACTAGCTTAGATGGGGCATGGATGAGTGTGTTTCCATACTGTATGACTATGACTTGGGCAGTGATGTTGCCATCCAAGTTGGAAAGCAACCTGATAGGGTGCATCTGTAGAAGTTGGTGAGAGTCATTAGAGACATGCCAAACTTCCTTAGTATTTTGAGAAGTAGAGGTGTCGGTGTACTCTCTTGGCTTTTGTTTCATAAAAGTCTTGTTTTGTGATGCTGAAGCCACTGTATAAATTAAGGTTTTTGAAGAACCAAAATTACTCAGGGATACAGCACAGAAACGGGCTCTTTAGCCCACTGAAGATAGACACAAAGTGCTGGAGTAACTCAGTGGGTCAGGTAGCATCTCTGGAGAAAAAGGATGGGTGACATTTTGGGTTGGGACCTTTCTTCAGACTGGACATGTTGCTGGTGAGGTTATGTGATCTGTGTAAGGGACAAGTTTCTGGTGGTCTTTAGCCCACTGAGTCCATGTTGACAATCAAGCGCACATTCTTACATTAATTACACCCTAATCCATTTTGAGGGGCATCACAAACGAAGGAACATAGCTGCAAAATAGGGGCCAGTTGGTTAAAATGGAGGACTATGTAAATTTCTACTCTCAGAGGGCAGTGCATCTCCCAAACTCTTTACACCCTAGGTTGGGGGTTAGGCATAGGGGGAGGCATGGGGGGACAGATTAGTTTCATTTAGTTTAGAGATACAGCATGGAAACAGGCGTGCCGGCCCACTGAGTCCACGCTGACCAACAATCATCCCATACACTAGTTCTATCCAACACTCCAGGGACAATTTACAGAAGCTAATTGACCTCCAAACCTGCACGTCTTTGGGATGCGGGAGAAAACCAGAGAAAACCCACGTGGTCACAGGGAGAATGTGCAAACTTCACACAGACATCACCCATAGCCAGGATTGAACCTGGGTCTCTGGAGGTGTAAGGCAGTAACTCTACCGCTGTGCCATTGTGCCACCCAGATGATTAGATATATTTAAGGAGGAGACAGATACAATTTTTGAAGGATCAAGGAGTTGAGGGTTGTAGAGAACTGGCACAGAAAAGGAGTTTGCAGCAAGCACAGATGCCATGATCATATTGAATGGTGGGGCAAGCTTGAGGGGCCAGATGGACTACTCCTGCTCCCATTTTGTTTTGCTTTGTGTTCTTGAAACTGGAACAGGAAACTCATGCAGTTGGGGTGAGAACGTGAAAACTCCACACAGACAGCACCAAAGGTCAGGGATGAACCTGACTCGCTGGAGCAGTGAGGCAGCAGCTCTACCCACTGCACCACAGGGAGTTCCAGAGGAATCTTAATAAGAATTCTTAAACTTGCAACACCGAGAGTGCACATAGAACATACAAACCGAAGAGGCAATATCTCAGGCAATTAGGATCTCAGATTTCTGCACAGGGTGAACTCTGTTGTTAATATTGCCATGGTAAATTAGTATTGCATGCCACATGTAAGGAGCCTGCAAAACATCCAGTTCAGATAGGTTAAGTGAGATAAATTAGCATACTGGAGATACACTGTTCTCAGAAAAGGAGACTGCACAGGCAGCTGCATCAGCCATCTGAATTGGATCCACTCTGTAATTACTAGTTCGGAAATGTCTTCGCCTTGATTGTGACAGACAGAAGCCAACTGTGCTTTGACGGTGAGGAGAACTGAGCAAGTCGGGGCCTCAGAGAGTAAAACCTGCATGCAAGCAGCTGCGGTCTGCAGCTCACACTTACATGTTAGCAAGATGATGTTATTCAGTATTTGCCAAACATTGAAGTGATTCATCACCAGGCATAAGTGGATCTAAAATTTCTGTAATGGCCTGTGCAAGATTAACAGTAGGTATCGTGTTCCCGCTGCATTGACCCGAATGGGAAACAAAACAGCAGGAGCCCAGTTGGAAGGGCACACACAGCAGGGGCTTCTTTCAAAAATGTCAGCGTCCTGCACCAGTAGGAAAAAAGAACCTGTAAATTCTTTAGAAATCCCATCACATCACTTCATACCATAAACCATGTTGATCTTACATACTGTAGGTTGGTCAAGGTATCAGTAGTTTGACAAGCCACAAATAATATATTCCAAAATTATTTAGTAGATTGGGCCCATGAAGAAAAGATTCAACACTGTATTATACATTGTATCCATTAGTTGCAAAAGATTGCTATTGAATATGTTTTATTCATATATAAACCAGAAAGACTATGTATGCATTTTTTATTAATACACTGTAATTTCTTATTTTCTTATTGTATGAGGAAAATCTACCCAAACCCATTTTTTGAAAGAAACATTTGAATCAACGATGTTTACGTCATTTTTTCCTTTTACTATAATATTAATATTTTTTCACTTTACAGACATTACCTCCTAAATTATTTTCCTCAAAGTTTTCTTCTAATGCTTTCCAATATCACTCAAACTATTGCAGGTGAGAGATATAATTATACCTTAAAGGGATGCCTTCTTAAGCCAGTATAATATAGAAAATGCACATAGATAATTGCAATATTCTAAGGCTAAAAATGAACTTACTGAAATTTCTTGGGAATAATCAATCCAGAATTCCCTACTAAACGACAGCTTTAATCTTGCTTTCACAGATTAAGAATTCATTTGAGCCGATATGGCAGATCCAATAATCCACCAGCAAATTCAGGCAGGTTTGCAGCATCCAAGGTAAAAATAATGTTTTTCCATTTTGTCTTGCTCACTAAAAAAAAATCCAGAGCAATATACCTGCCAATGACTGTGAGGGCTCTTTTCACACAACAGAGAATCTCACAAGTCATTATCCCAGCAGCCAGGATCACCCAAGGAGAAAACAGTAGGAAGTCGTTTTTTTACTGCTTCCAGTCCCTGCTAGAAAATCTGTGTGGGATCTTAAGCTGTCTCTTTTCCCCAATGTTATTTTTGACTGTTTACCCCCAGTTTTTGTAACAAGTGAAACACAAAGTGCTGGACGAACTCAGTAAGTTAGGCAGCATTTGTGGAGGGAATGGATAGACAACGATTTGAGTTGGGTCCCTTCTTCAGACTCAGACCCAAAACATCATAGACTATAGACAATAGACAATAGGTGCAGGTGGAGGCCATTCGGCCCTTCGAGACAGCATCGCCATTCAATGTGATCATGGCTGATCATTCTCAATCAGTACCCCGTTCCTGCCTTCTCCCCATACCCCCTGACTCCGCTATCCTTAAGAGCTCTATCATCAGTCCATTCTCTCCACAGATGCGGCCTGACCCATTGATTTCCTCCAGCACTTTGTGTTTTAGACATTATACTTTAGACTTTAGAGATACAGCAAGGAAACAGGCCCTTTGGCCCACTGGATCTGTGCCGACCAGCAATGATCATGTACAATAAAACACTATCCTACAGTCTCGGACCAAATTAGAATTTTTACCGAAGTCAATTAAAGTATAAACCTGTACGTCTTTGGAATGTGGGAGGGCCCAGAGAAAACCCATGCGGTCACAGGGAGAACGTACATACTCCATACAGACAGCACCTATGGTCAGAATCAAACCTGGGTCTCTGGCATTCTCAGGCAGCAGCTCTACTGCAGTGCCACTGTGAGCCCGCTAACGATCATTTGCTCAAGATTCCAGCATCTGCAAGTTCTTGTGTCCCCATTTTATAATAAGTAATCACATTGTGTGTCTTCTAGTGAAAAATATAATGCTAAGCCAAAATGAAACCAAGCAACCAATAGACATGAGGAAATCAAACGATTCTAAGATAAAAATTGCAAACTGAAGTACAGATCTTGAGCATTCAGTGTCAATATTCCTGATCGTTGAATCTTATTAATGACAAACCAGAATTCCAATGAAGAACAAGGGAGACAGTAAATAGAAAGAGCTTTATTCAGAGAAATAATATTTGAATATTTTTTTAAATAGTTAAAAAGTTATATAACATGTTACTGAATGCAAGGACAAAAAAATGGATGAATAAAATTGATTTGTTTTGAAGTTTTATACATAATGCATGGCTTTTAATTTTGAGGCCATCAGTTAATTATACTAACAGCAATTTTGTAATTCTGTGCAGCGCACACAAATTGTGTGCGTTCTTCCATGCATGTAACACACTCAAGAATGGACCCACAGTAGTGACATTTCGGTAGCTAATACAAGTTTGATGTTTAATTGCACGTGTGCATTGCAGCAATCATGACTACTTCCACTACAAAGCCAAGTCTAAATAGAATTTAAAAACCTGCACAGAACCAGGTACAATGATTTGTTATGTTCTGAGTTCCTTTCAGAGACTGCGCATTGAAAGCTAACCATCAAATAACTAGTGATGGGCCGAATGTCACAGTAGGACTCATAGAAACATAGAAAATAGGTGCAGGAGGAGGCCATTTGGCCCTTCGAGCCAGCACCACCATTCATTGTGATCATGGCTGATCATCCACAATCAGTAACCAGTGCCTGCCTTCTCCCCATATCCCTCGATTCCACTAGCCCCTAGAGCTCTATCCAACTCTCTTTTAAATTCATCCAGTGAATTGGCCTCCACTGCCTTCTGTGGCAGAGAATTCCACAAATTCACAACTCTCTGAGTGAAAAAGTTTCTTCTCACCTCAGTTTTAAACGACCACCCCTTTATTCTTAGACTGTGGCCCCTGGTTCTGGACTCCCCCAACATTAGGAATTTTTTTCTTGCATCTAGCTTGTCCATTCCTTTTATAATCATATACATAAAACTTCTTCCAGTGATGTGAGAAGTGAGGAACAAACGACAGCTACTTGATCTGAAACATGTCACCCCCACAGGCAACATGTCCCCTTATCCGTCAGAGTCCTATGCAGCAGGCTACCCTCGATAATCCATCGGTGTAATTAGAGAACTCTAATTTCATCTGATCTATGCGGTCTCCCAGGAGTGCAACACAATTGGTCCCATCACCCTCTCCTTATTTCACTGAATCGCAACAAAATATTCTCCCTTACAAGTGCATCCACTGCTTTTTAGTTCTTTTGACACTTACCTCTATCAGAGGGTGCTGCACAGTGCCGAATTAACCTCAAAGAAAGTCTTATGGACAATGGAGGACACCACAGTACCTATCGGGAACCAACAATGTCAGGAGAAAAGTTTAGAATGAACCTGGGATCCAAAAACTGTGAGGCAGCAACACTGACAGCTGTGCTACTGACATGCCTAAACAAAACCTGTTCAAAATCCACCACCCTGTATTTGAATTGTTGATTTTAATTGAAAACTGCTTCTTTAAAGTCTGCCATCTTGGCAGGTGGTAAGGCTTTCAAGTATTCGATTCCTGTGCAGCTTTGGGGAAAAAAACCTGGAAAAGGCCCAATATACATGATTCTCTACATGCACGATGCACTCAAGGCAACTTCTCCCCTTGCATCTTACTATCACAGTATCCTGCACAACAACATCCTAACCTGCAGAGGAGCCAACATATTAATTCAAAGCATATGTGATAATTTTATCTCATGCATTCAAAGAAAAATAAATCATGGACGTCTATGTCACAGAAACTTGCCCTTCAGCCTACCAAGTCCATGCCCATGGCATTCACCCATTCACCCATTTACTAAGCCAACATTAATCCCGTTTTTTATTCACTCCAGTTCTCAGCAACTCCCCCAGTTTCCATCATCCACCTATGGCAATGGCCAATAAACCTACCAACCCTCATATTTTTATAGTGTGTGAGGAAACCCATGCAGTCACAGGGAGAATGCATATACCTCACCGAGACTGCACTGAAGGTTGAGATGAATCAGGGTTGCCGGAGTTGTGAGGCTGCAGCTCTACTAGTGCTGATTATAGTTATGAACTCTTCAGTCACATTTTTGGCCCATTTAATACATGATCTCACAGTGCACTTAAAGAATGAGCCAACGTTTTGATGACTGATAACTGCAGTGATCTTGCCAACTGCTAGTGGCACTGTCCCTGCAAGCACACAACTTGACCTGTTGGCCTGCAGCAAGCTTCATGGCAAAATTAAAGAGATCCAGCTAATTGAATGAGTGTGCTCAGAAACGAGATATAAAAATAATGGAATGTTTTCAATGCGCTTGTCAGTGTCAGCTTGACTCATCTGGCAGCACCCTCTGCCTTGAGTCACATCATAATGGGTTTAAGTTGTGCTGCAAAATCTAAACAAAAAATCTCGGCTGAAATTCCAGAGCACTAGTGAGAGGGTACCGCAGAGTAAGAGCCACCCTCTTTCAATTGGCCATAAAAGTTCCCCTGATATTATTTTGAAAAGGAACATTGGTATTATCTAAGGTGCCCTTTCCAATATTTATCCCTAACCAGCATTACTAAAGTAGTTCACTTGTCTGTTGTCATATTGGCCATTACTAAAATGTTGGTTGCAGGAGCGAGCTGCATACAAGTTCGCTGATTTTTTATGTATTGCACCAGTCATATTATAATAGTACATCATTGTCTGTGAAGCCCTTCAGGACAAACTAAATGGGACATGAAAAGTAATATGTAAAGATACATGTACGTCTGTCATTCTTCTAGCCAGAAGATCAGGATTCAGTTGGTCTCCATTAGTCTTTTCTTTATTCTACACCATCTATTAGGATTACATTAGATATGCAGTAAAGAAACAGATTATTTGGCCCACGTTTTTGATGTTCCATTCAACTCTCATCCTATCTCTATTCATCTAAATCTGCTATGTATTTCTATATCAAAAATGCAAAATGCTGAAGTAATGTCGGGTCAAGCTGCATTTCTGAAGGGAATGAATAGACGACATTTTGGGTCGGATCCCTTTTCTGACTGATCGTGGTAGGAAGGGAGAAAGCTGGAAAAGAGGTGTGGGTGGGTTGTGGCCTGGCAAGTGATGGGTGGATACAGATGAGGGGAGGGAGAGTTGATGGGCAAATTGTGGAGTAAGCAATAGAGGCTAGAGATGAAACGGAGACAAAAGAGGGTCTGATAAGGAGAGAAGAAGAGTGAAGTGTAATGTCAGAGGGAGAGATATAGGTGGAAGGAGATGGTGGGGGGAGGGGAAGGAGGAACAGGACAGTGGGAGAAATAGGTGCGCACCGGGGTTAGGGGACACAGGAAAGAAAGAGGGTTAAGGGATATCTAGACATTATTAAATCTCTCATCTTGTATATTTGTGGGTTTGTGGATACATTTGTTCCCGAAATACAGCCAAAACGGTACACGATAGTGCAAGAATTTTAGGCCCACACTACTCACCATTCCCCTGCGGTCTCGATCGATCAAGTTTTGTTACATTTTACAAACAATTAACTTAATAAACTTTAATAAATGCGCTCCCCCCCTCTGCGCCTGACCTTCCTCCCGTGGAGCAGTGCGGCGGCAGAGGGTCAAACAAGATGGCTGTCGCTGCCGCTATAGAAAATAGACAATAGACAATAGACAATAGGTGCAGGAGTAGGCCATTCAGCCCTTCGAGCCAGCACCGCCATTCAATGCGATCATGGCTGATCACTCTCAATCAGTACCCCGTTCCTGCCTTCTCCCCATACCCCCTCACTCCGCTATCCTTAAGAGCTCTATCCAGCTCTCTCTTGAAAGCATCCAACGAACTGGCCTCCACTGCCTTCTGAGGCAGAGAATTCCACACCTTCACCACTCTCTGACTGAAAAAGTTCTTCCTCATCTCCGTTCTAAATGGCCTACCCCTTATTCTTAAACTGTGGCCCCTTGTTCTGGACTCCCCCAACATTGGGAACATGTTTCCTGCCTCTAATGTGTCCAATCCCCTAATTATCTTATATGTTTCAATAAGATCCCCCCTCATCCTTCTAAATTCCAGTGTATACAAGCCTAATTGCTCCAGCCTTTCAACATACGACAGTCCCGCCATTCCGGGAATTAACCTAGTGAACCTACGCTGCACGCCCTCAATAGCAAGAATATCCTTCCTCAAATTTGGAGACCAAAACTGCACACAGTACTCCAGGTGCGGTCTCACCAGGGCCCGGTACAACTGTAGAAGGACCTCTTTGCTCCTATACTCAACTCCTCTTGTTACGAAGGCCAACATTCCATTGGCTTTCTTCACTGCCTGCTGTACCTGCATGCTTCCTTTCAGTGACTGATGCACTAGGACACCCAGATCTCGTTGAACATCCCCTCTTCCTAACTTGACACCATTCAGATAATAATCTGCCTTTCTATTCTTACTTCCAAAGTGAATAACCTCACACTTATCTACATTAAACTGCATCTGCCATGTATCCGCCCACTCACACAACCTGTCCAAGTCACCCTGCAGCCTTATTGCATCTTCCTCACAATTCACACTACCCCCCAGCTTAGTATCATCTGCAAATTTGCTAATGGTACTTTTAATCCCTTCATCTAAGTCATTAATGTATATCGTAAATAGCTGGGGTCCCAGCACCGAACCTTGCGGTACCCCACTGGTCACTGCCTGCCATTCCGAAAGGGACCCATTTATCCCCACTCTTTGCTTTCTGTCTGTCAACCAATTTTCTATCCATGTCAGTACCCTACCCCCAATACCATGTGCTCTAATTTTGCCCAATAATCTCCTATGTGGGACCTTGTCGAAGGCTTTCTGAAAGTCGAGGTACACCACATCCACTGACTCTCCCCTGTCAATTTTCCTAGTTACATCCTCAAAAAATTCCAGTAGATTTGTCAAGCATGATCTCTCCTTCATAAATCCATGCTGACTCGGAATGATCCTGTTACTGCTATCCAAATGCTCAGTAATTTCGTCTTTTATAATTGACTCCAGCATCTTCCCCACCACTGATGTCAGACTAACTGGTCTATAATTACCCGTTTTCTCTCTCCCTCCTTTCTTAAAAAGTGGGATAACATTTGCTATCCTCCAATCCACAGGAACTGATCCTGAATCTATAGAACATTGAAAAATGATCTCCAATGCTTCCACTATTTCTAGAGCCACCTCCTTAAGTACCCTGGGATGCAGACCATCAGGCCCTGGGGATTTATCAGCCTTCAGTCCCATCAGTCTACCCAAAACCATTTCCTGCCTAATGTGGATTTCCTTCAGTTCCTCCATCACCCTAGGTTCTCCGGCCCCTAGAACATTTGGGAGATTGTGTGTATCTTCCTCAGTAAACACAGATCCAAAGTAACGGTTTAACTCGTCTGCCATTTCTTTGTTCCCCATAATAAATTCCCCTGCTTCTGTCTTCAAGGGACCCACATTTGCCTTGACTATTTTTTTCCTCTTCACGTACCTAAAAAAACTTTTGCTATCCTCCTTTATATTATTGGCTAGTTGACCCTCGTACCTCATCTTTTCTCCCCGTATTGCCTTTTTAGTTAACTTTTGTTGCTCTTTAAAAGAGTCCCAATCCTCTGTCTTCCCACTCTTCTTTGCTATGTTATACTTCCTCTCCTTAATTTTTATGCTGTCCTTGACTTCCCTTGTCAGCCACAGGTGTCTCTTACTCCCCTTAGAGTCTTTCCGCCTATAGGAGTGGTTTCCACCCAACGGGGCCACAGCTCGCTCTGGCCGATGCGATGGCTGCCCATGGCCGATGTGAATGGTTCCCTCTCCCCTTTCCTCTCCCCCCTCGCCCGCCCACAGCCCCAGGGGACACTCCCCGGCCAGCAACGGGTCCACGGATCTTCAGTTGGGGTAGGGTTGCTGAGCCCGCAGGAGAGGTTTGTACCCAACGGAAGTTGCCGCGCCGGCAGGAGAGGTTTGCATGGAGGGTTGCCAGGCCCGCAGGAGAGTTTTGGACCCAATGGGTCCACGCCCGGCTAGTATTCATTAAAATTGGAGAATTCAATGTTCTTTGCATTGGGTTGTAAGTCATCCAAGCTGTTCCTCCAATTTGTTTGTAGATTCACTCTGGCAATAGTAGAGGCTCAGGGCAGAAAGGACAGTATGGAAATGGGAAGTGGAGTTAAACTGGTTAGCATCCGGGAAATCCAGTAGGCCTTGGCAGACAGAGGACAAGTGTTCAGCGAAAGAGTTGGCGCGTGCATACTTGGTCTCACTGATGTAAAGGAGGCCACATCGGGAGCACTGAATACCGCAGTTGTTTGAGGGAGTGCATGTGAACCTTTGTTTCCTTGGAAGAGCTGCTGGGATCGCCTGAGGGAGCACTTGGTGTTATATCTCCTGTGGTTGCACGGAAAAGGATCTGGAGAAGGGGTGGCCTGGATGGGAAGGGAGAAGGGAACCAAGGAGTGATGGAGAGAGTTGTCTCCGTGGAAAGCGGAAAAAGGTGGGAATGGTAAGATGTGACTGGTGGTGGGCTCACATTGAAGGTGGCAGAAATGTCAGACAATGATGTGCTGGAAGCAAAGGCTGGTGGGGTGAAAGGTGTGAAACTTTATCCTTGTTCCATAGTTGGAGCAAGAATGATCAAGAGATCAAAATTAGTGGAACACGAATATCTCAAAAAGTTGTGTTGTTCAAAGGGATTATAGAGTTCTGGGGAGAAAAGCTATAGGTGGATTTGTAAAATGAGGTGCAAGTTTTAAAATCAAGATATTATTTAATCTGCAGTCAATGTATTGGAGTGATGGTTCAAAGGCTTCGATCTGACTTGGAACAAGCAGTCGCGTTTTGGTTGAAGTCTATTATCTAGGAGTCATTTACATTTAAACTGAGACATCAAGGAGGCTTTTGAAAGAAAAGGCAAGCATTTCAAGCTCTCTGATAACTGGGAAATTCAACACTAGAAACCAGATATTTCTTCTTCACCAGCAACTTACCGAGTCCATCAACGAACCTACTTGTGCAAATGGTCTCTGCAATGTGGACTGGTGTAATGTGGTGCATGCTGCAACAAGAAACGTAGCTAATATGTACTTAATGTAGACATTTTTATTTATGAAAGGAAAAAAATTTGGGTATGATTCTTTGAAGTAAACAAAGTGAATGAAATCTTATTATGTGTATGAAAAACATGTAAGGGCAAGTTTAAGGGGGTTACCTGTAAAGGTTCCACGGGATTAGATGTTCCTAATTTTATGTTGATTCACTCCAAATCTGTCTGAAGAAACTGAAAGAAGAAAGGATTGATTCTTGGTTTGGTGACTTATTGAAATCAATCCAATCCAATTTAAGAAGCCATGTACAGCACGTATACATTGACTGTTTAACCTACTGTCCTTGGACAAAGTGGTTAGTAGAAGAAAGGAAGTGTCAGATGCACTTGCATGGAAAATAGAAACTGCTCCATTTGGCAAACCCAACTCCCTTCATTTCAATGAGCATACGTAAATTATAGCAAACATGAAATCAATGAACATGCAAATATTACTGAGTACAGGTGCTCTGCAGAAAGGAATGGCTTCATGTACCAAAAAACTTGTACACAAGGTTAAGAGTCAAGAGAGTTTTATTGTCATATGTCCCAGATAAAACAATTAAATTCTTAGTTGCACAACAGAGTTGTAAACATAGTACACTGTAAACAACATAATAAATGGGAAAAAAGTTCAGTGTGTATACACACACATATATATACACATATATACATATATACGCACACGTGCATGCACATAAAAAACAAACAAAACAATAATAGTGCAATAATAACAATACTATTCTGTGTAGTTCAGAGATTATTTGAGGTTATAGTTTATTTGAGGTTTATAGCCTAAAGGTTGTAGGGAAGAAGCTGTTCCTGAACCTGGGCATTAGTTTTCAGGCTCCTGTACCTTCTTCCGGATGATAGGGGTGAAATTAGTGTGTGGGTGGAGTGGGTCTCTGATGATGCTGGCTGCTTTTTTAAGAGTCAGCATTCACAATCATGTACATTCCTGATTCCTGAAGAGTTTGCCACATATTCTGCAGATAGCCTTAGCGTGAGCTTTTACTTCGTCTTGTTCATTTCATTTTCTGTCCAATCTGTCTTTTCACTTCAAGATTTTTTTTATCAAATAGGCTTTTACATGCATGTTAAGTGTTTTTAAATGAAGTATTTCCTTTGGATTTAGTTACAAACTCACTTCCTTCCATTTAGTCCTTCAGGCTATTTCATTACTCCTGTTGGAGATCTGCCCAACTGACTGACATACAGAATACTCCCATTAGATTGGAAGTACTATAGTTGCTTATTTGATCACCCAATATTAATGATAGCCTTCCTGTTTTTTTTCTCTGTTTTAATAGATGTGGAAATATAAAATAATTTAGTTCAGAAAAAGTTTGGAAAAAAAACATAGGGGAAATCAATCAATGAATGCTTTGAAAAAAATGGACTGAACCTTCAACTGGATGATGCCAGCATTGCAGCAGAGAACTGCCAGCACCAAGCCATGGAAATCCCAGCAAATCCAGGATCTTGAAGCATCTGTAGCAGAACACAGAAGTCCCAGACTTGCTGACAAATTCCAGCCGTCAAATTTGTCAGTACATTCCCCATGGAGTCCAGTGGCAAGAGCATGAACTTTATGAGATTTCCCAGCACTTAGGCGAGGAAATCGCTCACACATTCATCACCGGATAAAACCAGACTCAGTATCAGTGATCTTACTCATTTTAATGGTGATTTTACAATTGCAAGAAAGAAAAGCAAGAAAAAAACAAGCATTGTTTAAAATTACTTCTGTTTGTAATATTACCTTACATCATTTAAAAGCATTAAATATTTTATGTAATTTTAATATTTTGTCCTTTTATTGTTTTTTAATTCCTCTAAAGGCCAGTAACATGCGGAAGCAATCCAAAAACTTGATAACAAAGGTCGGTCATGGCTTTGCCACCTGTCAAAAGTTTTCGCAGCGGTTTTCTCAGCGGCCCACATAACCAGAAAAGACTGCCCAAGATTCTGATTTCACACAGGGCCTTGCTAATCGATCCAGGACACTCTTGGATAGCGCGTCCAACCTTCTGCTTCTATACCAGTTAAGCGCAGTATAATTAAATGTCTTAGCTCAATTGCGTGATCCAGTCAATGATTTCAATGGGTCAACACCTCAGTAAACTGAAAGATGAGTAAGTTGGAACTTGATTTTATTTCAAAAAGCCTCTTATGTCAAAATGATTGCTGCATTTTCTTTGGATTAATTTATAGTGCAAGTTGCTACATATCAGATGATACATAGTATCCTTACGTTTCCCCTGGTAACAGAAGCAAACAAGAAGCAAAAAGAACAAACAACAAGAGCACAAGTCCAACCTAGACAACATTCCTGAGGCAGGGACAGCATCACTCTGCACTCTGTCATTAGTTGGTGAAAAGAAGTATAAACATAAAACACCATTCGCACTTAAACACTGAAAAATGTAACCTATAATGAATTGGAATCTGCCTGTTAGATCCACTGTTCTGTCATTTACAATGAATGATAAGGCAGCAATCAAATAGGAAAAGATTTTGTAAGAGCTTAATTTAAATATATATATATATATATATATATATATATATATATGTGTAAATAAAATAAAGTAGGGAAACATCCCGATTTATTGGGCTGGAGTATTTTGCACTGAATTTGACAACATCACACAAATAATAAATATTAGAGCAATTGGGAAAAGACTTGATCACGGAACTAGGTTCCGAAGGGTATCTCAAAGGAAGGAAGAGGTTTGGAGGGGTGATTGCAAAGCTTACTGCCATGAGAGCATCTGAAGGCACAGCTGATGATGTGGGAATGATCAAGAGACCAAAATGTGAAGAGTTTCAATATGCCAGAGAGGTTTTATGCTGGAAGCAATTGCAGAGATATGGAAAATGTGGTGCCAGACATTGTGTACTATTCCACTGTACTTCACATTAAAAGAGTGGTTGCAGTTACTAAATGCAAAGGAGCTGATTATGGTTAAAAAAAAAATTACAGCTGATGTTCCCTTTTAAATTACTGTTAAAATCCTGATTCCAAATCTAAACAATCAGTTATATTTAATTTCTGCTCCTTTGCCATCACCTATCTGAACACCCACCACCCTCTGTGTAGAAAATATTTCCAATCTTATGGAAATTAATGTCACCCACTATAACAACCCCATTGCTTTTGCATCTTTTGGTAATCTGTCTACATATCTGTTCCTCTATCTCCTGCTAGCCATTGGAGGGCCTATAGTGCAATCTCATTAGAACTTGCACCTTTTTTAAATTTTGAGCTGTACCTATGTGGCCTCAGTTGACGAACTACCCAGAACATCCACTAGTGCTCGAGTGACATTCTCCCTGATCAGTAGAGCAACTACTACACCCCTTTTTCTTTCTTCTCTATCGCATCTGAAACATCAAAATCCTGGAACATTGAGCTGCCAATTGTGTCCCAGATGGTTCAAGAGAGCTTTTCCACAAATGGCCAAAGGTGGTTCAACCTGAATGGCTCTTTCTATCTTCGGTCTCTGCGAATGAGCAAATTATGGGTTGGAGCTCAGCCTTGGGAGTTGCGCATCCACAAGATGCACTTCAACATCTGAAGTGACATTGGTTGCAGTGAGTGGTGGGTACAGAGGTTGAATGTTTTCCCATTCTTCCTGCAGATTAGTTCCATAGGAATAGGCAATTTATTGGAGGTACAATATTGCAGCAAGAAAAATGTTGTTATGGAGTCAGAGCGTCATACACCACAGAAACAGGCCCTTTGGCCGATGATGCCTCCTATGGTGCCAATCTACACTAATCACATTTACCTGCATTAAGTCTATAGCCTTCTATACCTTGGGATTGAGAGGAGAGTTGGTGCAATGATCTAGCCCTGATTGTTCTAAGCCAACACTGTGATTAGATCTAAGATGGACCTGTTTGTCACATTGATTAGTATTATATACTTCTATTAGTTAAATCACTCCTTATTGTCCACTAATATAGAGTAAAGCCTGCTTTTTCCGTCTTTCTTTGAATCTGCATTCCATTACCCTGACATCAGCAGCCCTGACATTAGTCTGAAGAAGGGTCTCAACCCGAAATGTCACCCATTCCTTCTCTCCGGAGATGCTGCCTGTCCCGCTGAGTTACTCCAGCATTTTGTGTCTATCTTCAATTTAAACCAGCATCTGTAGTTCTTTCCTCTGGATATTGGTCTGACATGGGTTTGCCTCACCTGCTAATGGAGTTGGAGAAATATATGGAAGCAGCTTTGCGAATATGCTGCAATTTTTTGAAGTGCTTTTTGTAAAATGTCCAAGTCTCTCCAAGGGCAAGTATCACTGCTGCTCAGTGTTTGAAGTGTTGGTTTTTGATCATTCTGTTCTACAGGTGGCAGAGGTAAAGGCAGGGACAGAGACAGAGAAGGATTTTGGCATTGATGTCTGTCCTCCCTCTGAGGTGGCAATTCAGATAAGGGAAATCATATAGCAATTGGGGTGGCACGGTGCCGCAGCGGTAGAGTTGCTGCCTTACAGCAAATGCAGCGCCGGAGACTCAGGTTCGATCCTGACTACGGGCGCCGTCTGTATGGAGTTTGTACGTTCTCCCCGTGACCTACGTGGGTTTTCTCCGAGATCTTCAGTTTCCTCCCACACTCCAAAGACGTGTTAATTGACTGGGTAACATGTAAAAAAAATTGTCCCTAGTGTGTGTAGGATAGTGTTAATGTGCGGGGATTGCTGGACAGCACGGACTCGGTGGGCCGAAGGGCCTGTTTCCGCACTGTATCTCTAAATCTAAAAAAGAAATCTAAAAAATCTAAAACATAGGTGGACCCAGCAAGGGGGAACCGCCGGGAGGGGGAGGGGGAGAAAACAAGGGTGGGCCTGGCGCCGGATACTTTGTAACTTTGTCAGCGATCTTTACGTGATGACTATTTGCATACCTTTGGTATGCAAAGAAAGAATTTCACTGTGACTTGTAAAGTATTCAATTCAACATTAAGGTTTTTAGTGTAAAGCCATTCTCCTCAAACACAGCATCGAAGGAATCAATAATAGTTTTTAGTTTGTTCTCCAAGTGTGCATTCCAGTTTCTTGGCCAGTAACGAAAGCCGAAGACAGCTGGCCAGTAAAAAAAATACAAGAGGAGTTGGATAAATAGTTTTATGTTCATGGAAAATGAGCGGAGAAACATGGCCTATATATTGTTTTTATGTTATTGCAACTTGTATTGGAAGATAGAAGTTTTTCTTGTGAGGGGTAAGTTGAACAGCTAGATGGAGTTATATTTTCAGATTTTGGTTTCACATAACTTCACATAAGATCATTCACATGTATCCTATGTCATGGATAACAGATTGTTTTGGTCAAGAATTCTTGTAGTAAAACTGAAACATAGAAACAGAAAAATAGGTGCAGGAATGGGCCATTTGGCCCTTCGAGCCAGCACCATATCATATCATATCATATATCATATCATATATATACAGCTGGAAACAGGCCTTTTCGGCCCACCAAGTCCGTGCCGCCCAGCGATCCCCGTACATTAACACTATCCTACACCCACTAGGGACAATTTTTACATTTACCCAGCCAATTAACCTACATACCTGTACGTCTTTGGAGTGTGGGAGGAAACCGAAGATCTCGGAGAAAACCCACGCAGGTCACGGGGAGAACGTACAAACTCCTTACAGTGCAGCACCCGTAGTCAGGATCGAACCTGAGTCTCCGGCGCTGCATTCGCTGTAAAGCAGCAACTCTACCGCTGCGCTACCGTGCCGCCATTCAATATCACGGCTGATCATCTAAAATCAGTACCCCATTCCTGCTTTTTCCCCATATCACTTGATCTCATGATCCGATGATCTCACTAGTGTCACTGAAGGTGGTATCAGCGCTATTTGCTATCACTTCCCACTTCCACAGTCTATTCTCAAATGGGCCAAGATAGACTAGGTTTTCGGAAAAAAAATCCAAGCCTTTCATTCTCAGGTACAGTAACAGGGAGCTGCTTGTGACATTATTTAGTTGTTTTATTAATTTTTTGGGATGTGCAGATTTTAGCAAGCCTAAATTTAAGGCCATTCCAAAGGCTTACTTTTCAGGGTGGCATACTGCGGAATCAAGTGCATAGTTTGCACAATATGCCTTCTCAAATAAATAAATATCTGCAGATGTCACAACACCAGAGACTTGGGTTCGATCCTGACTACGGATGCTGTCTGTACCGAGTTTGTACATTCTCCCTGTGACTGCGTGGGTTTTCTCTGGATGTTCTAGTTTCCTCCTACATTCCAAAGATGTGCAGGTTTGTAGGTTAATTGACTTCTTGAAATTTCCCTTAGTGTGTGGGATGCAAAACTGGGATAGCATAGAACTAATGTATGGTAATTGATGGTCAGCATGGACTCAATGGGCTGAAATGCTTGTTTCCATACTGCATCTCTTAACTAAACTAAACTATACAATCACAAGTATTCCTAGGTTCTGCATCATTTATGTGCAGCTATGAGTCCATAGCCATTGAATGTGCTTGGTTCCTGTTTTGATGTAATTAATTAAGAATGGAAATTATAGAAGGTACAGTATGATCTCCCAAATCTCTGATAAACGATAGGGCTGAAATTGCAGTGGTTCAAAGTGGCTGATAATTAACTAGTGGTCTGTTAAGTTTCAACAGAGACCCGAGAGATGTCAAAATAGTTCCAGTTAGTCATTTAGCTTAAGATAAATTACACCTCCTTACTTTTCAAATGCATACTTATTGTGCTGGCCCATATTTGCTACTGATAGATTTATTATACTCTTTGATTTCTCTTTATGATAAGTGAAGTTCCTGCAAAATTTCAGTTCATTCCATCAATAGAAGTAATTTGCAACATAATTTGTCATTGCGAATCCTATATAGGATCTTATAGTTAAAGTTAGAATGGGACATTTATTTCATAGAGAATGGGTGTTGGCTCCTACTATGGATCCATACTCCAAGACAGGAATATGGAGGTCACCTGCACCCTCTCTATTAAGAGCTCGTAATATCTCGGGAAGTTCAACAAACAATGTGCTGGAAGAACTTGGTGGGTCGAGTAGCATCTGTGGGGGGAATAGGAACCCTACATTATGACTTAATGCAGAGTGAAAGTCAACAATATAAAGAGAGTGGGAGCCCTTCTTTATGTTCCTGCTTATCACCTATATGTCTCCACCGTCTTCTTCCTTACTCCTCTGCTGACTGACTCCACGTGCCTTTACTTTGTCTGCCTCGATCTACCATCCAACCACCTCGGTCCTCCAATCTCACCCCTCTCCCTCGCTACCTGACTCCATCTGCTCATCATCCCTCCTCAGTCCACCAATTACTAACTGGTCCCTCCCTCTCTCTTCTTTCTACTGGCTATCTTCCCTCTCCACTGTCCTCGTGCAGGTTTTCGACCTAAAATGTCCCTCATAGATACTGCTCAACCAATTGAGATCCTCCATTAGGATATTTGTTGCTTCAGTTTCCCACATCTGCAGTGTCCATTTGAGGAAATGGCTGCTCCACAGCAATTTGTGTCTCCATTTGGGGAAATGTGTTAGCATGGTTTGAATTCAGGTTATCTCATAGGAGACAAAGAATCAAAATAAATGGGTCTTCTTTAGGTTCGAAGGGGGAAGCTAATGGAATACCCTAAGTATCAGTTTTTGGCCTTCAATTGACTTCTCCAAGGAGGGGGTGGTGCTGTAAGGCAACAACTCTCCCGCTGAGCCACTGTGCCTCCCTGTGTAGACAACATTTTCTTCATTCGCTGAAAGAGAGCAGTCGTGCTCTGCATATACTGCCAATTTAGCAAATTCCCTTTCAATTAAACAATTTCTAAACATTCACTATTTTATTTCCCATGGCATTATTTGTGGGTAAATATTTCAATTAAATTTACTGCACCACCCATTTTAGCATCTGGCTTAAACTAAAAGAAGATGAAACAACAGCTTGGAATTTGACATTTGCTATCTTTCCGATTCCCACTGTTTTCATTCCCGCCACAATAAAATATGTTTTAAATAATGGATTAGAGATGTCTTCTTCCCACAGAACCAATGATTGGTGTTCTTAAATTGCTCTGCCTTTGGGTAATTGATGGCATGACATCCATTTCACCATTAACTCTGAGATTCTCAAGTGCAAGTTTTGGAAATGTCAGAGTTAATTGTAAAATGGAGGTTGGCCCATGCCATTCTTGCCATGTGATAAATAGAATATAAAACATAGAACATTAGGGCATTAGCACCGTAGGGCAGCAGTAAAGTTGCTGCCTGACAGCACCAGAGATTGATCCTGACTACGGGTGCTGTCTGTACGGAGTTTGTACGCTCTCCCTGTGACCTGTGTGTGCCTCAGAAGGCAGTGGAGGCCAGTTCTCTGAAAGCATTCAAGAGAGAGCTAGATAGAGCTCTTAAGGATAGCGGAGTCAGGGGATATGGGGAGAAGGCAGGAACGGGGTACTGATTGAGAATGATCAGCCATGATCACATTGAATGGTGGTGCTGGCTCGAAGGGCCGAATGGCCTACTCCTGCACCTATTGTCTATTGTCTATTTTCTCCGGGATTTCCAGTTAACTCCCACATTCCAAAAACATATAGGTTTGAAGGTTACTTAGCTTGGTATCATTGTAAATTGTCCCTAGTGTGTGTAGGATAGTGCTAATGTGCAGGATGTGGTTCAGACATGGTTAACAAGAGGTTAGTGTTAGATCAAAGGAAAAGGTTTATAAAAATCCCCAAAAAACAATTAACCTGAGAATCACAAGAGTGCAGATGCTGGAATCTGTAGCGAAAGTGAGCAGCTGGTGGAAATGAGCAGGCCGGGCAACATTTGTGGAGAGATATGGACAATCAACATTTCTGGTCGAGACCCTTCATCTGGACTGAAAGTGGAAAGGAGAAGTCACCAGTATAAAGAAGTGGGGAGAGGATTGGGGCAGGATCTAACAAGCGACAAGTGAGGGTGGAGGGGGGTTCATTAAGCAGATATACAGTACATCAGATGGATTAGGGAAAGGTGGAGATAGCAATAGAGGATTGCAGTTGATGTGGAGAACTAAAGGATGCATATTTCTGGAATTGAATAGGAAAGGAAGATAAAAAGGGAACTGAATGTAGCATGGTGGTGGATAGAAAAAGCAGAGGGAGGAAGGAGAAGGGTGAGCAGTAGGTGGGAAGAAGATACAATTGGAGGAATGCATGGAGGAGAAGGGGAAAGAAACAAGGTGAAAGGGGCTGTGGGATGAGGTAGAAAAAAATGGGATGTGAGAGAGGACCAAAGTAGATGAGAGAAGGGAGAAGGCACCGGGGGTTCCGGGTTATATATTTGAGGAATTTGGCATCGATGAACAACTGGTAATGCAGAAATTAATGAGAGAGAGAGACCTCATAAATTGCCCTCGGTCTGTTGACCTATAGCGCAGGCTTGAACGAGGTGGTGATAGAGATAACAAATGACTGTGAGAAACTGTGAGAAAAAACTTTTTCACCCAGAGAGTTGTGAATTTGTGGAATTCTCTGCCACAGAGGGCAGTGGAAGCCAAATCACTGGATGGATTTAAGAGAGAGTTAGATAGAGCTCTAGGGGCTAATAGAATCAAGGGATATGGGGAGAAGACAGGCACGGGTTATTGATTGGGGACGATCAGCCATGATCACAATGAATTGTGGTGCTGGCTCGAAGGGCCGAATGGCCTCCTCCTGCACCTATTTTCTATGTTTCTATGACTGGTTGTCATCTAACAAAATTCTGTAGATTCTGGATTGTTTCCCACAGACTGGAGGGCAACAAATGTAAAGTCACTTTATAGGAAAGGAGAAGGAAGGAAAATAAAGCAACCTGCACCAACTAGCATGATATCAGTAGCGGAGAAAGTGCTGAAATTTGTTATTAAGGAAATTGAACCTAATATGATTGACCAGTGTCAATATGGATTTCTGGAACTGTGATCATCATCATTGCCAATTTTTAAAGTTGTAACTAGCAGATAAACACAAACCAATATACTTAGATTTGGGTCTCAACCTGAAACATCACCCATTCCTTTCTCTCCAGAGATGCTGCCTGTCCCGCTGAGTTACTCCAGCATTTTGTGTCTATCTTTGATTTAAATCAGCATCTGCAGTTCTTTCCTACATAGATTTCAAAATGCCTTAAGTAATGTGCCGTACAAAAGGTTATTAAACAAAATGAGAGTACATAAGACTGGAGTCATATATTGGCATGATTAATGGAAAGAAAACAGGAGAATAGGAATAAATCACTTTTTTTTTGTAGTGAGGCTATGAACATTAGGTAATGCAGCCATTAGGGCCCAGGGCTCTATGGTTGCGATACCGAACCAGGGATCATCCTGTTAAACTGAAAGGTTAATCATTCAGGGTAGAGAGATTGAAAGATACAGCATGGAAACAGGCCCTTTGGCCCACCATCCATGCTAACCATTGATCACCCATTTCACACTAATTCTATGTTATCCCATTTTTTCATCCACTCCTTAAACACAAGTGGCAGTTTACAGAGGACAATTAAACTACAAACCCCACACATCTTTGGGATATGTGAAGAAACCGGAAGATCTGGAAGAAATGGGAGAGGTCGCATGGAGAACATGCAAACTCTACGGACTCAGTAACCTGAGGTCAGAATCAAACTCGGATCTCTGATGCTCTGAAGCAGTAACGGTACCACGTGCCAAAGTGAGAAGAGATTTCTTCACCCACAGAGTGTTAAATCTTTCCAATGACATTCCTAGGGTTGTGGATGCTCATTCACTATATTCAAGAAGTGGATAGATTTCTTGAAATTATGGGGATTTAAGGGCTACAGATTTACTTCAGAAAATGGCTCTGAGGTGAAAGATCATCTATAATATTGAACAGCACAGTTGGTAGAGGTCCTATTGGCCTGTCCTGCTATTATTTTTATATTCTTGACAGAATTCAACCAAGTACAGATAGTTCTACTAAAACACATGTTTCCATAAAACAAATTGGATATAATGTGAGTAATCAATTAGGGAATACTACCTGGGCCGAAATGGTTATAATACAATTTCCACTGGGAACTAGAGAACCATTTTCCAAGATACTTTGGAAATGGATGAACAGGAAAAAAATAATTGTATTGGCAATTAAAAACATGCTAGGGGAAAAATTGTTTCTATGTAACCTCATCACAACAGTCAGGCACCATTGTTTCTTAAGAACTTAGCTACTTTAACTGCGGGTGACCATTGAAACTGACAAGCAATCACTTCTATTGACCATTGTGCAATGATGCTTTATTAAACAACGAAACATACAGCTGTTAGCATTTTTAGTTTGCAGTTATAAAAATAAACTTTTCTATTTAAAAGATCATTAATTGCGAAAATCCTGCAGCAAAAATAACTTGTTTTGTCGAGTCCAAATCTCTTGATCCCCTAACCCCTTTCAGCATTGATACTATTACGTTAATAGCATGATTATTCTCTAACGTGAGGTTTCTTAGGAGTGTAATCATTACATTATCGCAAAACTACCTGTTATGTGCAAAGAAGAGGCCATAAACTTGAAGTCAATGGGGATCAGATGGAAAGTTATCTAACCCATAGTCTTATATTGCTCAAAGGTTTTGGAGTCAATTATTTCACCCCCAAGACAATCATGCAGGAGGTCCTCATGGCATTTCTAAATGATAATTACCCGCATCTACCTCATCTTTCCATGCTTCGTCAGGTCTGGAAAACACCGAGACATGGGAGGAGAAGAAAACATGGAGTAATAATACCTCACAAATACCAGGTAATGATCAACAACAAGAAATAATCCAACCACCTTTTTTAAGATAGTGATATTTTCATCTTCACCTCCAAAGTCTTTGCCAATGATCAAGCAGCCTGACCTACTGAGCTCCTCCAGCACTTTGTATTTTGCTATTTGCTATTAGAACAGGTAAGAGATTGGATATTCTGCAACATAATGGTTCACTTCCTGACTCTACCAAGCTTCTCCATTACCTGGTAGAGTGTAGTTAGGAATGTGATGGGGTACTTGTATGAAGAGGAGAATCTGTAATCACTCAGGAAACTCAACGCCATCCAAGATAACGCATTCACTTGATCGGCGACCCATTCATCTGCTTAAATATTCATTCCCTCAAACACTGACCCGAGTTTGATCCTGACATTGGGTGCTGCCTCTGGGTGCGCCAGTTTCCTCCCACATCCCAAAGATGAGCAGAGTTGTAGGTTAATTGGACTATAAAATTGTCCCTAGTGTGTAGGGAGACAATGAGAAAGTGGGATAATATAGAACTAATGTGAATGGGTGATTGATCAGTGGTCAACGTGGACTTGCAAGGACAAAGGGCCTGTTTTCACGCTGTATCTCTAAACTAAACTAAACTAAACTAAACTAAACTGACTTATCACAACTGTGTGCATCATCTATTGGATTCACTGTTGCATGTTGCCGAAGCAGCTCCAAAACCTACAATATTTACCAGCCCTCAATTCCTCTTCAACTCATACACTATGTGCCCAGGACAAATGTTACCTTTACTGTGGTTCCGCTGTAGTTGTGTGAAAAGCCTGGAACTCCTTGGCTAACTGTTTAATGGAAGCACTCTCACCCCATGTACTGCAGTACTTAAGAATGCAACTCATCGACAGCTTCCCAAGGATAACTTACGATGTACAAATGTTGTCTTGTTAATGAGACTCAGATTCCAAGAATAGTTTTGTTTCTAAACTCCCCACATTATTTTAGAACAATTGGAGTAGTAAAAACAGACTATTACAATTCTGTCAGTTTAACAACAGTTGTGGGGAGATTATTGGAATCTATCATCGGATTGAGTGACTGAAAACTTCGACAAGTATAAGGTGATTAAAGTAGAGACAATGTGAATTTGTTTAGGCTATGGCTGAGCGTTTTGAGGAGTACTCTAAAATTATGTAGTTATGAAGGTCGTTGGCTACATGGACTCAAATTTGATAATATTCTACTTGAAAGCTCTTTAAGAAAAGTAGAAGGATAGGGTGATGGATGTCTTGCAATAAATAGCACTTCTACTGGATAGGACTGGACCCAAAATAACACCTATCCATGTTCTCCAGAGATGATACCTGACCCACTGTGCCACTCAAGCACTTTACATCTTTTTTGGTAAAGCAGCATCTGCAGTTCCTTGTGTCTCCACTAGACAGGAGATGGGAGGCAGAAAGTAAGGACTGAGGGAACATTTTCTGATTTGAGGAGTGTAGCAAGTTTCCTTCAGAGATCAGGATATCATAGCACGTAAATAACCTGATGACTTGATCAAACCATGATTTCTAATTAAATATTAAGAAATCTATATTACAATAGAATGTGTAAACTGATGCAGGAACAAACATGCATATTTTAAGAGAGTGGGCTGGTTCAGGTCAAGGGGAGTAAGTCCAAAGCATCCCTCATCTTTACTATGGACGTCCAATCACTCTACACCTCTATTCCCCACCAGGAAGGTCTAAAAGCCCTCAACTGCAGAACCAGCCAATTTCCATCTACCAACACTCTCCTCCACCTAGCAGAACTGGTCCTTACCCTTAACAACTTCTCCTTCAAACTCCTCCCACTTCCTCCAAATCCAAGGGGTAGCTATGGGCACTCCCATGGGCCCCAGCTTTGCCTGCCTCTTTGTAGGGTACGTCAAACAATCACTGGTCCAGACATACACTGGCCCTATCCCCCAACTCCACCTTCACTACATTGACGACTGCATCGGTGCTGCCTCCTGCACCCATGCAGAACTCGCTGACTTCATCAACTTCATGACTAATTTCCATCCTGCACTCAAATTCACTTGGACCATCTCCGACATCTCTCTACCATTTCTAGATCTCACCATCTCCATCACAGGAGACAATAGAGAAACTCACTGACTCCCATAGCTATCTAGACTACACTTCTTCCCACCCTGCTTCCTGGAAAGACTCTAACCCCCTACTCCCAACTCCCAACTCCTCCATCTATGCCGCATCTGCGCCCAGGATGAGGTTTTCCATACCAGGTCCTCATTCTTTAGGGAATGGGGATTCCCCTCATCCATTATAGATGAGGCTCTCACTCGGGTCTCCTCAATATCCCACAAATCCACTCTTGCTCCCCCTCCCCCCATTCGTAACTAGGACAGAGTCCCCCTTGTCCTCACCTTCCACCCCATCAGCCGTTGCATTCAGCATATAAGCCGCCGACATTTTCGCCACCTCCAACGGGATCCCACTACTGGCTACATCTTCCCATCTCCACCCTTTTCTGCTTTCTGCGGAGACCGTTCCCTCTGCAACTCCCTGGTCAACTCATCCCTTCCCACCCAAACCACCCCCTCCCCAGGTACTTTCCCCTGCAACCACAGGAGATGCAACACCTGTCCCCTTACCTCCCCCCTCAACTCCGTCCAAGGATCCCGACAGTCTTTTCAGGTGAGGCAGAGGTTCACTTGCACCTCCTCCAACCTCACCTACTGTATCCGCTGTTCTACGCGTCAACTCCTGTATATCGGCGAAACCAAGCACAGGCTCGGTGATCGTTTCGCTGAATACCTCCACTCAGTCTGCCTAAACCTACCTGATCTCCCTGTTGCTCAGCATTTTAACTCCCTCTCCCATTCCCAATCTGACCTTTCAGTCCTGGGCCTTCTTTATTGTCAGAGTGAGGCCCAGTGCAAATTGGAGGAATAGCACCTCATATTTCACTTGGGTAGCTTACACACCAGCGGTATGTACATTGACCTCTGTAACTTCAAGTAGCCCTTGCTTTCCATCTCTCCCCATCCCCCCCTTCCCAGTTCTCCCACCAGTCTTACTGTCTCCAACTACATTTTATCTCTGTTCCGCCCTCTCCCCTGACATCAGTCTGAAGAAGGTTCTCGACCCGAAACGTCACCCATTCCTTCTCTCCAGAGATCCTGCTGAGTTACGCCAGCATTTTGTGTCTATCTTTGATTTAAGTCAGCATCTGCAGTTCCTTCCTACAGAGTAAGTGGCATGTTGGGAGTGTCATCTATTTTAGGTCCAGGATAGGTAGACGAGAATATGTTCTCATAGTCATTAGATTAGAAAACTGTATAGGAACAAAGGCACTTGGCAATCTGGTCCACTAAAGCTAATGCACTGACATCGCGAGTTGATAGAATCCTGGCTTTCACCTCAAGAAGGCTTGAGCTCAAAGAGGAGGAAAATATGTTTTGGTTGTACGAAGACTCGGTTAGATCCCATCTGGAGTCCTGTATTCAGTTTTGGGCATTAAACCCCAGGAAAGATATATTAATGTGGGAGCAGGTACAACACAGATTTGCCAGATTGATACCAGGTCTTAAAGGTTTAAATTATGAGAACGGTTTGCAAGGACTTAGCCAAACACATAAGATTCCAATATTTTGTTCTCTCAAGACATAAAAAAGACACCTTAGACTTAATAAAAAATATAACTTCTGGGCAATTCTTTATACTGTACAGCTGCACAGCTGGAGTATTGATTGAAAACACATCACTTTACCGTCTTTATATTCTCGAAAACAGAACAAAGGATTGTGCTAAAGTGCAGAGTACAAGGTATGTGGCATGCACTTATACGAGTTTATTTTGGGAAACCGATCATGCACTAGAAATTCTAATGTTTAGCACAACATTTATGTGCATTGGATGATAGAATTTCTCTCAAAAAATGATCTTTAAAGAAAAGGATGAACATCACATAGCAACATTCTTGAGTTTTCTCCCAAATTCTTCAAGCACCTGACATGCACATGCACAGAGGCACTTAGATGTTCACAGTGGTATCCATTGTAGGGCTACATATGCCTGGATACCAGTTTGGTGACTCTGGTCTGCAAATGGACAAGGGGACTATTCAGGCTGAAGCAGGTTTTACTGCAATGTTAAAAGGACCTTTCATAAACTGGTCCAAGCCAACATGTCTGAAACTGTCAAACCTCTGTAGGTAGTCAGGTCTTAAAATAATACTTAGGTCTTGTGATAATTCCCTTTGAGTGCTCCAATCTACTCCATCCTTCCTTCACTTATTGCAGCCACTCACCACCCATCCTAACCATAGAGTCATAGATCACGCAGCATGGGGCTCTTCAGCTCAATCTCATCCAGGCAACCAAGATGCCCCATCATGGCTAGTCCAGTGCCCACGATGGCCCCATATCTCTCTAAACATTTCCTATCCATGTGCCTGTCCAAGTGTCTTTTAAATGCTATTATTGTACCTGCCGCAATTACCTCCTCTGGCAGGTCATTCCATATATTCAACACCTTCTGAGTGAAAAAGCTTTCCCTCAGGTTCCTATTACATCGTTCCCCATTCACCTTAAAAGTATGGTTCTTGATTGCCCTCCTCTGGGTTAAAGGTTCATTCATCCTGCCTATTCCACTCATGATTTTATTACACAGGCCCAGCCCCCTGTGCTCCGAATAAAGTCCTAGCCTGCCAAACCTCTCCCTATAACTCAAACGCCTCTTCATCCTTTCCCACTAATGATGTCCTTCTTATAACAGGGTGACTAAAACTGAACACAATACTCCAAATGCAGCCTCACAAACATCTTGAACAAATGTAACATAATGTCCCTGACCTCTAAACTCAATAACCTGAAAGATGAAGGCCAGTATACCGAAAGCCTTCTTTACCACCCTATCTACCACCTGTGACACTACTTTCAGGCAATCTTTCAATTTAAAATAGTGAATGCCATTCTTATCCCTACTATGACTTTCATGGATCTGATATTCCACACCCAACTGCTCTCCAAATCTCTTTCCTTTCCAGGCCTGTCTTCCTCCACAACCCCTCCCCCGTCCATAACATTCAGAATGGACAATGCACAATCTACCTGTTTTCCTTCATACAGTCAGCCAGTGCAGAGCAGGTGAAGCGAGCACTTTCATTGTGCCTTCTGTGCTGTAGGATGTTGCAGCAGAGGGACTTTGGAAAAGCATGCATTGCTCTCAACACGCCTTAATAACCATATTTAGCTTATGTAATTCACTGCACATGATATCTATAAACTTGCAGAGACATTAGCAAATCTATTTGATATGAACAGTAAAATGATTGTAATATTCAAAACAAGAATTTCCACCACAAAAAAGTGGAACATGAGTTTGTATCCATATTTCCCTGACTGAGGGAGCTTTTACTTATAGAGTCATACAGCGTAGAAACAGGCCATTCAGCCCAATTTGCCCACACCAGCCAACATGTCCCAGCTGCACTAGTCCCACCTGCCTGCATTTCACCCATATCCCTTCAAACATGTTCTAGCCATGTAGCTGTCTAATTGTTTCTTAAAAGTTGCCATAGTCCCTGCCTCAACCATCTCCGCTGGCAGCTTGTTCCACACACCCACCACCCTTTATGTGAATTTCATTTGATTATTCATTGAGATGGTGATAGAAGTCTGACCTCAAATGATGGACTGCTCACAGAATTCCACATAACACATGCAGATGTTAAATTTAGTTCAGAGGTACAGAATGGAAACAGACCCTTGAACTGACCATCAATCATCCGTTTACACTATTTCTATGTAATCCCACTTTCTCACCCACTTCCTATGCACTGGGGGGGGGGGGGGGGGGAATTAAACTACAAATCTGCATGTTTCGGGGATGTGGGAGGAATCACACACTATGTTGAAAGACTGGAGCGGCTAGGCTTGTATACACTGGAATTTAGAAGGATGAGAGGGGACCTTATCGAAACATATAAGATTATTAAGGGGTTGGACACGTTAGAGGCAGGAAACATGTTCCCAATGTTGGGGGAGTCCAGAACAGTCCAGAATGTTGGGGGCCACAGTTTAAGAATAAGGGGTAGGCCATTTAGAACGGAGATGAGGAAAAACCTTTTCAGTCAGAGAGTTGTAAATCTGTGGAATTCACTGCCTCAGAAGGCAGTGGAAGCCAATTCTCTGAATGCATTCAAGAGAGAGCTAGATAGAGCTCTTAAAGATAGCGGAGTCAGGGGGTATGGGGAGAAGGCAGGAACGGGGTACTGATTGAGAATAATCAGCCATGATCACATTGAATGGTGGCGCTGGCTCGAAGGGCTGAATGGCCTACTCCTGCACCTATTGTCTATTGTCTATCATTGGGAGAACATGCAAACTCCACACAGACAGCACCCGTGGTCAGGATCGAACCTGGATATCTGATGTTGTGAGACATCAGCTCTACAAACGGCACCACTGTGCTGCCCATTTCAATTTCCCATTTAGGTGCAGTCACTTGAAAATGACTTTCAACCAAGCAGCAAAGTGAAAAATGAAAGGGAAATAGCGATGAAGGTAATGTTCTGGTTCAAAAAGACTGCAGGATCCAGAGTGTAAATGAATGGGAAAGTAGTGTGTACAATAAATTCCAGGTAGCTTGGACTTTTAATTTTCGAAATAGCTGGATGCTGAGTATAAATTCAAGGAACTAAAGATTAGCTTGCCAGCTGGCACATGGGAGGGTCACAAGAGGAGTTCAACAGGAGATCTCATAAGTGACAAGGACAGAAACCAGGCAGCAGAAACCAGATTTGCTTTGGAGGTCTGAATCTTACTGTCTGAGATTAATCTTTATTTCCTAATGTTTCAGTGAGTGAGAAACCCACAGCAGACCACCTGGTCACTCAGCACATTATTAAAATGCCATCAGGGTTTTGTGCATGCAGTTAAGCCCAATTAACATTTATTAATGAGGTGCCCATCCAAGTCAGGTGAAAACCTTAAACATCACCTTCTATAATAGAATTAGACTTGAGAAGGGACAGGACCAGTGGGACAGATATGTTGCTCAATACTAATTCTTAATCCACCTTGTTTTTACATGTTTAAACATGATTATACTAATTATAGCAGAATTTCTTATTTTGTATGATTAGGGGACAGCTGTTTGCTTTGATCAGTGAGGCACGTTGAAATTATTTTATTGTAATAAGTTTATGCAAAGCAATCAAAACTTTCTCCTTGGCAACCCCAATGAACTACAGAAAAAAATAATGACTCTTCTGCTGCTCTGAGTGGGGAGAGGTTATTACCTAGTGTTTCTTAAAGGAGGTAGATTGTTCCTTGGAATGCAAAGAGTAAGGGATCAATGATAACAGCCACTGAGGTATAACTACATGATAATGTGGCAGTGTATTTTATAGCCACATGAGTGGCAAGGGTGGTAGGTAATTTTGTGTAGTTGGTGTATTGAATATCTGTATTGATTGTATGTATGGCCTCCGAGAATGTCGGATGGAGTTTAGGATGGAACATGTTTTTAATATATTTATTTCTTGAATAAAGTATTATTTGATTTAAAAAATTTAAGTGTATTTTATATTTCTCCCGTTTTTAATTCCAATTTCTTTTGAGTGTTTTAAACCATCATCAATGTTAAAGTCTGCTAATGTTAATATATTCAAAGTTAATAGATTCCATTAAATATTAAATAGGTCATTAGGAAAATTTCAACTTGCCGGATACTCCTCATGCAGAATTTGTGATCACTACCCAACCAAGAAATGTTTGGCCTTATCTCACTCAATTGACCACAGTAAGAAATCAGCTCCATCCATGGAAGCCAGAATGCCATTATATGAGGAAATGGGAAAAGAAGAACAAGGCTCACCCAAAAGACAGCAGAAAATAATTTTGACATTTATCAAAATCTACACTATTTTGCTTAAGCAGCCATCAATGATGTTGTAATTACCACCACACTCAAGGAACCATTTGGTCTATCAAGCCCACACCAGTTCCCAAGAGTGCAATCCAATCAGTCTCAACTTCCCTCTCCTCACTTTCTCTAAGTCTAGTCCTTCCTTATATTCCTTCTCTCCAGAGATGCTGCCTGACCCACTGAGTTACTCCAGCATTTTGTGATACCATCCTTATATGTCAATCAGTTCCTCCTTTGAGTATTTTGCCATTTATCTGTACTGAGGTAATTTTCTGTAGCCAGTTAATCTGTCTACACATCTTTGGGATGTGGGAGAAAACCAGAGCACTCCGCAGAAACACATGGTCAGGAGGAGAATGTAAAAAATTCCATCCTGATAGCATCTGTGCTCAAGATCGAACCCTCATTCTCAGAGCTGTGAGGCTGTAGCTCTAACCATATTGTCACCATATGCCAGGGGAAACGTAAAGGGAGAATGTTCCTGAATGGTTCAGACCATTAAAAATCATTCATACTATTAAATTTGTATTGAATTAAAAACATCATAATGCACCCAAACAAATAAACAAATCTAAATTGTCTCTCCTTACCTTAGTCCCCAGTAACCATTCCCCTCCATTGAAATAAATGGATAAGCTGTCCCTCATTAGGTTTACACTGGCACAAGTTGTTCAAGCAGATTCCCCACTTGAAGTGAGGAGGGAATTGTCAATATATTTCGACTGTTATGCTGAACTCCTTCATATAGGTAGTCATCTGATATCAGTTATGATTTTAAACCAGAATGTTTACCTTCAACAAAATTGCTAGAAACACCCAATTGTAAATTCACAGCTTTCACATTAATGAAGAAAGCTCAAAGTTGCAAAAGACGATAAAAGGAAACATTTGGCTGATTATTGGAAGCTGTCAATGTTTCCCTGCAAAATGTATTAAAGGCACTAATGGGCAGAAGGGAAAAAGGGAAAAGTTTTACATAAGATTGATCTTTTGGACGACACAGACAAAAACAAAGAAGAATTGCAATACTTTGCAATTGCAGTTGCAAAAGAAAAACAAATCCCAGGTTTATTGTTCCATGACAAATAAAAAGGGCAAACAATTATAATATTTGGTGAAATTATTCATTTTATCATGAACACAGCAGATCATCAATGCATAGACCTATTCATGAATCTTGCAGGATGTTTGGGTTTAAGAGTTGAGGTTGGAGAAATGCCCAAGATTCCAGGTTATACTAATCAAATCTGAGAATGCATGACTTCAGTGGAGGATCTTGCACCAAAAATAATCATGCCATGATGAAGGTTAACATTCTGGTCTAAAATCATAACTGATATAAGATAACAGATGACTGCAAGAGGACTAATCTGGTTGTCTAATTTTAGTTGAGATATTTCAATTGACCTTCCATGAGGTGTATTTTGTTAACAAGTTCCATTGTACCATGACATTACATTCCCACTGACAGAGCAAAGGAATGACATGTTTTCTGTGCTCTGTTAAGAACAATTTTCAGTCTGTTTCATGATGATTCATAATTGTGGTGTGGTTAATCTTCTATCCACTTCACCCACTATTGCCTTCTTGTTGACATTCGCCTTTGTCTCTCGGCTTTACTGAGACCGCCCAACCTCCCCAATTACATTATCTGCTGTGTAATTTACTGACATGTTCTCTTGCAGTGTTTTTCAAGTGTATGATTTAATTTTATAATGCTGTTAAAAATCCTCAACCCCATATTTGAGCAATATTTGCCCAATCTCCTCAATTTAAAACAATAATACATCGTCAGTAAGAATCCCTCATTAGGTCATCCAATTTGGCTGGATGTAACTCACGTACTTTTCCATAAAAGCAGATATATAAGGTCGAAGATAAGATGCACACGCTTTAAACTGGCTAAACATACACACATATGGCTGGCAGATACAAACGGCAATTGCTGGCTGACGTTTGAACCAGCAATCATTACAGTGAACAGCCAAGTGCTGTTACGGCTTGTCTTCCTGAGCAGAGTAACTGGCGATTCTGTCTAACCTATTTTTGTGTGTGCTTATCCTGAAGTTCCTTTTTGCCGGAGGCTAGCACAAGGGATTGTTGCGGAGTTTGTACTGCGATTCTAGTATCAAATGTCCTTCTCACATACTTTGCAAAAATATTACTGTGAGGTTACCATAGCAAACACGCGGCAGCAGCTGGATTGATTTATTTCCACTCACAACTTGCTGAAGAATGCTTGTTGCTGCTGTTGCAAAAAGATGACTATTTTAACAACATCTCTGCAAGCAATGTACTTCATGTATAATAAAATACCAAAGGGGATTTTAGTTAATAATAACCTAGTACATAATCTGATAAGTAAAAAATTATTGACTGTAGGTTTCCATTTTCAGCATTGAATTATGCTCTCCAATGCATTAGTTTCACGAGTTTCTCTCCTCACATTTCTGCTCAAACCTAGTTACATATTACTGAACATAAAGCATTGTTGAACCTGTAATGACTGGACAAAAGTTTTTAGATTTTCATTTTGTTCTAAAATTTGCACTAAATATATTCCTTCATGTAGTTAAGAGTGCTAATGATACAATTAAAAATGGTCAATTGCATATTAATACATTTTAATCAGGTAACATAATCTGTAAATAACATAATCACACAATTAAAATGGTTACTTTTATAGCTCGCAATCATTTGCTGAGTAAATTAAAGTAACTTTGATGGGCTTTAAAATAGCTATGTAAATGTCTTCTGTCTAAAAGAAAACTTAATTTATAGAGCATCTTTGAAAATTGACAAATGGACAATGATTCCCAATGGTGATTCCATTGGCTCATCGTCCAACATTAGTGCAAGCGAGTTCAAAGTAGTCACTTACAAATGCAGATCAAATTCAAGAGTTGTCTCGGCTGCATTTAAAAAAACTTAGTTGGGTAGTAACTGAAGTCACAATGATCCCACAACACAACGTTATTATCTAAATGATCATTTAGATTATTTGCAAAACATGCCGTTTAGAAACCCTGACCTAGGAACTGAGGTGTATCCTAATTGGCAGGCTGTACAGTTGTGTCACAGAATGCTGCCAACCATTATGGCCAACCATACAATGGAAATAGAGCAACCAAGACAGGACCAGGCCAGGGCTGGACCTTGGAGTGTAAAAATAGTTGGTGGTTAAGAGTCTAATTTAAAGTTGGAGCGGCACAGGGACATAACGATTTTGATCAAGGAATCAGGGAGAATAGGGAATCAGGGAATCGGAGGATTGGGGAATTGTAGAGATATGGGTGGCAAATCAGGGTGATTGTGAGATGGTGGTTCTGGGATTGAGAGCAGGGATGTCAAGGGATTAATGGATATGGCAATCAGCAAAACTGGGAAGTCAAGTGGTATGGAATCCGGGGATTAAGAAGTTGTTGTTTCAGATGTTCAGAGGAACATTACTTCATGGAGATATCGCAATTAAAGAATGGGGGAATCTGGAGTGGAAAATCAGGAGAGGTGGTTAGTGTTAGAAAATGAAGTCCTGGGCCAATTAGGTGCTGGGGATGACAATGCATTGACAATGGACCCAAAGGGGAGGTGATGATTAATGGGACTTACAAGAGAGGAATGCCCCATTATTGCAGTAACATGGTTAAAATTGGCCATGTGCTGCTCAGAAGAATAGAAACTAATTTCCCTGACAATAATTCAACAAGGACAGATTGCACCTTAACAGGTGGGGGATCAGCATTCTGGCAGGCAGGTTTGCCACTGCTACACGGGTGGTTTTAAACTAAATAAGGGGGGGAGGGGTGTCAAATGGGATAGTCAAGGATGGAGTTAAAGGGAAAGAGAGTAAAAGGATAGTTAGTGACCCCAGAATTAACAGGAAAGAAAGCTCACAAAGGGATAGGAGAGTATGGCCAAGTGTAATAGGGGTCAATGTGAAGGGTGAGATGAGTAAGGAATTAAAAGTATTGTATATGAATGCGCAAAGTATAAGAGATAAAGTAGATGAGCTTAAGGCTCAGTTAGTGGTTGGTAGATATGACATTGTGGGGATTACAGAGACATGGCTGCAGGAGGATCGGGCCTGGGAACTTAATATTCAGGGTTATACAGCCTACAGAAAGGACAGGCAGGTGGGCAGAGGCGGTGGGGTAGCCCTGCTGGTGAGGGATGAAATTCAGTCCCTTGCGAGGGAAGACATAGGGACTGACGAGGTAGTGCCACTGTGGATTGAGTTGAGGAATTGTAAAGGCAAGAAGACACTAATTGGTGTTATCTACAGACCCCCAAATAGTAGCCCGGAAGTAGGGTGTAAGTTGCAGCAGGAGTTCAAACTGTCATGTAAGAAAGGCAATACCACTGTGGTGACGGGGGATTTCAATACGCAGGTAGATTGGGAAAATCAGGTTGGTTCTGGACCCGAAGAAAGAGAGTTTGTAGAGTTCCTCCGAGATGGAGGTAGTGATCATAATATGATTAGTTTTAATCTGCAATTTGAGAGGGAGAAGGTTAAATCGGAAGTGTCAGTGTTGCAGTTGAACAAAGGGGACTATGAAGGCATGAGAGAGGAGCTGACCAAGGTAGACTGGAAAGCAATCCTAGCAGGAATGATGATGGAACAGCAATGGCAGGAATTTCTGGGCATAATCCAGAAGACGCAGGATCATTTCATTCCAAAAAGGAAGAAAGATTCTAAGGGGACTAGGAGGCAACTGTGACTGTCATGGGTAGTTAGGGATAGAATGAAACTAAAAGAAAAGATGTTTAACACAGCAAAGAGTAGCCAGAAGCCAGAGGATTGGGAAACTTTCATAGGACAACAGAAGGTAACAAAACGGGCAATACAGGCTGAAAAGATGAAGTACGAAGGGAAGCTGGCCAAGAATATAAAGAAGGACAGCTTCTTTAGATATGTTAATAGAAAAAGAGTAGTAAAGTCAAATGTGGGTCCCTTGAAGGCAGACACGGGTGAAATTATTATGGCTAACATGGAAATGGCAGAAGAGTTGAACAGGTACTTTGGATCTGTCTTCACTAAGGAAGACACAAACAATCTCCCAGATGTACTGGAGGACAGAGGATCTAGGGGGGGGGGGGGGTAGAGGAACTGAAATAAATTTTCATTAGGCGAGAAATAGTATTGGGTAGACTAATGGGACTGAAGGATGATAAATCCCCTGGGCTTGATGGTCTGCATCCCAGGGTCCTCAGGGAGGTGGCTCTAGAAATAGTGGACGCATTGGTGAGCATTTTCCAATGTTCTATAGATTCAGGATCAGTTCCTGTGGATTGGAGGATAGCTAATGTTATCCCACTTTTCAAGAAAGGAGCGAGAGAGAAAACGGGGAATTACAGACCAGTTAGCCTGACTTCGGTGGTGGGGAAGGTGCTGGAGTCAATTATTAAAGAGGTAATAACGGTGCATTTGGATAGCAGTAAAAGGATAAGTCCAAGTCAGCATGGATTTATGAAAGGGAAATCATGCTTGACTAATCTTCTGGAATTTTTTGAGGATGTGACAAATAAAATGGATGAAGGGGAGCCAGTGGATGTAGTGTATCTAGACTTTCAGAAAATCTTTGATAAGGAGATTGGTGACTAAAATTAGAGCACATGGTATTGGGGGTAAGGTGTTGACATGGATAGAAAATTGGTTGGCAGACAGGAAGCAAAGCGTAGGAATAAACGAGTCCTTTTCAGAATGGCAGGCAGTGGCGAGTGGAGTGCCGCAAGGCTCGCTGTTGGGGCCGCAACTGTTTACCATAAATATTAATGTTTTGGAAGAGGGAATTAGAAGCAACACTTGCAAGTTTGCGGATGACACAAAGCTGGGTGGCAGTGTAAACTGTGAAGAAGATGTTAAAAGGTTGCAGGGTGACCTGGACAGGTTGAGTGAGTGGGCAGATGCGTGGCAGATGCAGTATAATATAGATAAATGTGAGGTTATCCACTTTGGTGGCAAAAACAAGGAGGCAGATTATTATCTCAATGGTGTCAGGTTAGGTAAGGGGGAGGTGCAGCGAGACCTGGGTGTCCTTGTACACCAGTCACTGAAAGTTGGCGTGCAGGTACAGCAGGCAGTGAAGAAAGCTAATGGAATGTTGGCCTTCATAACAAGAGGATTTCAGTATAGGAGTAAAGAGGTTCTGCAGTTGTATAGGGCCCTGGTAAGACCACATCTGGAGTATTGTGTACAATTTTGGTCTTCTAATTTGAGGAAGGACATCTTTGTAATTGAGGCAGTGCAGCATGGGTTCACGAGATTAATCCCTGGGATGGTGGGACTGTCATATGATGAAAGATTGAAAAGACTAGGCTTGTATTCACTGCGGTTTAGAAGGATGAGAGGGGATCTTATAGAAACATATAAAATTATAAAAGGACTGGACAAGCTAGATGCAGGAAAAATGTTCCCAATGTTGGGTGAGTCTAGAACCAGGGGCCACAGTCTTAGAATAAAGGGGAGGCCATGTAAAACTGAGGTGAGAAGAAACTTTTTCACCCAGAGAGTTGTGAATTTGTGGAATTCTCTGCCACAGAGGGCAGTGGAAGCCAAATCACTGGATGGATTTAAGAGAGAGTTGGATAGAGTTATAAGGGCTAGTGGAATCAAGGGATATAAGAAAATAACTGCAGATGCTGGTACAAATCGATTTATTCACAAAATGCTGGAGTAACTCAGCAGGTCAGGCAGCATCTCGGGAGAGAAGGAATGGGTGACGTTTCGGGTCGAGACCCTTCTTCAGACTGATGTCAGGGGGGCGGGACAAAGGAAGGGATCAAGGGATATGGAATCAAGGGATATGGGGAGAAGGCAGGCACGGGTTATTGATTGTGAATGATCAGCCATGATCACAATGAATGGCGGTGCTGGCTCGAAGGGCCGAATGGCCTCCTCCTGCGCCTATTTTCTATGTTTCTATGTTTCTATGTTAAGGAACCCTCATGAATATGACACCATTCAGTGTCCTGATGTAGAAATTCAATTGACCCTCATGGGGGATACGTGACTGGAATTACCCTGCAGAATTACCGGTGTGGCGTTATTCCATCCGGGAATAGTCACAATCATATTCCATTCAGGAAAAAAAATCAATTTCAGGACAGCAAGTGTTGAAAGAAACGTGACTGAATTTCTAGGCTATAACTACTCAGGCAGAATCAATATGTTACACCAGACCACAAGGCATTCTGCAAAAATAAGCACTCAATGTTCATGTCCGTGCAATTGCCAGGGATTTGTTTAAGAAAACAAACAGATAGGAACTGAGCTTTACTCAACTGGGTATCATCAGTGCAGCTTAACCTTGTCAAACCATTTGAAGACAGGAAGCAGTTTAAGGACACTGGCAGTAATACAAACTGATAAAACAAAGCAGACTCGATGGATAAGTGCTCCACACACACCAAATTCTTCGAACAGCACGGAAACGCAATAAAGCTCCACTTTTACCAGAAATACATGAGCCAAAATTTGAACTAATTTCAAATAAAGTTTTTATTTAACCATAGAAACATAGAAAATAGGTGCAGGGGTAGGCCATTCGGCCCTTTGAGCCTGCACCGCCATTCAATATGATCATGGCTGATCATCCAACTCAGTATCCCGTACCTGCCTTCTCTCCATACCCCCTGATCCCTTTAGCCACAAGGGCCACATCTAACTCCCTCTTAAATATAGCCAATGAACTGGCCTCAACCTGCTTTACCGTTTAGTGAAATACCAAGTTTCATATTTAGGACAGCATATTATTAAGTGGAAACCTTCTTACACAAATTATAATGATGAGTAGAAATTAACCAAAGTTATTTTCTATATCCTGCTCTAAGACATAAGATATAATATATAAGAAAGGACGGCAGAGTGGCAGAGCCTTACAGCGTCAGAGACCCGCATTCCTGACTATGGGTCCTGTCCGAACGGAGTATGTACCTTCTCCCCATGACCGCGTGGGTTTTCCATGGGTGCTCCAGTTTCCTCCCACACCCTAAAGACGTACAGGTTTCTAGGTTAATTGCCTTCAGTAAAAATTGTAAATTGTCTCTTGTGTGTAGGAAAGTGCTAGTGTAGGGAGTGATCGCTGGTTGATGTGAACTCGGTGGGTTGAAGGGCCTGTTTCCATGTTGTATCTCATAACATAAAACTAAACTAGATATGACAGATTAGTTACAAATACTCAGATATATTTAATCTGACATCAGTATTCAATTCTTTATAACAGAGATGAATGGCCTAACAGGCAAGCTTCCCTATTTTGTCCATCCGCCTGCTTTCTCCAGGCCACATGTCATGTTTTTCAGTAATATATGTCCAGGGCTTAGCTAAGTAGGAAATGACCCGTGAGTAATTCCCACCCCATTGTTTTCATGATCTATTTTTCCTGTCTTCTCGTCAACTGCTTCCCTTAATAACGCATAATATTTTCATCTCAACTTACTTTGATCTTCTACCACAGGAGCAAATATACCACAGGTTTGGTCTTAAGATTTTTGGATCACAGTGGTCCCATGCCTTATCTCCCAGGTGGACCTAGTTAGCTAAGATTAAGCATTTAAAAATCACACCCCCACCCAGGATTGCCACCTGGTGACATGCTGCTTGGTATAAATGGCTGGATTAAAGCAAAACAAACTCGAAATTCTTAGCAGGTCCGGAAGCACTGCTGAAGAAAGAAACAGAGGTCATGTTTAATCACGAAGGCCTTTCTATGAAAGGACAAAAGAGAAGTTGGTGATAAAAATTGAATGACAAAAAAGACAATTAAGCCAGAGAATGGTATCACAATTGGTGTTCACAAAGCTTAAAGGGCTTGTCCCACTTAGACGATTTTAAGGCGACTGCCGGCGACTAGGCTGTTGCCGAACATTCGCCGGGGTGTTGCAGGCATGATCGTGAGGAGTTTTCCAAAGATCGTAGTGGATCTCGGCGAGAAATTAATCAGTTTGAAATCTCTCGGCGACAGCTGGCTTGTCGCCAGGTATCGTAGCTTATTGCGGGCGCTGTCGCATGCTGTCCCCAGGTTTGATAGGTTCTCTTAAGATACATTTAGAAGCACATAATATTAAAATAAGACTTCTCCAACTTTAGATTGTTCCTCTGTCCCTCTCTTCCCCTCCTCCTTCCCAGATCTCCCTCTATCTTCCTGTCTCCACCTATATCCTTCCTTTGTCCCGCCCCCCTGACATCAGTCTGAAGAAGGGTCTCGACCCGAAACGTCACCCATTCCTTCTCTCCTGAGATGCTGCCTGACCTGCTGAGTTACTCCAGCATTTTGTGAATAAATACCTTCGATTTGTACCAGCATCTGCAGTTATTTTCTTAAAATAAGTAAAGTCATTTTAAAATACCATAAAATGCTTGTGTTGAACCAATTTATTTACCGTCAGGACATTTGACAGGTGGATTGGAGGCGACAGTTTGACGGTCAGAAGAGCGTGCAAATTTTCGCGATGTTTTTGGCCTCAGCCATTACATTTAAAGTGGGCTCCAATCCCATATATGCAACCCAGAAACCAGATATACATCTCCCTTACATTTTCAAAGAATGCCCACACACTTTTCACAAAAATCCATTGAACCACTTAAAAAAAATTTTTTTAATACAGCTATTAGTAAACTGGAAGTAAATCCAGTTTATTCCTTGTTACAGTGAAGCTTGGTTTTTAAGTAACCCATACAAGGTGTTATAGTTCAAAACTCTCAAGTACTTACCGACTGATTTCAGCGAAAATCAGGACGCCGGAGAAGCATTGACAGCGTGGGAATTTTGCGATGTTTCAGAAGACGCTGTAATCTCGACCTGACTCGGCATTGTCGTGGTCATTGTCGTCGGGTAAAAGAAAAGTTCGGCGATCTGCTACGACTTTGACAGTCGCCGGCAGTCGCCAAAAAGATCGCCTAAGTGGGACAGGCCCTTAAGACTGGAAGGCATTAATTTAAAAGAGTACGACTAAACATGAAATTACCAAGAATTAAGGGAAAGATACGAGAGATAGTCTAGCTCAGAGATTGATAACCCTTTGATAAATTGATTGCATATAGTCCCTAAGTGTTGAATAACAACTTGCCCAAGGTACAATGATGCAGGAAGTGGCTTGATATATCCAGCAGAAAATTGTGCAATGGCAAAATATTGCCAAAAAAAGGAGATCTACAATGAAAAGAGAAAATGTTTGAGATCACACAGCATCTGTGGAAAGATTAACGTCCATGTGAGGAAAGAAAGGAAATTTATATTCCTTTTTACTGTGAAATTGACATTTGTTTTCCAATGTAATAAGTAATTAACCTACCTCAGGGTGAGAAGATTTATTTTGTATACCATGAATAGTGAAACTGTAAACCGGTTTATGAAAAGATTTATGGTTTTTATAGAGAGGAAATCCACCCATAATATTTTCTTAAATATAGCATAAAAACATACAGCTGCTATTTGTGGTCAATGCATTCCATGCCAGTATTAAATCTGAGCAGCATAAGCAATTTGTGAATATTCCTGTGGGTTATTTGATTTAGTAAGTTGCTGCATAAAAATCATATATCACATCCTGCACCTTGAATGTGCACTCACTCCTAAATTATAGTTTACAGCCAGAATGGTTTCAATGCAGACATTTGACAAGATTTAAGTCCATTTGTTAAAACAAATTTTCAGCATGGAGTTAGTTAAAATAGATCACTTTGGACAAATCTTATGCATGTCTCCACTCTCAGTGTGAGGAATAAATAAAGGAGCCATAGTTCTCTGAAATTGTATTAAGAAGGAATAAAGGCTTGTATTTACATTGGACTTTTCATTATCTTTTTGTCATGGGCACAGCAGTGTAATCGGTAATGTTGCTGCCTCAGAAACCCAATGACACTGGTTTGATCCAGTGCTGTCAGTCCAGAGTTCTCAAGTATTTGCTATGATCACAAAGGTTTCCCGTGGGTGCTCTTGTTTTTGTCCCACATTCAAGGTGTGCATTTGGTAGGTTAATTGGCCGCAGAAAATTACCTTTCATGTTGGTAGGGGGTAAGAGAATCAGGGGTAGTGGAATTACCACATGAAACAGAACAGGTTACAGTGAAACATGCGGGGAATGGGATTAATGGGATTGCTCTGAGGACCAATATGGACTTGATGGGTGATTTTCCAGACAATCAAGTACCTTGCAGTGGTCTTGCTAATGTTGGTTGTATGGCAAACACCTGCCTCAGGCAAAGTTACATAAACCGCAAAGCACTATTTCAGTGTTGTTGATGAATGAGTAAACTTAAGCCAAGACACACAGTGGTTGGGGAGCCTAATGCTAACATCCCTTCTCTTCTTTGAGGGATCTTTTAGGAATGACCTTGAAATACCATCCTCACCTTTCACCTCCTTGCTGATCAAGAATCTATCTACCACTGCTTTAAAAGTCTTGAAAGACTCCAAAGACGTACAGGTATATAGGTAAATTGGCATGGTATAAATGTAAGAGGAAACATCCCTCCTTATCCAACAAGAGGAAACATCCCTCCTTATCCATCAAGTCACGATCCATCAGGGTCTTGCATCCTTCAATCATGCAAAGTTGTGAATCTGTGGAATTCTCTGCCACGGAAGGCAGTGAAGGTCAATTCACTAGAGAGAGTCAAGAGAGAATAAAGGGCCTGTCCCACTTTAGGCGATTTTAAGGCGACTGCCGGCGACTGTCAAAGTCGTAGCAGATCGCCGAACTTTTCTTTTACCCGATGACAATGACCACGACAATGCCGAGTCAGGTCGAGATTACACCATCTTCGGAAACATCGCAAAATTCCCGCGCTGTCAATGCTTCTCCGGCGTCCTAATTTTCGCTGAAATCACTGACAAGTCGGTAAGTACTTGAGAGTTTTGAACCATAACATCTTGTATGGGTTAGTTAAAAACCAAGCATCACTGTAACAAGGCATAAACTGGATTTACTTCCAGTTTACTAATGGCTGTATTAAACAACAAAAAATTAAAAAGTGGTTAAATGGATTTTTGGGCAGAGTGTGGGCATTCTTTGAAAATGTATGGGAGATGCATATCTGGTTTCTGGGTTGCATATCTGAGGACCCTTTGAGGCACCTTTGGCAGCGATTACAGCCTCAAGTCTTCTTGGGTATGATGCTACAAGCCTGGCACACTTGTATTTGGGTAATTTCTTCCATTCTTTTCTGCAGATCCTCTCAAGCTCTGTCAGGTTGGATGGGGAGCGTCAATGCATAGCTATTTTCAGGTCCCCCCAGAGATGCTCGATCGGGTTCAAGTCCAGGCTCTGGCTGGGCCACTCAAGGACATTCACAGACTTGTCACAGAGCCACTCCTGCGTTGTCTTGGCTGTGTGCTTAGGGTCATTGTCCTGTTGGAAGGTGAACCTCCGCCGCAGTCAGAGGTCCAGAACGCTCTGGAGCTGGTTTTCATCAAGGATCTCTCTGTACTTTGCAGAAGTGGATAAGTCCCCAGGTCCTGATAGGATATTCCCTAGGACATTGAGGGAAGTTAGTGCAGAAATAGCAGGGGCTATGACGGAAATATTTCAAACGTCATTAGAAACGGGGATGGTGCCGGAAGATTGGCGCATTGCGCATGTTGGGCATTTGTTTAAAAAAGGTTCTAAAAGTAAACCTAGCAATTATAGACCTGTTAGTTTGACGTCTGTGGTGGGAAAATTAATGGAAAAGATACTTAGGGACAATATATATAATTATTTGGATAAACAAGGCCTGATTAGAAACAGTCAACATGGATTTGTGCCTGGAAGGTCATGTTTGACTAATCTTCTTGAATTTTTTGAAGAGGTTACCAGGGAAATTGATAAGGGCAAGGCTGTGGATGTTGTCTATATGGACTTCAGTAAGGCATTTGACAAGGTTCCACATGGAAGGTTGATTAAGAAGGTTAAATCGTTGGGTATTAATAGTGAGGTTGCAAGATGGATTCAACAATGGCTGAATGGGAGATACCAGAGGGTAAGGGTTGACAATTGTATGTCAGGTTGGAGGCCAGTGTCTAGTGGAGTACCCCAAGGATCTGTGTTGGGTCCACTGTTGTTTGTCATTTACATTAATGATCTGGATGATGGTGTGGCAAATTGGATTAGTAAATATGCAGATGATACTAAGATAGGTGGTGTAGTTAATAATGAAGTAGAGTTTCAAAGTCTACAGAGAGACTTGGGCCTTTTGGAAGGGTGGGCTGAAAGATGGCAGATGGAGTTTAATGCTGATAAGTGTGAGGTGCTGCATTTTGGTAGGAAAAATCAAAATAGGACGTACAGGGTAAATGGTAGGGAATTGAGGAATGCAGTGGAACAGAGGGATCTGGGAATAACTGTGCATTGTTCCCTGAAGGTGGAATCTCATGTGGATAGGGTGGTGAAGAAGGCGTTTGGTATGCTTGCCTTTATAAATCAGAGCATCGAATATAGAAGTTGGGATGTAATGTTAAAATTGTACAAGGCATTGGTGAGGCCGAATCTGGAGTATGGTGTGCAGTTCTGGTCGCCAAATTATAGGAAGGATGTCGACAAAATGGAGAGGGTACAGAGGAGATTTACTAGAATGTTGCCTGGGTTTCAGCACTTAAGCTACAGAGAGAGGTTGAACAGGTTGGGTCTTTATTCTTTGGAGCGTAGAAGGTTGAGGGGGGACTTGATAGAGGTTTTTAAAATTTTAAGAGGGACGGTCAGAGTTGACGTGGGTAGGCTTTTCCCTTTGAGAGTGGGGAAGATTCCAACAAGGGGACATAGAATTGAGGGACAAAAGTTTAAGGGTAACATGAGGGGTAACCTCTTTACTCAGAGGGTGGTGACCGTATGGAATGGGCTTCCGGTGGAAGTGGTGGAGGCAGGCTCGATTTTATTATTTAAGAGTAAATTGGATAGGTATATGGATAAGAGGGGATTGGAGGGTTATGGTCTGAGAGCAGGTAGATGAGACTAGGTCAGAGAGTGTGGTCGGCATGGACTGGTAGGGCCGAACGGGCCTGTTTCCGTGCTGTAGTTGTTATATGGTTATATGGTTATGTAAATGTAATATTTCAGTTATTTCTATTCAATTATTTTGCAAACATTTCTAAACATCTGTTTTTGCTTCTTCATTCTGGGGTAATGTGTGTAGTTTGATGATTTAAAAAATAAGAATTTAATCCATTTTAAAATGTGCAACGTAACAAAATGTGGAAAAAATGAAGGGGTCTGAATACTTTCAGAATGCACTGTATTATTATGAGTGGGATCTAGTCATTCCATAGATGTGACTGACCTACTGAGTGTTTCCAGCATTTCTGTTTTATTTCAGATTTCCAGCCTCTGGGGTGTTTTGCATTTTAACTGGAGAATCCTGTTACTTGGATGTGTGATATAATGTACAGTTAAACAATCCTTTGAGTAATGTGTGGACAACAAAGCCTAGGACTAATGGTAAGTCCCAGTGATCCTCATAACAAGAGTTTCCCATCGCCTTGTATTACCTTCCTCTGAGGGATTCATATGAAGGGGTTGCAATTGATTACAACACTTCTGGGTCAGAACCAAAGATGAATCGTTACTGGAAACCTCAGTAGGTGAAGGAAATATAATTCACATCTAATAAAGGCAGATGTCACTGATCAAAAGAAGTACCTACCTCAAGAATTTGTAAAATTCAACTTCATCTTTTCACAGGATTAGCCTGGTACCTAAGCATGCAACTTCCTTTATCTTCTCCATTTGAGGTGTTTGGTGAGGAGTTGCCCACAATAAATAAGCAACCTAACTTGGTCTCTTCACACTGATGCGATGCTCAAAAAAGTTCATTATTTACTTTCTGAGATCATTCAGGATGTCCACGAGGCTTTTCTTGAACATATACAGATGTGCTATAGAAAGTATTCTGATGGGATGCATCTCAGCCTTGATGGCAACTGCTCTGCTCTTGACTGCCTGGATCTGCAATGAGCATTCAACATAGCCCAGTCAATTACTAGTTTGTCACTTCTTTCTATCCAGTCCATCTTCACGACGCGTTGTTTCAAGAGGCTGGATGTATCGTCAAGGATGGCCATTCCCTTTATCTCTTTTCTACCTTTGGGAGAATATACAGGAGTTCGACAATTCAGATGTCCAAACTTAACAGCTTCTTCCCCTCTGCTATCACAAATCAACTCTTTCACTCCTCCACCCCCGAGATGCGGCCACAAACTATTCTTAACTCTACCTAATTCAGATATTCCATGATTATATTTTTGTATTTTTGTACTCCTGCAGACTCCACAACAATCTTGCGCTATTCTGCTGTTACGCACTCATTGTTATATTTATCGTTGTATTTATTATTATTGTATGTGTAATGTTTACTCTGTGAGCTTCATGGGAACAATAAATTCATTGCATCCTGACAATAAATTCATCTAAATCTGAATGCACGGTGGCGCAGCGGTAGAGTTGCTGCCTTACAGCGAATGCAGCGCCGGAGACTCAGGTTTGATCCTGACTACGGGTGCTGTACTGTAAGGAGTTTGTATGTTCTCCCCGTGACCTGCGTGGGTTTTCTCCGAGATCTTCGGTTTCCTCCCACACTCCAAAGACGTACAGGTATGTAGGTTAATTGACTGGGTAAATGTTTTTTTTAAATTGTCCCTAGTGTGTGTAGGATAGTGTTAGTGTGCGGGGATCGCTGGGCGGCGCGGACTTGGTGGGCCGAAAAGGCCTGTTTCCGCGCTCTATCTGAAATATGAAATAATATGAAAAAATATATATGAATTCCATTGTAACACTGGATACCTGTAGAAGTAATAACCTGTAAAGTTGCAAATTCAATTAATATTTGGGGTCATCTATTTGTTTTACATAATTTCTACCTTGATTTTGAGGATGGGACACATCTGTATGGATATATTTCCATAATAATCTTGATTAAAGCAGGTTGAGAACTCAAAATTGGAAATTATTAAATATGCAAGCATGTGTGTACCTGTGACATGTGTGCACATGTCAAACTACCGTATATCACAATCCACAACAGGTTATATTATTCATAACCTATTAGTACATGGAACACAAATAAACTTACTTCAGTCAAAGCTTGAAGAGAGAGTGGAAAATAAGCAGAGGAACCGGAAACAAAATAATGATGAACAACAGAGCAAGACATTTTAAACAACACGACTCACTTTATGTGTTACCACCACTGAATAAACCTAACAATAGAAAATGGGACATTGGAGTGATAATGGATATACAAGGGGTACAAGGAAATATCTTGTGGAAGTAGGAGGCAACATTAAAAGAGTATCTTCCCTGCTGGCAATATACAAGAAAATATCAAAGGGTTATTTGATTATGATTGCATTCCAGAAGCTGATCCAGCAGACATTGTGGAAGAAACAATACAAAATTCAACTAAACTTATCCAAGAAGTGACACCTTCAAATCAAGAGGTCAATACCAACACCTTCTTTTAGAAAGACCAAAGCATGTTTGCCGAGGGGTTAGATCTGCAAATAAAGCAAATATATAAATCACCCTTTTCAAAAAGGGCAAAGTATTATGTTGTACACATGCAAAATATATGTGTGATATTTGCAAGCATGCAGTGTGCATTTACAGAGAATGGAATCAGCATGATGCATGTGTTTTCACAGTTCTCAATGTTCCTCAGCGATTCATTATGTTCTTGGCAGTACATGCAGTTAGAATAAGAACCCACACATACATAACATTAACCATTTCAAATGTGTTCTAATCTTTCTATTTATCCAAGGAACCTCAGCCTTTAAAATAGTCTCATATCATTATGGGAAGGTTCTTGAATTATACCCTTTCCATCTCCTGTTTAAATATTTCCCATCACAAGCCTTTGCCAATTATCCCTTCCATTTTTTTCCTCTGGTTTAGGTCCCATTTCAACCTACTGTGATTTTATTTTTTCCCATTAAAGCAGCCTTTTTTTGGTTCAAATTTTGATTTTAATTTTGGTGCAGATGTTGCTTCCCAGTTATTCCATTACTTTCAGAGTCAATGGCTTTTTCCACTTCACCAGCCAGAAATGGGTTAAGCAGTATTTCCACCCCTGCCGAAGCAGCAACTTATTGACTGTGAAAATAGTCCGGAACATATGGCATATAAAACTTCCTTTTCTCACCATGAAAAAAATTCCTTCTCCTTTACTATTTTTGATTAATTAAATATCTTCCATAATAATGTCCTGGAATTTCCTGATACTGGCAAGATACACAGACATTTATAGAAACATAGAAAACATAGAAAATAGGTGCAGGAGTAGGCCATTCGGCCCTTCGAGTCTGCACCGCCATTCAATATGATCATGGCTGATCATCCAGCTCAGTAACCTGCACCTGCCTTCTCTCCATACCCCCTGATCCCTTTAGCCACAAGGGCCACATCTAACTCCCTCTTAAATATAGCCAATGAACTGGCCTCAACTACCTTCTGTGGAAGAGAATTCCACAGACTCACCACTCTCTGTGTGAAGAAATGTTTTCTCATCTCGGTCCTAAAAGACCTCCCCCTTATCCTTAAGCTGTGACCCCTGGTTCTGGACTCCCCCAACATCGGGAACAATCTTCCCGCATCTAGCCTCTCCAACCCCTTAAGAATTTTATATGTTTCTATAAGATCCACCAACATTTCTATCAATTTGCCCAACATTCACATATCCAGGGCAAACAGGAATCAACTTAAACCACTGAAGTCCTGACTCTATCTTGCTTGATGAAATTGCTCATCAGAGACACAAACTAATATGTTAAGCTATCAGGCGATCAATTCACATGAGTATAGGACTTTCAAATTTTTAATTCTTATCCATGTGATTTGAAAATAATTCTTCAGAGCTGCAAAAAGAATAGTTGAAGGAAGTGCAACAAAAATAAGATGATGAAAATAATTGTAGTCAATACAAACAGATAGAAATTACTCTAAGGATAGACACAAAATGCTGGAGTAACTCAACGGGACAGGCAGCATCTCTGGAGAGACGGAATAGGTGACATTTTGGGTCAAGACCCTTCTTCAGATTGAGAGTCACGGGAAAGGGAAACGAGAGGTATAGACAGTGATGCAGAGAAATATAGAACAAATGAATGAAGAATATGCAAAAAAGTAATGATGATAAAGGAAGCAGGCCATTGTTAGCTGTTTGCTAGATGAGAACGAGAAGCTGGTGCGAGTTGGTGGGGGATGGATGGAGAGAGAGGGAATGCAATGGTTACATGAAGTTAGAGAAATCAATACTCATACCACTGGTTTGTAAGCTGCCCAAGCGAAATATGAGATGCTGTTCCTCCAATTTGCGTTTAGCCTCACTCTGACAATGAGAAGGTCTAGGACAGAAAGTTGCCCTACAAGTTACAAATTACTCTACGTGTTTTTCCAGAAAAGTGGGAAAGTACAATGATTCCCATCACCCTCGACTATTTTCCTCTCAGAATATAGGGTTAGAAAGAATGATCTTTTGGCATTAAATTTCTATTGGGGACAGAGGATATCTTCCACAGGAGAGATGGTGAATCCGAATCATACAGTGCCATTGCATCAAAAGACGTTCCTCGCCAGAGATTGTGGTAAAAATAACAAAAAATGCAAGTAAACTGAGCCAAGAAGTGACCTTCAAATCAAGAGGTGAATACAATACCAACACATAGCTTTTCCTCACCAGTTTTCATTCACAGCAGATGTTGAAAGTTATGGAGAAAGTGATGGGGAGCATTTTACAGAATAAAGAGGAAGCAATAGCAGTGATTGGAAGCAATTGATGAGGAGACAAATTGGATGGGAAAAGTTTGTGGGAAGGGCATGCTAGTGGTGGGGAATGCAAGGGGTTGGAAAGGAGACCACATACGGGGAGATGACCAGGAATCCTGGGAAAGGAGTGCTGAGGGGACTGATAAAAGATTGAGGAGAAGGTTGCTGACTTGGAAATCACTTGAGTTTGTGAAGGTATCAGACACACTGATGATTAGAGATCAGGAAAGAGATTTACTTGAAAAAGATGTTTGGAGAGTGGGAAGATAGTGAAGCTCAGTGGATGGTTTAAGGAAATCAGATTTTTCCAAGGATTGGTTTGGTTTTAGGACAGGAGGTAGGGTTCCTTGGGTTAATACACAGAGAATGTTACAAAGAGACTTTCAAAATACTATGGCATGTATTATGAGCAGAGAATATAGTGGGATCTTGCAGTTCAAGTCCATAGCTCACTGAAAGTTGGAAAAGAAGGAAATGGAATGGTATGCTTGCCTCCTTGATCGGGCCATTGGTATAGGAGTCAGGATGATATGAGGCAGCTAATATGACTTCAGTCAGGCCACATTTGAAGTATTGTGTGCAGCTCTGTTGGACCCATTACAGGAAGGATGTGAAGGTTTTAGATAAGGTGCTTGAGGTTTACCAGAATGAGACCTGGACTAGTGGATATTAACTACAGGGAGAGATTGGACAAACTTGAATTGTTTTCCCTAAAATGCTGAAAGTTGAGCGGAAACCTGATAGAAGTATATAAAATTATGAGAGGCAAGGATTGGGTAGGCTGTCAGAAACTTTCTCCCAGGGTGGAAATGTCCAACACTAGAGGACATAGCCCTAAAGTGAGAGGGGGAAAGTTGGATAGAGATGTGCGGGGTAAGTTTTTACACAGAGAGCAGTGGGGGCATGGATCGCAATACCAAGGGTGGTGGTGGAGGCAGATACGATAATTGGATTTAAGAGGTTTTTTAGATAGGCACATGGAAGAGCAGGGAATTGAGGGATATGGATCATGTACAGGCAGATGAGATCAGTTTATCTTGGCATTATGTTCTGCACAAGCATCGCGGGCCAAAGGGTCCATTCTAGTACTGTACTAATCTATGTGTAGGAAGGAACTGCAGACGGTGGTTTAAAGGTCTCAAATCGAAACATCACCCATTCCTTCTCTCCGCAGATGCTGCTTGTCCCGCTGAGTTACTCCAGCATTTTGTTTCTATCTTCTGTACTAATCTATCTTCTATGCAGTAGCAAACACTATTGCTTGCCAGCTGTTTACAAATTCCAGGTCACAAAGTTCCAAGTACTTTAATCCTTGGAAATATATTAATTTAAGGTTCAAGGTGGTTACAATGCAGCTAAAGAAGAGTGAAGAGAATCACTTATTTGGAGGTACAAAGATAGGTGATTTCATCACTAATTGGAAAATAAGACCAACAATACAACACAACAAATGATAGTAGGAGAGCATTGCATGAACCATAATGTGCCTATTGATCAGTTGAAAATATATGATGCAATAACTGGTTAACTTATTGAGTTTAGAAATCTACATTGCCAAAAAAAAATCTTTTTTTGTCAGCTGAAGTTGTAAGCAGGAAAGCTTTTAAACAGTTATTTGTACGATAGCAATACAAGCCAAAAATGATTTAGCTGTTTTCTTTGATTTTAGGAGGAAAGCTGATGAAATTCAATATATTCAGCTTCAGCTAAGGTGTTATTAAAAACTGCAGTGCCAATTGAAGTCTGGAGACTGGAAGACAAAGTAATGATAATACTTGCAGGCTCCCAATGTTGAGGTTGTTTCAGAATTCGATACAAACATTTCACATGTTTATTTCATTTGTCAAAAAATGAAGTATGATGTGTTTAACTTTTATTGTTTTATTCTCCAATAATAGTCAATTTGTCATCTTCCATTCATCATCTTTGGATCATGCACTCCAAAGCAAGAACTCATCACAGGGATTTTTGAAACATACTGTACAGCAGGATGTGAGTATTCCATAAACATGATGCCGAGATTCCAGAAAACAAATTTCAGCAAATATTTACCAGAAAGTAGAAAGTAATACAATTGAACTGCTTTATTTTAAGTAGGATCTTCTTGTAATGTTACCATTCCACAGCTGCAACAGAGGTGATTGCCTTCATGGAATTCCATCAAATGGGAATGAAACAATCTAGTGTACAATAAAATAGCAATGTAATTACAAGATCTTTTTCCAGATGTTCAGGGTAATAATTTGGAATGTGAATTATAATCTCAGCAGAACAACTGGGAAAGTTAAATCCAGTTATAGAGTCATAGAGTCAAGCATCACAGAACAGGCCCAACTTGTCAATACCTATCAAGATGCCCATCTATGCTCATTCTATTAGCCTGCATTTGACCGATATCCCTCTAAACCATTCCAATCTATGTACCTGTCCAAATTTACCTGAAATGTTGTTACTGTATCTGCCTCAACCACTTTTTCTACCAGGTTGTTCAAAATATATGTACTATTTTCCATGTGAAAAGTTTGTTCCCCAGGTTTCCATTATTTTTGCTCGTCTGGGCCTCTAGTTTTTGATGCCCCAACGCTGGTCAAAAAGACTGCCTGCATTCACCCTATCTATGCCTCACCCTAACTATCGAGTTAATTAAATACATTTGCGATAGAAGCAACTGGTGGGTTAGATTACTAATGGGACCACTGTAGAGTGAGGTCATGATCATTTAATCTCTTAACTATCCAATTAATCCCTCAAACAGGAAAGACAAGAATCTATTGCATGCCTCTGATAGATGGCTATGATTGACCAGTGGTACTCTGATGAACATGGGCCCTGGTGGTAGTTCAAGGGCAAGAAAGGGTTAATGGGCTTTGCAAAGTTAGGCTAACTGGCTTTTAGTGAATGGGTGAATCAACATCATCTACATGCCTCGGCGAGTATATCACACTACAGGAACCTGAATATAAAATTTAAGTTGAGGCTTCAGAGCACTTCTGAGGGAGTTCTACATTATTGAAGGTGCTGTCCTTTGAATAGGACATTAAGTGGGACCCCTATCTGTTCTCTCAGATCCTATTGTCTCACTACAAAATGAAAGGAATTCTCCCTCGCTTCCTGGCCAATATATATCCATCCACCAATATCATTATTACTTGATAATTATAATGCTCGTTGTTGAGTGTGAATTAGCTGCCAAACTTGTTGCATTGGAACCACAAATACATGCACTTAATCTGTATATCCTGAGGTCCTAAAAACTCTGAATAGCTACTATCCAATTATGTGGATATCCCAATGGCTTGACATCTGACCAATAGGGTATGCTGGCTATGTACCCTTTCCAACTTCCCAAGTCCCAGTTACAATGCTCCTTTTCCATTTACCTGATTGATCGGAAAATCTACAATCATTCTGTGTAAAATCTTTTAAAAATGAAGAGTTTGAGGTATTAATAGAAAAACATCCAATAATCTAGAAAATCTGCCAATCAGGATCACCAATGTGTGTTGGAATATCAGGGGTTTTCTGTAAAAACAAATTCATTCCTTATAAAGAATTGGAAGAAAGATCACGAGCAAACTTCTTTTGTTGTTTGGTATTCAAAGTTAGCAGCCTAGAAATTTTACATTGTGGCACATAGTTGAGGATTATGCAGTTATTTAAAAAAGCTGAGTACTTTACACACCAGTGCACATCTATGCTTTTAATCCACATCATAAACGCTTCTTTTATTCTTCGAGAAATGAGATAACCTCGTTCCTATCCTTAACCCACTTATGCTCTGTACTTTAATCAATCTCCGTCGTTCCCTCAATTACCAACTTTTTTTAAACTGCTGTCTATGTTCTGCTGTCATGTTCATTATTCCCTTCAATAAAGCACCCAAAGATAACAATGAAGAAGCTAAGTGGAAATAGAACGAGGAGAGCCAATGTTCAGATTAAGAAACTTGCTTTCTGTTAGAATGAGAACAACAAATAAAATCTGACATTGATTTTATAACTATTTACAATAATACTGCCCAGGCTGCTCAAGGCTGGAAGTGTTAATTCCAATGGTCTTTTTAGTTTCAAAGTCCAAATCGTGTTAAAGAGAATATGATGCAATTCTACAATAACACCCCAAAAGGAGATCAACATGGTGACAATAATATCCTTTGCTGGGTTCTGGCTGACAAGTATATTGCCTGTTGGATAGAATGTGACTTTCATAAGGAATAATGTCCAAGGTGGTGAAATTATTGGGATGTTGATGAGGGAAGGAATGGACCAGAGTTCTCTAACCACTATGGAAGGCCCTAACCTTAGCTAAAATGTGAGACTCTGATTGTACAATATATCTTAGGCAAGTGCTTTAGCAGTTGCCCATTTAATTAGGACATTCACTTGTGAGAAAATGGAGGGCACTGCTTGTGTACTTTGCCTTAGTGTCAGTAATTTCGGGGTCTGAAAGCAACAAATTAATTTAATATAAAATGCAAATGATTGTATCGGTATTGCTGTCCAATAATCACAGGATTTCCCTATTAAAAATAGGATTTATCTCTCATTTCACTTCTAAGCCCTATCAAAATCAGATTAAAACAATTTTTGTCCAATATAATAAAAAAGAGTAGATTGTGAGAAATATACTTACAATATATATTTCCTCACTTGCATTGGGTCACCACATGGTCTCGCATGGATGAGAGACTTGCCTGCTACAGCATTTTTATGACTTCCAATGGGTATGGTTGGTACTTGAGAACTTTTCTACACTTGCCCTTTTTTAGTAAAGGAATTAATCAGCTTGAGCAACAGTTTTGATATGCACTGTGCTCCAGTTACTGAGATCAGTACAAGATAGAAAATGACCCAGGTTCCATTCTGACCTTCAGTGCCTATGCCTGTCTATGTGGAATTTGCACCTTCTCTCTGTGACCAAATGTTTTCCTCCAAGTGCACTGATTTCCCCCCACATCCTAAAGACATACATTTTGGTAGGTTACAACAGATTAACTGAATTATAAGTCGATCATTCACCTAAAAGAATGTACAAGTGTGTGTGTGTGTGTGTTGGGGGGGGGGGGGGGGGGGGGGAGAGGTAGTGATTTGTGTGAGAGATGCAGTAATGTAAATACAAGTAAGTTGCTGTTTTCCAAGCCAGCAATGGCCATTGTGCTTTCGGGTGCTAATCATCTTTGACAGATACTATTTTTGGTTGCTCTCCGTAAGTGCTGCCTTTGTAGTCATACAATCAGCATGTTTGAAGAAATTAACTAAACTTCATGAAGGTCAAAACTCATCCAACTTGCTGCACGTTCAAATCCAACAAGAGAGCTCGTGATTATTTGTAGCCTCCAGGTTTTCTGTCTGGAGGCCTGGATTTGATCAGGAAGTCTGGATTAATGGGTAACTGACCAGCACCCCTCTGGTGTATTTGGTACAATGAGAGTTTGTGAGGTTGGTGCATGTCTTTGAGTTGATCACAATTTGTTAAAAACAGAGGTCAGGGTGATTAGCTTCCACGATTTTCTCCCCTTTAGGCCTCTAAAAAATGACTCAAGACTTGTTTCCTGGCTCTTTATGCACAATAATGTTATTTGCCATTAAATAGTCTCCACATTTCAAAAGCAGAATTCATCTCTACTTTGAAGGCTTGGAATACGCACACGAATCAGACAAATGGTATTTTCTTCTTCATGGTAAATGGTTACGTTAGTCTATTGCTCAGCACGTTACAAGCTTGGTTAGGGAAGACTCATATCCTGCTGCTGCCCAAATATCAAAAATGACTGTGTAATTCCAAGACCATGATCACACAATGAAACACTGATGATAAAACACTCCATTGTACAACAGTTAGAGAAATGATTAAATAGGGTGTGACCGTTGGGACTGCACCAACTTCAGAGCATGGAGAAGGGTGTCCGTGACAACTTTAACATTTCATTGACCTGAGGCTCTTATTGGTGTGGGCTGCAGCCAGGCACTCTTGTAGATGTAACATTATTTGCCCATGCACCGTTGCAATATCAGGTCTGCATATGTGGTTCTGGAAAAAGGGGAATGGGAAGGACCTCTCATTCAGCAGTGACCAACAAGTTTTGCCTCAGAAATAAATGAGGGGTATGGGGGAGGGGGAGGGACATCATGGCACAGTTGGTAGAGCCACCGTCTCATATTGGCAATGATTAGGTTTCAATTCTGCCCTCAGGGGATGTCTGTGTGGAGTTTGTATGTTCACCCTGTGACCTCATGAATCACTCCAATTTATCCAGGTTCTTCTTACATCCCAAAGATATTGATAGGATAATTGACTTACAATGTTGCAGCTATTAACTGTTCCTGAGGTGAAGAATCTGTGGTAGAACCTCAAGAGAGTTGGTGGGGATAGAGTAAACATTGGGAATAGTATTGGATCATTTTTGGAATGAGTGCATGGTGGATTCAGCATGCTAAAGTGCAGTGCTTTTTTGGTAGACAAATAGGTGCCGGTATGCTTATCATTCCTTGCAGTTAGTGTCTATGGTGGATCATCGTCCTATAAGCTACTTAAATGTTTAAGGAAGCAGGCGAAATGTGTAGGAAGAAGAATTACTTTAAAGAAGCTCTCTTCTTGTCTCCGACGAGGATCAGTCTGAAGAAGAGTCTCAACCTGAAACGTCACCCATTCCTTCTCTCCAGAGATGCTGCCTGTCCCGCTGAGTTACTCCAGCATTTTGTGTCTATCTAAGTGTTTAAGGGCCTGAAGATCTAATTTAGTTAATTTATTTTATATTTTAAACATTAGTAATCCCATTGTAATGTCAAAAATTCTAGAAATGTTTTAATATTTTTAACTTTTCAGAGGTGCCGGTACAGTTCTTGAATAAACTCAGTGACACAGTATTCACTGCTGCCCAGGGTAGAGACTTCCAAAGATTCACAAACATCTGAGAGAAGAAATTTCAGGCTTGTATCAGCCTGGTAGAATTGCTGCCTCATAGCACCAGAGACCTGGCTTTGATCCTCAGCTCGGGCAATGTCTGTGCAGAGTTTGTTCATTCTCCCTGTGACCGCATGGGTTTCCTTCAGATGCTCTGGTTTACTCACACATCCCAAAGATGTGAGGGTTAGCAGGTCAATTGGTCTCCATGAGGGCCTGTTTCCATGTTGTATCTTTCTTTCGTTCGTTCGTTCATTTGTTCATTTGTTCATTTGTTCATTCGTTCATTCGTTCTTTCGTTCATTCTTTCGTTCATTCTTTCGTTCATTCTTTCGTTCGTTCAATTGATCAATCAATCAATCAATCAATAAATCAATCTTAAATGGGCAACCCTTGATTCTGAAACAATGGTCTCTAGTTCTAGGTCTCTTGCATTGTTAACATCAATCTGCATTCCCCCATCCCCTCCCACACATTCTTTATCAAATCTCTCAAATCTTAAATATTTCAATCTCGGCATCTCTCACCCTTCAAAAGTCAATGTAGGCCCAACCTGCTCAACTTTTCCTTACAGGGAATCATCTAATGTGCCTTCTCTGAATTGCCACAGTGCAGCATGCAGTCTTGCAATAAAGGCTTCTATCCAACGTTCTTGTGCTGAATGGCGGCGCTGCCATAGCAGCTGCGGCTTACCTGCGGTCCATTTGTCTTTGTGTTTTTGTTGTTTTTTTGTCTTAATTGTAGTTGTGATGTCGTGTTTTTGTGTTTGTGTACTATGTGTGTATGTGGGGGGGGGAGGGGGGGAACTGTAAAATTGTAAATAGGTGTCCCTTCCGAACGGAGACCCGACCTTTGTTTTCTGGGTGGTGTCTCCGTTCCTGCTGCGGCCTACCATAGGCCCAACTCCTGGAGCTGGCGGCCTCCAGGGCTCTGGTTCGCAGAGCCCGCGGACCGGACTTGCCATCAGCGGAGCCGGCCGTCTTCGGAGGCTGCGGGAGCGGCTGCGACTCGCCTTAGGCTCGGGCCGCATGGATGCCGACATCGGGAGCTCCGGCAGCGGCAGCGTGTTCGCCCGCCCCGGATCGCGGGGCTTGGGTCACGGACATTTCACCGTCCGGCGCGGCCTAAGATAGGCCACGGGATATTTCTCTGCTGGGCGGGGGCTTCAATGTCGGGAGCCACGACCGCCCCGACGTGCAGCAACAGCAGCAGCAGCAGCGTGTTCGCCCGCCCCGGATCGGACTTATCATCGGCGGAGCCGGCCGTCTTCGGAGGCTGCGGGAGCGGCTGCGACTCGCCTTAGGCTCGGCCCGCTGCGGACCGTCCGGCGCGGCCTGCAACCACAACAACCTGACCGCGGGAGAGGACAGCAGGAGAAGGGAAAAGACATTGTGGCCTTCCATCACAGTGAGGAGATGACTGGAGGAGACTCACTGTGATGGATGTTTTCTTGATGGATGTTTCTTTTGTGTGTTTTGGGGGTTGTGTAATTTTAATGCCTATTTTGATGCTTTTGTTGTTGGACTGTGGGTGACTGAATTTCGTCCAATTTGGATGACAATAAAGCTATCTTGAATCTTGAATCTTGAAGAGGAAATTCAACATATTCTTTTTCCCCGTGGTGCTGGCAGTTAAGCTTTGGAGCCAATGTTTGGAGCCATGTTAGAAGAATTTCAAGAGGCACTGGCGATGCCTTTGACTGCTTTATTCTGTAGCTGATCTCCCACTTCTGGCACAAAAACATAAAATATCAGCAACACTCAGCAGGCCAGGTACGGAAGCTTCTGTGAGGAGAGAAACACGGTCAATGTTGCAGGACACATTCCCTGAGATGAATTCAGTTACTAACATACCTAGTCATGCAGACAGGCATCTTGAATGCGAATATAACAATATAGTGAAATATCCATTTGTCATTCCATGTTTGTTCTGGCCACCATTGTCGCATCTGTCTGAGTTATAGTTCACTCAGGATTATAAATGAATTTTGCTAAATTTCTTTAGCTCCTTGTTGGTAGGATTTTGCAGATGCAAGAGCTTTTCAATACTTTGGCCACCTATCCATTAGTCAATTGAGAAGTTGTGCATCCAAGAGGTAGGGCTATCACAACAGCTGGGCCCAGAGATTCCTGAAACTTGGAGAACACTGAACAAAATCAAGACTAGCTTGTAAATAATGCACTGTCACCTTCTTCACAGCTTGTTGCTGGCTTATAAAAAAGAGTCTTGATAAAGGCTTGAAAAGCTTTTAAAACCTATTGTCTGGCATTACTTCCAATAATTTTGGAAAATAAAACAGCTGCGGATACAGTGCCAAATGCTTGAGGCAAGATATTCCATGAGTTCAGTTGGCTGAACAATTCCAGTGTCTCCATGAAATTGGAAGCACTGTTGGAACTCAGAGACTGTAAGAAGTCTCAGTCAACCTCAGCCTTAGGGAGGAACTGAGATGTTCAATTAAAAAACATAATGAAGCCATTTAAAGACGTTATTGCAGTTTCATCATATGATTGTGAAATTATATTGTTTTTGAATATTGGGAGCACAAATTTTGAGGAAGCATTTTCTAAGACATATTACCCATTCTTTCCACATCGGCAGGCTTATTAGGAGAAGATGATGTCTCCAGGTTGGAAATTAATCCTTGGTCACCTGTACTAAATGAGGTACTTTGCAGGAGCGTTGCATTGAATCCCACTCTGAAATTTGGTCTCATTCAAGTCTACTCCTTCCTTACATAGGTATTTGAATAATAAATGTAAACTTTCAATCCAATGTATTCTGACTCTGGACAAGCTTCTCCTTCCTCTGCAAAGGAATGTTGGCCTCTCTGGCCTGAAACTAGCTGCGCATGATTCACTATCTTTAGGATGCCTGTGCAAAAGCAGCAATCCTGAACTAGCTGCTTACTCTTTGCCAGAGGCTGCAGTACTGCACTGTGGCTACAGCAGTGTTGCAGATGATCGGCAAGAATTACATTACAAAACATGCCCACTCATCCCATGCCAACATTATTCGAATAGAGAAGAACATTTCGATTAGGGTACAAATTCAGATTAGTTTATTGTCATACACACCAGGGTAGAATGACATTTTTTCTTCACATAAAGCTCACAGATTAAATGGTACAAATGATAAAATAGCAACATAAATATAATAAGGGCAAAGCGCAACATGGTGCAAGATTACAGAGCAATCTGAAGGAGTATAAAAAAAAATGAATGCATAATAACAGTATAACTGAAAGAGGCAGAGTTAAAAGTACTTGGCTGTACTTCTGGGAAGGGAGTGGGAATGAGGTGGTTGTTTCAGGAGACTGATAGCAGTGGGAAAGAATCTATTCTAAAGTCTAGACATCTGAATTGTTAAGCTCTTGTATCTTCTCCCAGATGATAGAAGAGAAGAGAGGAAATGGCCAGGGTGACAAGCAACCTTGATGATACTTCCAACCTTCCTGACACACATACCATAAAGAGGATGGAAGGAAGTTACGAACCTGTGATGGACTGTGCTGTGTTCACCACTCTCTGGCGGTTCAGATGTTCAGGAACAGAGCAGTTGACAGGCCAGGATGAAATGTACAGATACTTTTTATAGCTTATCTGCAGAAGCCATCAGGAATGCCAAGAAACAACCTTGTCCCAACATAACCTCTCAGAAACCCGTTGACCGTGGCAAGGCTTGAATACTACAACGGGCTACAACGCAAAGTCAGGCAAAATCGCTAGTGAAAGTGCGACCCTCCCCTGATGAACTTAATGAATTCTATGCTTGCTTTGAGCAGAAGACCAGCAGTGACATCCATCCCGACAGACTCGAGTCTGCCTTTTCCCACACACTGTTGTAAGTTTGGCGTTCCTGAGGGCAAACCCATGGAAAGCAACTTCCCAGATGGAGTCTCTGGCCGCGTGTTTTGGAACTGCACCACCAATACGCGGGAGTGTTCATGGACAAAGATTATCTCCTTACTCCGTCTGAGCTACCCACCTGCTTCAAGAAGACCATGATCATACTGGTGCCAAAGAAAAGCAAGATCTCATGCCTTAATGACTACCATCCAGAGGCCTTGACATCCACCATCATAAAGTGCTTCGAGAGGCTGGTTATGGCACACATTAACTCCAGCCTACCAAGCAGCTTTGATCCACTACGGTTTGCCTGTCGCCACAACAGGTCCATGGCTGATGCCATCTCCCTGGCCCTACACACCCTGGAACACCTGGATAAGGACACCAGACTCCTATTTTACTACTATAGCTCTGCTTTCAACACACACAACACAGTCTACATTAATGGTGCTGAAGTAGAGATGGGCGAAAGCTTAGTTCCTAGGAATAAATATCACTAGCAATTTGTCCTGGACCAGCCACATCGAAGCATTTGCCAAGAAAGCACATCAACTTCCTCAGAAGGCTTAGAAACTTCAGCATGTCCCCAACAACCCTCATCAGCTTTAAAAGATGCGCTGTAGAAAGCATTTTATTGTGATGCATCACAGCATAGTTTGGGGGGCAGCTCCATCTAAGACCACAAGAAATTGCAGAGTTGTGGATGTAACAGACAATAGGTGCAGAAGTAGGCCATTCGGCCCTTCGAGCCAGCACTGCCATTCAATGTGATCATGGCTGATCATCCACGATCAGTACCCCGTTCCTGCCCTCTCCCCATAACCCCTGACTCCGCTATCATTAAGAGCTCTATCTAACTCTCTCTTAAAAGCATCCTGAGAATTTGACTCCGCTATCATTAAGATCTCTGTGGATGGCTTGAAGGTATTCATGCATAATACTTTCTTTGACTGTATAACATACAAACACAAGCTTTTCACTGTACCTCAGGACACGCGACAATGATAACCTAAACTAAACTCAGGCAGATTGGTCGAGTGTAGCTGGGACATCTTGGCTGGCGTGAGCAAGTCAGGCTGGGTTGAAGGGCCTGTTTCCACGCTATATGACTGTAAGTTTGAGAGAACCTTCGCGGACATGTTGAATCTTCTCAGACAACTAAGGAAGTAAATACACTGATCACTTTTTTCACATCACTGTGAAGGAACCAAGTTCATTTGTTAATGATGTAAATGCTTATGAACCTGTTGCTGTTGGCCATCTCTACAGCAGCTCTATTGCTGAGGACAGGGTTGTACTCACCTCCCTCTTTCATCCCACTGGCATTAAGGGCTAGGCTTTAGTCCTGACACCATGACACAAGATTCTCAATCTTCTTCCTACACTTCATCTCATTATTGTTGATGATCCAGCCTGGTACAATCAGCAGTCTTTAACAATTACGTTATCGTTGTGCTTGACCACACAATCATGGATATAGGGGAATAGAATTAGGGACTGAGCGCACAACCCTGAGAGGCACCAGTGTTGATGGTCAAGACGGAGGTTGTAACCAACTCTTACTGACTTAGGTCTGCCAATCAAGAAGTCCAGAAGCCAATTACAGATGGAGGCTCCAATGTCAAGGTCAAGAAGTTTAGCGATGAGCTTATTCGGTATTATGGTGTTGAAAGCTGATCTGTCATCAATGAGTAGCATTTTGTTGACGTTAGTGTTGTTATTGCCAAGGTGATCCAGAGCTGAATGCAGTGCAAGAGAGATGGCATCCTCCACACACTTACATTTCTTGCAGGCAAATTGCAATGAGTCCAGATTGCCTGGAAGACTGATGCAGATGTGGGCCATTGCCAAACTTGCAAAACATTTTATTATCATAGTGGTCATTGACACACGTCACTTTACCTTTCTGGGGGATGATGGAGGTTTCCTTGGTGGGGCAGTAGACTGTTGAAGTGAAAGGTTGAAGGCATCGATGAAGGCTGTAGCCAGTTGATTGGCACACAATTTCAGAACCTGTCCAGGGACTCAATCCAGGCAAGCCACATTCTAAGAGCTTACCCTCATGAAAGTAGATCTGACTTCTGCCATAAAGATGTGTAGGAAAAAAAGTGCACATGCTGGTTTAAATCAAAGAAATGCTGGGTTAACGCAGTGGGTCAGGCAGCATCTCGGGAGAGAAGGAATGGGTGACGTTTCAGGTCGAGATCCTTCTTCAGACTGATGTCAGGGGTGGGGGCGGGACTAAGATAGGATGTAGTAGGAGACAGGAAGACTAGTGGGAGAACTGGGAAGGGGAGGGGAAAGAGAGGGACAGAGGGACTATCTGAAGTTAGAGAAGTCAATGTTCATACGGCTGGGGTGTACACTGCCCAAGCGAAATATGAGATGCTGTTCCTCCAATTTGCGCTGAGCCTCACTATGACAATGCAGGAGGCCCATGACAGAAAGGTCAGACTGGGAATGGGAGGGGGAGTTGAAATGCTGAGCCACCGGGAGATCAGGTTGGTTAAGACGGACCGAGCGAAAATGTTGAGAGAAATGATCACCGAGCCTGCGCTTGGTCTCGCCGATATAGAGAAGTTGACATCTGGAACTGCGGATACAATAGATGAGGTTGGAGGAGATGCAGGTGAGGCTTTCCAGGTGAGGCAGAGGTCTCCTACTACATCCTATCTTTGTCCCGCCCCCTCCCCTAACTTCAGTCTGAAGAAGGGTCTCGACCCGAAATGTCACCCATTCCTTCTCTCCCGAGATGCTGCTTGACCCGTTGAGTTACTCCAGCATTTTGTGTCTATCTACCATAAAGATGTTTAGTTGAGAGCCGGAGAGGGATGAAGGTGGAACATTGTTCAAAACGAGCGTAAAAATAATTTTTAGTTTAGTTTAATTTAAAGATGCAGCGCGGAAACAGGCCATTTGGCCCATCGAGCTCCGACCAGCGACCCCCACACATTGACACTATCCCACATACTAGGAACAATTTATATTTATACCAAGCCAATTAACCTACAAACCTGTATGACTTTGGAGTATGGGAGGAAACTGAAGATTTCGGAGAAGACCTACGCAGGTCACAGGGAGAACGTACAAACTCCGTACAAACAAGCATCCGTAGTCAGGATCGAACCCGGGTCTCTGGCGCTGTAAGACAGTAGCTCTACTGTGTTATTTAGGATTGGGTCAGCTCACAGCAACAAAGTTAAATTAAGAGGATACAGAAGAGGTAAATCTGTTGGTGATACATATGCCAGTGTTAAACATATGTGTCTCACCAATGACAGCAGTTTAAGGTTCAATATACCAGGAGACAGCATGTGGACAATACAGAGGAAGAGACCGTGGGGTGGATCTGGAGATGATTTTCCAATAACAGAAATGTGCTTCTATTATAACTAATAATGGAGTTTGACTGATGGAAAACCTACAATTGCATTGGAGACACAATTAAGGTAAAAGGCAACTCCTTGTAAAATATGTGGCTTATAATGGCAACTCCCTACGGATTCTAGTCACTGTTCTCTGCAAGTTGCTACAAAAACTTCATAGTACACTTCTGCAGAAGCTTTCTGTATCTAGAAAGAGTCACTGCAAGAAATGCTGCTTTGCACAAGTTCTTTTATAACTAAAGTAACTTGTTTGTAAGTTTAAATTACCAGATATTGCCCATTATCTTAGAGATGCATTGAAGAAGCTGCTGGGCTCAGTTCAATAAACATCAGAAAATGTTAGAAATACTCAGGCAGCATCCATTGAAAGAGAAATAGAGTTAATGCTACAGGATGACTCCCTTCCATCAGAAGGAACACATCAGTAACCAAACGCGAACAGAGACACATATTCAGAGAGAAAGATCAGTAAGTTAGAAATAATTAAACACATTATTATTGCTTTGGGGGAGATGACAGCAGAGCCCATATACTTCAGAGTGTAGAGGAATTAACAAGCAGTGCAAGATATATATTTTTAAAAGTGACATCACTGTACCACTTGCAAACATTTCTGTGACCATGTACATAGTCTAAGCTGAACCCCAAATGAAAGAAACACAACTTTTAATCATCTCAGTGTTCCTAAGAATTACCCTTCACATGCTGCATATTACCTTACTTTCAACTAGGAGCCCACTGAGTCGTACATTACATCTGCAGGTGCAAAACTCAATATTGACCAATAGATGAAATATACTACAAATATTATTGCACTTAGGATTTTAGGAGCAAAGTAAAAATTTGCGGACTGATCAGGGCAAAAAAAATGCAAAAAGGGACATTGGTAGGAGTTTTTGTAACCAACTTTGGCAACTGCTGTGAAGACAGGAAGGCGGAAGATGATGAGTCCTTTCCAAAGAACTGTGTTTTGTCGGTCTAAGGGTGGATTTACAGAGATTACAGGAAGATTTCAGATGCCTCAGAATGATCAAGAGGCCAGGTGCAAGAGGCAGAATTTAATCAGAGATTTCAGAATAGTAGGCATGATAGAATCCCTAGGGTGCAGGGCAAGATTTGATTGAACAGGAAGAATTGGGGCATCAGTGTAAACTTCACCGGCACCAGCTGAAGGCTAAGAAGGATAAAAACAGTAATTAAATCAGAAAAAGCAGGGAAGCATTTGCAAAGACCATCCCAGCTGGACAAAAAGAGGAAATGACTGCTCTGTGATTAAAAACATCCACTGATTGACAGTAACTTTGGAATGTCAGACTTTCCCATGTGGGTGGGTTTAGAGTATGCTTAACAAGCACATCGCACATACTGATGCTAAGTGGGTGGTCTTCAAATCACTTTTCCAATCGAGACACCAACAAACATTTTAAAGAAGGTTCATTTATTCAGATAATATCGCCTGCTTTTAAGAGCACCATCTGGTTTTCTGGATACTTACCAGGCTAAATGGAACTTCATTGAAAGGTGGACTTCCACAAAATGTTATCGATGTCTCGTTCCTCTAACATCCACTGAACCATCTAATTCTCATCAGTTCAAGGATTTATCAGTCACTTAATCATTGAACAGCTCAGCACATTGTTTAGAATAGTGCTATCCGTACGAACAATGGAATAAAAAACAGAAAATGGTTCAACACATCAGGCAGAATCCATTGAGAGGGAATACAATTAATGTTTCAGGTTCATGCCCTTTCAGCAGAAGTAAGACAAGTTTGTAACCAAACATGTTTTAAGGTACTGATAAGATGAGGGAACAAAGGAAATATCTGTGATAGGGTTGACAATAGAGAGATAGACTGACACAAGTGGTTTGGTGGAGTCAGGGGGGGGGGTCGTTGTAGATGTTCTGTCTGGAGGGGAATTAAGTAGAAGGAAATGAATGAGGAGAGAGGAGATAGAAAAAATAAACTGAAATATAACAGTAAAAGAGAACTAACTCTTAAATGCTCAGCCATCAAGCCGTATCGGTCAAGAGAGGAAGACAGTTACAGTAATGTGATCTTTTGTCAGAACTGACCATTTCTGAATCAGATTGAAAGGTTGATGATCTGAAGTCATGGAGTTGAATATTGAGTCCTAAGGGTTGTTAGATGTTCAGACATAAGGTGAGACTCACAAGCAAGGGGCCATGCAGTTATCTTACATCCAGGAAATGTTATAACGATGGAAAATGTTACAAAGACTCAGCAGGTGCAATGCTGCTGAAACGTAGAAGTGTCTGCAGTCCAACCAGGTTGATAAATGGCATTATTCTAAGTACTCTGGAGATCTGCTTGAGAAACATGTGACCCATGAAATGTAGAGTGAGCATCCTAGGTTAAAAGATATTAAATATTGTTAAGGCTATACCACATTCCAAGAGTGGCGTCAAAGACATTTGCTGGTCAAAAGGATGGCATTGTATTTATTTAATGATATCACATCCCAAAGTAACAATGCCCACCATTTAAAAGGACAAAGGCAGCTAGTGATGAGGTCAGTGCTACCTGTAATTTCCCCTCCCAGTTGCAGGTTAAGTGTGACATGGTATGCAGGGAACCGAGTTCAATCCTGGCCTTAGACATTGTCTGTGTGGAGTTTGCATGCTCTCTCTGCGGCTATGTGGAATTCCTCCAGGTGCTCCATGTTCCAATGTTGTGCTGGTAGATTAATTGCCTGATTACCCCTTTTCATGGGTTAGTAGCAAAAAGAATCTAAAGCGTGTTGATGGGCTTGGCAAAAGAGAATAAGTTGCTGAGGTACATGGAAATGGGGAGCAGAAGATGGTAGGTTTAGCTTCAAAGGTTAGAGGGATAAGGGCCAAATTCAGTCAAATGGGACTAGCTTAGGGAGGGGCATCGTGGTTGTAATGAACAAATTGAGCTGAACAGTCCATACAGGAATACTCTATGGTACTTATGGTGTCGCTGCTCTCATGGAAGTGGCATGGACATAATGGACAGTGATTTCCTTCTGTGTCTTTACAAGTATAAGATAAGAAATATTCCTTCATTCTAATGCTTCATCAAAGTCGGTCTGAGTAATGGAAAAGTCAACAAACAGCTCTGTGGAAGTATCTTTCCAGAGGACTATAGTGACTGGAAGATGATTCACTCCCACCTACTCAAAGACAATTAAAGATGAGCACAACACCACTTTGTCCTAAAATGAACTTGGAAACTATTATTATAGAAATAATGAGTTGGTAAGTGGGTCGATCACTGCTTGTGCAGGAATAATGTCCTTTGCTTTTGTCAATAGTGAGAGCCCATATTTATGGGACTGACGTTGGTGCAACTCATTGCAGTGTAAAATTGAAAACAAATTTTAAGGATTTCATGCAGAAATCCTCAAATTGCTGTAGATGTTTTGTCGAATTACTATTTGTACCCTTTTCAGATACAGCCACAGGAAATTGCTTAAATTACCATATAAATTGGGTATTTATGAACCACATATTGTAAATATCCAAAAAGTATTATAGTCATATGTGATCCAAATTAGTTTTTAAGAACTATGCTAAACCATTATTACTGCCCAGCAAATGGCCTGGATGTTTAAAATGGTATTATGTTTTTGTGTCATCAATCTTTTTTGTGAATAATTGTAATTGTGTGATTTTAAAATAAATATATAATTTTTGCCTGCTTATTTGTGATATTTCATCCACAGTTATAATTCAGCACCAGTTAACATTTCTTTTTTTTTCAACTTTGGATTCCTAGTTTGCTCTCTGTGAGTTTTTTAAAATCTGAATGAATCTAGCTTGAGATCATAAATGCTGGATGCCAGGGATCCCATTGACTGATGCATGGTAGCAACAGGTGTTGGAAAAGGGCAAACTCACATTTAGAGATTCACAAAATCTTCATGGGAATCTTTCTATGGGATTATTAGCAAGTGTCACTTCACTGTTGATAGTTTGGGCTATTATGTTAATAGTTCTTGTGGGGCCTAGATTAGTCATGTCACCTGTTTCATTGCATCTTCTCAAAATCAAGTCAAAAATGTTTTATTGTCATGTGTCCCAGATAGAACCATGAAATTCTTACTTGCTGCAGCACAACAGAATATGTAAACATATAAACAATATGATAAACGAGAGAAAAAATAGTGTGGATATGTACACATCCCCACAAGTACACAGACATATACATATATAAAAATCCATATATATATATATATACACACACATAAACCTGTACAAACACACACACACATATATACGCACATATATATATATATATATACACACACACAAAGTTTATTGGTACAGATACATGATGTGACTGGTGCAATGATACCAATCAAATCTGAGAAGGTACTGTACATTGCTTTCTTTACAGCACCTAATTTACATCTTTGATATAAAATAACATTTTTGCGGTTTACAAATGTAACCTGATAGTGTTAATATTCCACCATTTGAATACAAAGCTGAGTACATACCTGCGCATTGTGGTCAAAGGATGAGACTACTGCAGGAGCATTCTTGACTACTGAAGATGCACTCTCTTTGACAGGAATTACTGGAAGATGTAAACCATCCTGAAGTTCCAACTTTGAAAATCCAACTTCTGACCAAACCTGCTCTTTGCATTGTAAAACTTATTAAGAATGTTACTCAAAGATGGGAGTAGTCAAAGGAAATTATAATGGAGGCTAGCTTTTTAAGGACTAGTTCTCAACATGACTGAATGATTCAGCTGTAAAGTGGTTGTTGTACATTGGTGGTAAAGATGTATGAGGGTGATGAATTCCACAGGGTTAACCTTAATTTTTACCACTGATATTAAATGGACAGTGAGGCTGTGTAGGAAGGAACTGCAAATGCTGGCTTAAACTGAAGATAGACACAAAAAGTTGAGTAACACAGCAGGACAGGCAGCATCTCTGGAGAGAAGGAATGGGTGATGTTTCGGGTCGAGACCCTTCTTCTGTCTGATGCCGACCCGATGCTGCCTGTCCCGCTGAGTTACTCCAGCTTTTTGTGTCTATTTTCGGCTTAACAGTCTGTTCAGCAAAGCAAAATTATGAGTAATGAGATCTCTATGCAGCCAGATAGTTAAACAAACTATTTTGAACCATTCTTCCTTGATTTGATTTCCGTAGCTGCAGATATGGATCTCTCAGCATATTCCTTAAACACAGATACATCAGAAACGTAAAATGTTCTAATACAACACTGTATCCTAATATATCGGCACCGTTCTTAAGTAATTTCACAAACACCAGGGTTAAAAGTAAGATGTAGAGAGAAAGAAATTTGAAAGATATAACTGAATAATAGTTTACTTTATCAGTGCATAATATGGTTAAAGCCAAAAATGACATGACACTAATTCTCGGAAAGATGTTGCCAGGTCATCAAGACCTCTTTGCATTGAAGACTCAATTGCATCAACAATGGGAGAAAAGATAAAAAGGGATACTTTGTTTTGAATGAACAAGGGAAGAGTGGTAGTATCCAGTTGTGGTTCGAAATGTAAAGGTGCATTGGAGGCAAAGTAACAATTGAGAATTGTGAGGAAGGTCAAGTGATGATGGTTGTCAGCCATTGGCACATGAAATGAAAGATTACTATTGTTGTCCTTGTGAGGTCATTAAATGACTTTCCACATTGAACCCAGGTTTCTTGGGATAATGATAATAATACTAACGTCTGTCCAAGCCCACTTGACACTGGTCTGGGGAACACCCCTCCTGTGCTAGGAAATGTACCTCTCTCCTAACACTTGCATTTACCTGCAGGGACTTCCGAAAAGGATATCTTGGTGGCTCACCCTTGTTGCCAAGAAATCTTTGACAATAAACAGTAAACAACACAAGCAGGGAAGGAGAACTCATGTTAGAAGGTGCACATCGCTGGGACAACTAGATTGATCAGAACTAGATGGGACAGTGGCCAAGCTTTCTATCCCAGGTGAAAAGTGGTCTTCCAAACATCAATGCTAAAATATAAAAACTTAAAAAATAAGTGCAGGTTTAGGCCATTTGAGCCTACATTGCTTTTCATGAAGTTTCATGACAGATCTTCCACACTAACACTATTTCCCCACATTCTCCCCATGTTCCTTGATTCCATTAATATCCAGGATTTATCAATCTCTAGTTTGAATAAAATTAACACCAGAATCCTCATTGCCCTCCAGGATAGAGAAGTCCAAAGATTTATCATACTCTGCACTATGAAATTTCTCCTCATCTCGATCCCAAATGGTTTGCCCTTGGCCCTGAGACTGGCTGCAGTCTCACAAAAAAGGTCTTATATAATTACACAGTAAGACATTTTTACTCCTGTGCTGGAATCCTTTTGTAATAAAGGCCAATGTACCATTGGTCTTCCTGACATTTGCTGCACCGGAATTTTGTTTTTAGTGACTTGTGTACAAGGAACACTTAGGTCCTTTTAATGTCTATATTACCCAAACTCTGTCTTTTTCCGCACCAAAGAGATCATATCACAATTTTTCAATTTTCTTGCCAACTCAATTATCTGGTCAATATCACCTTGAAGCCTTTTTACTTCCTTCCCCCTACTCACAATTCAATCAAGTTTTGTATCAACAATAAAATTGAAATTGTCACATTTGATTCCCTCACCCAGATCATTGATATATGGGACAAATTAAATGGATCCCGCATGCAACTCCTTGAACTGAGAGATTTGAGGCTTTTTCCAAATAAGGTGTTGCAACAATTCAATAGTCAGATGCAGAAAAGCTATTTCCAATGCTTTAGAATAGAAATAACAAGGAGCATTTACCCAAGGCTGTCTGGGTATAGAACAGAGGTAGATAGATTTGAGAGGAGAGGGGTTGAATGACCTGTTCCATACAGGTCATTGCTGTCAGTGTCAATTAGAAGCAGTGAATATCAAAAAGAAATTAATGCTAGTATGTGATTGAATTATATTTTTGTTAAAGGAACAATTTAAAATCAAATAATATTAAGTGATCACATTATTCATCAAGCTACAAAACAAAAATATGTCAGGAAATGACTGTAAAAAAAACTTTTGTTAGCTCTGTACTCCCAGGGTCACAGTACTTTATGTCATTTAATGAAGCAAAACAGTCATTTAATAACAAACATATTGAGTTTGGGAATTTGTGCCAATAATACAATTGCAGAAATAGAACAATTGCCCAGAAACTATCAGGGTTATACTGTAGGAGTGGAGGAAAGGGGGGAGGGAGAGGGGAGGGGGAGGGGGTTAACATAGGGTCAATAACCAGGAGCCTGGAGTTTAAAGCAAACACTATAATTTGGAATCCTTGTCATCTTTGCATTCAAACATTCAATGACCGTTTATTTTAGCCATTCAGACAGAGAAACATTTTTAAAAAACACCCAACTAAGATGTTGGTTCAACAGGCTATGGTTACTTGTTAACAGCGTTGTCCTCCCAATGATGCCTGCATATTGTACACATTCACACCGGGAGATTTCAGGCGGCAGTTGTTAAAAATTATCAACAGCCAACTGGCAAAGACACAGACAAATAGGTAATTCATTAAAATATTACAATGCAGGATTCAGGAATGGTGGCTGTAGTTTCAGTAAGACCATAGTGAAGGGGATGATCATTGAGCTTCTTGGTGGGTGTTGATATTTGACAGTATTAAAGAAAAGAATTGCCCATTACATCAGTCAGAGAACACGATCACCATTTGGTTTTACCATGGTAAACTTCTTTTGTGATTAGTCAACCCTTAATGCCACACATAATCAAATAACAAACACAAGGAGGGGATTCCTCAACAATGGAAAAGTCAGCTGAGTGCCAAAGATAATGCTGAATTATTTGCAATCATTACAGCCTTCATCCAAATATGAGTTCCAGAGGTAAAGCGAGAGTGAAGCATCGACATCAAAGTGGCACATGAACAAACCACACACCACTCGAGCCTAATCCACCTTAATCTGTTTCAATCTCAATGCTATCTACCCGTGGTAATCTTTCACCCCATGTTTATAAGATATCCACCAAAACCTTAAAAATATCCAGACTCTGTTTGTACCATCCTTTGCTCAAAGAGAGTTCCAAAGACCCATGACCTTCCGAGAGAAAAGAACGATCCCTGCTTAAAGTTAGCAATCTCTTACTTTTAAAGAATGACTCTTAATTCTAGATTTTCCCACAAGAGGAAACATCTCCTCCATATCTACCCTGTCAGGACCTCTTCAGGTTCATACGTTTCAATCAAAGCATTTAACTGAAAGTGGCATCTTAGAATATTGGTGAAACTGAAGTCACTGAGAATCAATGGGAAACTCTCCACTGCCTGAGGTTATATATTGCACATAAATAAAATGTTGGGGGAAATCAACATTTCTACAGGGGTTCCCCAGGGCAGTGTCATCTTAAGGTGTAATATCTTCTTTCTATTACTAGGTCAGAATTGGGAATGTTCACAAGTTACAGTAGAATTAGAACATTCGGCCCATCGAGTCTACTCTGCCATTCAATCATGGCTGATCTCTGCCTCCTGATCCCATTTTCCTGCCTTCCCAAAATCCTTGACACCCGTTCTAATCTAGAATTTGTCTATCTGCCTTAAAAATATCCACTGACTTGGCCTCTACAGCCCTCTGCGGCAATGAGTTCCACAGATTAACTACCGTCTGACTAAAGAAGTTCCTCCTCACCTTTCTAAAAGAGTGCCCTGTAATTCTGAGGCTATGACCTCTGGTCCTAGACTCTCCCACAATGTTTGCACAATGTTCAATTCCATTCATATCTTATCAGCATCTGAAAAGGTCCATGGCTGCATGCAGTGACACACAATGAAATATTCAGGCATAAGATGACAGGTGACAAGTAAGATGAGCACACAAGTACCAGCCAATGATGATCTAAAATGAGAATTCCTTGACATTCAATGACGTTATTACTGCCATCTCCCCCAGCGTCAAGATTCTGGATGTCCCCGTTGGCTAGTAACCATAAATGTATGAGCCATAATAAATAAATTTGATACCAGAGCAGGTATCATATCAAATCCTGATTCCACAAAGCCTTTTCACCCTCTACCAGTGTGGAGAATGACTAATCTCCACTGGCATGGATTACTCCATCTCCAACAATTTTCAAGAAGATCGACACCGTCTATGGCAAAGGATGATCATCACCCCATCCATCACCATAAATATTTATTCCCTCCCTCATCTACGTACAGTAGGCAGTGTAGACCATCCATAAAATAAATTGTGGTAACTGGCCCAGAATAGTCCAACAGCACCTCACAAAACCATGATCATTGTTTATCATGGAAAGGAAACAAATAGTAAGTGTATGGGAAATGCCACCTGTGCATTGGCAAGACCCAAGCATAGACTTGGCGACCATTTCACTGAACACTTGCGTTTGGTCCGCCAAGGCCCATTGGATCTCCCGATTGCTAACTATTTTTACTCCCCTTCCCATTCCCTTACTGACACTCCTCTACTGATCATTGAATTTTCCAATTTTAGGTAACCTCCAACTACCCGTCCCAAACTCATCTCCCCCACCTTCCCCTCCACACCCCTCTCTCCCCTCTCCTGTGCCTCACCTGGACTCCCACCCATTGATGTTGGGAATATGTGGAGAATGAAATAAATTACAGTTGGATTAGTCTAAAAATAGACACAAAAAGCTGGAGTAACTCAGGGGGACGGGCAGCATCTCTGGAGAGAAGGAATGGGTGACGTTTTGGGTCAAGACCCTTCAAATAGGTCGGTAATGCTTGGCATGGACTCGGTGGACTAAAGGACTTTTTTCTGTGCTATATCTCCCTAAGATTATAACACAAGATGTACTGTCTACTTCAAGAAGGTGGCTCATCAGCTACCTCTCAAAATAAATTTGGAATAAGCATTTTCTTTCCAACCATGTCTCCATCCTATGAAAATAAAAAAATATTGCTTTACCTGCTATTGTTATGTATTGTTTCATGTTTACTACAAAGTATATTGGACTATAACTAATAACAATGAGGCTAACAGCGAAAATGACAAGGAAATAGGCCAAAGGCATATGGCCTGCTAAATGCAGAAATCAGCAAATTGCTGAACAAGATGTCTTGCTATTCTTAAAAACAATGAACTGACTATATCCAATGTGGCACTCACTATTCCTGTGCTTCCCAATGAACAAGAGGTCTTCTGAAGTTTTCAAGGCTTGTCTATTTCAACGTGTTCTTTTTCATGACATTGTCAATCTTAATTAATGCCGAATAACCTCTCCAAATGAAAATTAAATTTTATGGATGTAGGCTGTGTGTGGGCGGCGCGTGCGTGCAGGATGAGGCATCTCAGGTTTGCCCCGGCCACTGAGTCTTAGCCTCAGTAGAGGCTATAGCGGGCTAGGGCTTCTACCCGGCAGCTCAGTCTTGACTACATGGCACCCTCAGGTTTGTCCCCTTGTCTCAGTATTCCTAGAACCTGGGGCAGCAGAACACAGCTAGAAAGGAGGCGCACGACTTTCTCACCATTCCTCTTCCTTCTCTCTTTATTTCTCCTTCAGCTCGAATGCCTAGGTTTTATAGGGAGTAGGCTAACAAGGTTCAGGTGGCCAAACCAATATCAGCTAATTGGATGCAGCAGTTACTGATGATGCTGGGGAATGGCCTCTCCTGGCCTGTCAGCCAGTGATAGGGTTCCAAGGGAGAGAGCACTGTCATGATTAGTATTAAAGTCACTACTTTTTATGTTTCATTTTTACCATGAGAGTACTGTGCGTAATAGTAACGTTAATAAATTACTAATTCAAAAGCCTAGTTCAAATCTCAGCACAGAAGGGAGAAAATACAGTCAGATCAATCAGGAATAAAATGTTGATATTCAGATTGGGGATGACATGAACGCTTAATTATTGTTTTAAAATAAACGCTCTTCCAGTTCACTTTTAGGGTGTTTATGTTAATCTTAAATATATTTCCAAACTATTTCTGCTAACTTCATTTAGTTGACTTGCAATGGCCTGGTAAGATAGTAAATTCAGGTGCCATTAGAGGTAAGCAATAAGTTCTGACCCTGAAATCAATCCCCATTTCCTGTGGGCATTCAGTCCAAAAAATTGAATGAGTGATATAATAAATAAGAACAAGAAAAATAACCCATTAACTGTTAATCTTTGTTATGACAACTGTTAGTCTTTGTTTTGGGTAAGGATCTCTGTGAATAGTGTTATGAGGGCTCATGTTGTCCACCTCCTCATGGTGAGCCCTGTCAACTGACCTCAGTCAGGCGAACGACAACAAACAGAGACAGCAGAAGCAGAAATAACAACAAACAACAGCTTGCAGCCCAAATGCAACCTCAGTCGCTGCAGCTTGGCGCCAACCCGGAGCATGCGCCCTTCTTAGGGCGGGCACCTACGGATTCGAACCGGATGGCATCACCCTGCTGCAGCTGAATGCGGAAGGCCTCACCAAGGCAAAGACCACCATCATTGAACATCTGCTAGAGACCCACAAAGTCACTGCAATCCTGCTCCAAGAGACTCACAAAAGTGACAGCTCCCATCTGAAGATCCCTGGTTATACCCTGGCGGCCTACACCCAGAGCAACACCCACGGGATTGCCACTTTTGTCTACAGCGCCTGGAGGACATTACATAACTTCTACTGCCTCAAGCGCAAGAAGAAGGATAGTGTTATGGAATTGTAACCTCACATCTAAGCAGATTAAAGATGCTGCAAGAAATGTTTACATGGTGAATGATGCTTGAATAATGCAGCACACCTTGTATTTTACTGTGTATCTGTCTGAATTAGATATCCAGTATTTAATCTTAAATTGACAACCTTCGAACTCAAGAGGCAATAATGTTAACTGGTCCAAACGTTGACTTTAACAGATTTGAGTGCATGCCAGAAATTGTGCTCCCCTTGCTGAGGTGCAACAGATTATTGCAAAGACCAACAGAATCTGTGGCCAGGGGGGCTCCAACTAACTCAGGAAATCCCCCTGGAGCAGTTTAACATATTATTTGTAAAATATTAATGTAGTATTAAACATTCTGGGGCTTGTTTCCTCTTGCATTAGACTACATGTTGTGGGTTAATGGATCGAGTGGCTTATTCAGTTAGTTAAAAAAAATACCAGGAAATTCTTAGTCGAGCTTTACTCCAGAGGTTTGTGAATCAGGAATGCTTATTAGGAATTTATTCACCAAGGACAGATGAAAATTAGTGTGCGGCCCCCTTATTACATTGACTACGTGGAAGAGTCTGCAGATCCCACATTGGCCTCATTAGACACCTCAAAAACCACAAAGCCAGACTGGGAGTAAGTTGTTGTTGATCCCAAAATACTGCCTAAGGAAAAGAGAATACAAAGGCTAAGTTCACCATGTACTCTCCTGACGTACCAAGCTCCATGCTGGGAGCACAAATGCATGTCCACCATTTGAAAATCCCTTAACAGACACCTAGGTATGCATTTCAAAGATAATCCCTGTCTCGAAAACAAGTTGTTTTAATCATCAATGTTCAATAATTATCATTTAACATGGATGTAAATAATTCCACATTTTCCAATCCGCACATGTGGTATAAATATTTTCCTATTTGCCTCCTAATGCAAGCCCCTTTGCAGAAGTTGTTTTGCGTGCAACTTAGCCCCAGCTGGTTTCTTTTAATTCCAAGAGTTATTTTGCGTACGTTAAATTTCAGTTCAAAGATCATTATAGAGAGCAAATAGCACCTGTAAGGGCTAACTATTTATCATTGTTCTAATGAATTGCATCATCCATTACTGTAATAAGACACCAGATCTTCAAATTAAGAAACAAACATGCACATTTTTTTTCTTTTTGGGCCTGAGAGCAAAAGTGCAGCTTTGGAGTCACCTTCTTTGAAACAGATTTTTCTGCCAGAACCCATCAAAAAAGGCAGGTTTAAATTTTGAAAACTTCTAACAGCGCACATGTACATGTATTTCACAAAATGTGACTCCGTTTTTAAATCGTAAAAATCACCTGGTAGACAGATGAATCGAATTGGACATCTGTAGTGACGTGCCAAAATATATAAAAATAGTCATCCATCTTTAAAATTGCACCCTAATTTAAAATAGTTTTTAAACACTTCTTTTAACTAACATTGCTATGAATAAAATCCGAACAAAATAATTTAGAAGTTAATTTGTTGTTTTGTGCATATCACCAAGCTGATTTATGCTGGAGAAGAGGATCACAATTTTCAATTACAATCTTAGTACAACATTATAGGCACCTTTTCACCAGGCAGTATTTTCTAACAAGGGAAAGAGCATGCATGATGGTACTTCTGTCTTAGCAATTTGTGAGGTGACTGCACAGCCAACATACAATCCTTAAAGGGACCTCTCCAACGAGCCATGAGAGGAAAGAGTGAGGCATACATTCCCCACTTTATGTAGATTGTTTATTCTGGAATGCCGGAGTTGAGGAAAAAATTCTGAGAGGCAAAGATAGGGTAGATGGTCAGAACCGTTTTCCCACGAATGGAAATGTCAAAGACCATAGGGCCTAGCTTTAAGGTGAGAGTGGCAAAGTTTAAAAGAGATATGCTAGGCATGTTTTTTTACACAGTGGTGCTGGGGACCGATACGATAGTGGAAGCAGATCTGGTAGTGGTGTTAAAATCTTTTAAATAGGCACCTGGATATGCAGAGAATGGAGGGATATGGATCATGTGCAGGCAATGTGATCAGTTTATCTTTCACAGACATTGTGGGCCAAAGGGCCTGTTCCTGTGTTGCACCATGCTGTACTCTATTGTCAAAAGGTTGAGGCAGAGCCATCATTATGGAACATAAATACCAGAAATAAGGACCAAGTACAATGACCTGACATTGATAAAAAGCTGATAGTACAAACTGCACCAGATGGTTCACACTACTCCACCCTGCTGAACATAAATTCCCATCCCATTCTCAAGTTATTGACAGACATAAACCCTAACGCACACACACACTTAGATCCAAGCAATAAATATCCCACATCCATACCCTCTGATACCTAGAGGCAGACATTTCCAATCCCACATACCCACACTTGAAGAGATAGAAATAGATACGTTCCACATAGGTATCGTCAATATAAACTTGATAAGCCGCACAGACTTAACCAACTCAATGGGCTGAATGTATCTTTCTATGTTTAAGAAAATATGGAAAAATATGACACACCCTAATTAGAGATAAGCAGGCAGGCACACATACTGTATATTCATTAAGTACAGGAAACATACCTGTATCATTGGCAATCTTAGCAAAAATGGAGTTCTATGTCATATTCAGTAATCCAAGAATTTTGAGGGATCAAAATTTGTAATCTTTGTGCTGTAATAGTTCTGCATTAGTTCTAATTTTAGTGACATTCATACTATTCTAATACTGCATTCAAATATTTTTTAGAAACTTCAGTTCTCCATCTCATTGGTTAGCACTTTCTCAGTAATATTGCTAATTCAGATACGTTTTGGACACAGGTGCCTCCAACCCTCTTTAACTTGATTGAATACTTTACAGCTGCTTTATAGAAAAGATAATTAATATTGTCGAGAGGCAATATTAAGATGTTCATAGCCACAGGTGAATTAGGTAAAGATTGATGTGCAGTGATGCCAAATTATTTTGACGAGCTTTCAGACATCTTGAAGCACTGGGCAATTGTAGGATAAGAAAACTGCAAATATCTTTTTTTCTGGGCTTATTTTTGGATGCAGTACAGAAATGAGGTATCCATGAGCAGAAGCTGCATTCTGGGCGGGTCTTTCATTCTTTGTTGTTCCTGTATATTTCTGAATACAGGAATGAAGTCTTCCATTATCTACTCTATGTGAGATTCACTATCGTTGAGGTGAAGGCTTCCTATGCTTTAATGACCTCGTGACATGAGGCTTAATCAAATTAAAAATAATCAGCCATTGGATGCCCTTTATTCCCACATTAGTGGGTGTACATGATCAATAGACAATAGGTGCAGGAGTAGGCCATTCAGCCCTTCGAGCCAGCACCGCCATTCAATGCGATCATGGCTGATCACTCTCAATCAGTACCCCGTTCCTGCCTTCTCCCCATACCCCCTCACTCCGCTATCCTTAAGAGCTCTATCCAGCTCTCTCTTGAAAGCATCCAACGAACTGGCCTCCACTGCCTTCTGAGGCAGAGAATTCCACACCTTCACCACTCTCTGACTGAAAAAGTTCTTCCTCATCTCCGTTCTAAATGGCCTACCCCTTATTCTTAAACTGTGGCCTCTTGTTCTGGACTCCCCCAACATTGGGAACATGTTTCCTGCCTCTAATATGTCCAATCCCTAATTATCTTATATGTTTCAATAAGATCCCCCCTCATCCTTCTAAATTCCAGTGTATATAAGCCTAATTGCTCCAGCCTTTCAACATAAGACAGTCCCGCCATTCCGGGAATTAACCTAGTGAACCTATGCTGCACGCCTGGAGTACATGGTTTTTATTAGGAACTAGAGTAAAATTTAGTTACTTTTCCTCTTCCTGCTCTGGATTCTGTTTTCTTCATTCTTGAATGCCCAAGCAGGATCTCTGTTGACCTGTTGAATAAGTTGCAAGGGACGTAATAGGTGATGATCAAGTTTACCCCTCTGGTTCCTGCGCCCCTCCTCCTCCCCAGGTATCTGGTGATGTCCTAGCTTTCATTGTTGCTGTGATTGGGGAGGACAAGATAGGCCTTTACTGCCACACTCCAAAGGTATTGCAAGTGGACTTTCAAGAAGTTTTACTCATGGAAATCACAAATTGAAAATTAAGGGAATGGTGGCTCTTATGATTTGCAACAGGCTCTATGTCCTCAATATGATCCTGAAATGCAATGAGACTTTGGTCTGAACCTTGGGGAGACCAGTAATGGTGGTATATAAATGTGCTCACCTGACCTATTATTATTTGCTGAAGGCAAACAAGTGGAAGTTTGGTTTCCTACAGTGAGATATGATATAGATCAGTGACTGCTACCTAAGAACCCAGTGGCCACAATGCTGAGGGCGATAGTGTTGTTTACTTTGGAGAGCAGAACAATCTATGCACAGTTCTAAGGCTCATGCTGGTCTGCTTTCTGAATATCACAGATCCCCAACATGAACAAATTCAAAAATCTCTGCAATGTTCCTCAGAGTGTAGGACTCTGTGAGATGATATTACATCTAAGCTCCTCTTATCCAATTCTACCCTGCCTTCATACCTGGCTTATGGCTTCAAGTCATCTAGCACAACTGGTACGGTACCTTGTAAGCACCTACTGGAAGGTGATTGTATCCACATCCATACTCCAACTGGTCATGAGGATTCAGAATATTGTCCAAAAGACTGTAGAACTTAGACCAACAAAGAGTTCATGGCTCTTAAATCTACACAGTTGCATGAACACTTCGATGAATTTAGGAGTGCCTAACGATACACTTTGGGATCAAGTGATCTAATTTCTACTGATAACATTAAAATATCATTGAGAAAGGACATTATATGCTCATCCCATACAGAACATGTTTCAAAGGTGATTTGCGACATGACAAGTTGATCAAATGTTGTAAAACAAACTGGAAAATGTTACAAGGGACTCTGGGAAACACTGATTTTCATATCCTGAGCACTGATAAACCCATACCATCATGCAATTAAATTTCTAGGCTAACAGTACTTATTTACTATTAGATTTATATCTTCCTCATATTAAACTATCCCCATAACTGCTGAATCTTCCAGTAACATATGCATGATGAATGAATAACTAAATCATATTGTGCAGCACGCAGAGTAACTATGTTCTAAGTCAGACTAAGATCCCAGATGATCAAGAAGTTCTGGGAACCAAAGACAATAAATCACTCTGACACTGCAAGTTTTTCCATGCTAAAGGAAGAGGAAAAACTTGGCTAGGTATCCCCAAACCCTGGCAGCAGCTGCTCCAATCCAGGCTAACAGGAAATAGCATGGAAGAAATGCAGCATTTGGCACATCTGGAATAGATTGCCTGGCTTTAAAAATAATGCCTAATTCCCTTGTTCCCAGTGATGAGATTTTAGACTTCCACACCATAGCCAACAAAATTGCTTAGAATTAGATAAGCAACTAGATTAACCCTCTCCTAGTCATTATACACACAAGCAATTTATTTAAACTGAAATTATTTTGAGCAATTAACAGAAGGTTTAAACTTCCACCAAATTATGCAAATACCATACAATTGATGAACCATTAATAAAATAACAATATGCAATCGATCATTGGTGATCTACGTCCTAACTACTTTATTCCTTTTGGATGAAACTGATCACTTTAGTTCAGACAAAACAGAAAACAATACTTGCATTAGATCAGCCATCTTTGCAGTCGTCCTGACAAACATTTAGAGAATGGTGCCCAAATTAGATGAGGCGTCTTAAAAATGAGTCAAGCCCTTTTAAATGTTAAATTTTCTCCTATATATACTCTGGATACCTCCTGTTTCCCTGGCAGGAAGCACCCCCTGGTGATAAGAGTACAATGGTAAAAGGTGAGAGGGAGCACCCTGGGAATCAACATTCACCTCAGACACTATGCAGTCTTGTGCAATTGGTCAAATACAGGCAAGGAAACTGATTACAACCTACTATCCTCCCTCAGCTGATGAATATCACTCTGAACACCTGAATGAAACACTGATGGTAGCAAGGGGAGGAATGCACTCTGAATGGAAAACTTCAATGTCCATTAGCAAGACTTGCTTGGGAGCACTATCATTGACCCACCCCATAGCTGTCTGCAGTAGACAGTAAACAGAGCAAACCAATGTGAGGAATGAATTCAACTCGATCTTCGACCACCACCCATTTCAAATTCGGTCCACCAGGAAATTGGTAGGAGTGACGAACATATTGCTCCATGAGGACCAACAAGTAAGTAGGTCTACACAACAATGACACCTTCCATTATGTTGTATAGCACTACAATTGTATTTACTTGGAAAGGGAAAAAACATGGCATTTCTGAGGCAGCATCAAAAAAATACCCAAGTATAATGTGTTACATCACAGTCACGCACATCTGGCATTCTAATATTCTAATCAAACCAAGGAATAAAACCTGATTCAATGATGGATGATGGCTAGGAAGCAACACTATGCATAGCCAAAAGTTAGTAAACCCGCAACCAAAAACTATGTGCCCACTATATGGCAAATCAGCAGACAAGACCTAATCAAAATCCACAATCATTGGATTAGATCAAAGCTCTGCATTTCCGCCACGTCTGGTGCAAATTAAACAGCTAATTTAAAGAGGAATCTCCACTCTCAATGGTCCAGCACCCAAGTGGTAAAAGCAAGAATTTGTAACCAAGTTAAGCTGCAATTGCTAGGTGTACAATTCACCTCAGTTCCTTTCTTATTAAATAATGTCATACAAGAGTTTTCTGCCAGTTCACTTACCCCATTCCACTGACAGGGCTGCAGGCACTACCCAAAAGGCTGTAGACTCCCAGGGTCTAGTACAATAGATATATCCTCATTAGATAGCCTTATCTCTAGCCAAGCAGGTTCCAAATGCCACAATGTCATTTGTCTGAAAATGTGGAGAATCGCCCAACGTGTCCAATCCAACTAATTCGTACATAATCAGTAGGACTTGTCATGACCAAAATGACTTAAGGTTGACGTTTCATATCCAGGACCTTTATTAGTCTTCAGAAGAAAAGCGACCTAAAATGTCTTCCATCCATTTTCCTCCACAGATGCTAAGATCCTCTAGTAATTTGTTCTTTTTTTCCAAATTCAAGATTCCAGTATCTGCAGTCTCTTGTCACGATGGAAAGTGATGTTGACAAAGCTTTCAGTCACCTGTTCATGAATGTCAAGTACTTCACCAGGATCGTTGAGTTCCAGACCTCATTATTGCTTTGGTGCAAACATGAATCACAGGTGAGATTGACTGCCTTTACCAGGGCCCTTGAATGATTAATTTGTTCAAAGGCTGCCTTGCTATTAAAGTTCAAGTTAACAGGCACCAAGAGCGAGCCTAACCACCGACCCGTGATATTCAACTACATTACAAAGATACTGCATTCCAGATACCCCACCAACATCCTGAAGGTCACTGAAAAGCAGAAACTCAACTGGCATCAGTCATACAAAAATTGTGGCTACATAAGTAAATCAGAATTTCGTTATCCAGTAGCAAATGACTCTGCTCTTACACCCTGACACCAGCCTGACTTGCCAAATAGAACTCCAACAACACACAAGTTCAAGAGCATCCACGAAAAACAAAGCTTAATTGGTACCCAACCAATCATCTTCAATATTGATTCCTTCCACCACAAGCATACTGCGGTGCAGTGTGTACCTCTGACAAAATGTACTACAGTTACTCACCTCCACTACCTGACAGCACCTTCCACAACTTCCGTCACAAAGGCAAACACAACAGGTGCATGAGAACAGTAACATTTGCCGGTTCAGAAAGTCACACAACCATCATAATTTGGAAATATATTTCCATTCATTCATCGGCATTAAATCCTGGAACTTCACCTCAATAACTTTTACTTTTAGAATACCTTCTCCAGAAGATCTGCAGTAGTTCAACATGGCTCACCATCTCAAAGGACGATGAGCGATGAGCAACAATTAGCAATCTCACTAAGAATCAAAGATAAAAGAGCAGAGCAAGATAGACCACTCGACCCTAAAAACTGTAGTATGTCATCGTGCCATTTTAGTAGGCAGAAACTTGCAGAAACATTTAAAAAGAAAAATAACAAAAATCTGTGAATTGATAGATGAGATATATTCTGCATTTTTATGGTATCATCACATACTGTTCCCCCAAAACACTGATTGCACTGCAAGAGGCATAGCGAACGACGGATTTTGCTTGCTAAAATGGCTCCTTTGCGCACTACACTTCAGTATAGGCGATTTCAACGGAGTGGTTCATCTTGCTCCTCTAGTATCTTTGCTAAGAATGCCCACATCACAGAAAACGGATAAACAGTTCCCAATTCAATTTGATGCTACGAGTGATCATACTGTATAATGAAAATGGTAATGGGGAGAAATATGTAGAGGAATAACTTTGTTGAAGCAATTGTGCGCAGATACATTCACAAAGTTTTTTAATTACACAAAATCCTTAGTTAATTCAACCATAGCATTTTAAAACTACAAATGAAAGGGCTAACATCCATGTAAAGCAGCACTGCTCTTTTTGTTTGATCCAAAGTAATTTGCAGCCTATGAAGTACTCCATGAAGAAAATGGATAAGTGGCATTTCAGGTGGGACCTTTGCTCAGACTGAAGCTCTGAAGAAGGGTCACGACCCAAAATGTCAGCTGTCCATGTTCTCCAGAAATGCTGCCTGACTTGTTGAGATATCAAGCACTTTCTTTTTTTTTTGTACGCCAGCATCTGCAGTTTGTTTCAACAAGTATTCTATGACGTTTGGCTTGCATTATATAGCAAATATGACACATATTTCCACAAAACAGATTTCCACAAACAGCAGTTTGATAATAACCAAATAATTCAATGTGCAGGGTGTGCCCGTGTCCTTTAGCCTAACTCGAGGCTCTAATGCTATGGTTTTAAAAAAGAAACAGAGACATGATTCTGGTCTGAATCAAGAGCTAATTTATTGAAAGTAATCAATGCTACCAAGGAGTACGAAAGGCAGCAAACACCCCAAAAGAAAGTAAATGCCATGATTACTTTTGGTTACTACATGCCTCCTAAAGTCAATGTTTATGTTTAAGCATATCTTGCTTCAAGTTTTAAAACTAAATGTCATTATTTCAACTACTCCCCAATGTTACCACAACAGTAACTGTAGTGTCACAAAGAGAAGATCATCCAGTTAGTATTTTGTCATTGATACCATTGATTTTGCATGACTGTCATTACATATTCATCAAAATGTCATTCAAAGCCGAAATGCTGTCAATGTTCTGCTCCGTCCAGGGGCTCTGGATAATTTTGATGTTTCCTTTTATACTTGTTAGATCCCAAGTCTTGGTGCCGCAATCCAAAATTCTCCTCCTCACGTTTCAAATCCCTCTGCAGCCTTGCACCTCCTTGAATCCCTAACCTCCTCAAACCATACAATCTTGTAATATCTCTCCCGTTGCACCTAGAGTATTTAACAGTTCCACTTTTCCTTCACTGGCATACATGCATTGAGCTACCCAAGTACCAAGCACTGGAATTCTTTCTTTATCTAGGTTCACGAGGTTAATTCCCGGAATGGCGGGACTGTCGTATGTTGAAAGACTGGAGCGACTGGGATATATACTCTGGAATTTAGAAGGATGAGAGGGGATCTTATTGAAACATATAAGATTATTAAGGGATAGAGGCAGGACACATGTTCCCGATGTTGGGGGAGTCTCGAACCAGGGGCCACAGTTTAAGAATAAGGGGTAGGCCATTTAAAACGGAGATGAGGAAAAACTTTTTCACTCAGAGTTGTGAAGCTGTGGAACTCTCTGCCTCAGAAGGCAGTGGAGGCCAATTCCCTGGATGCTTTCAAGAGAGAGTTAGATAGAGCTCTTAATGATAGTGGAGTCAAGGGATATGGGGGGAAGGCAGGAATGGGGTACTGATTGTGGATAATCAGTCATGATCACGGTGAATGGCGGTGCTGGCTCGAAGGGCCGAATGGTCTACTCCTGCACCTATTGTTTATTGTCTTTTAAGATGTGCCTGAAAACCCAAAGCTCTTAAGATTCTGGACCAATTGTCACTCAGTTTCAAATTTTATCTGGCTGCAACTGCCAAATTCAAGCTGTTTATAAGGTATTTGAATGAAAACCATTAAATGAGTATATAATTAACATCATGTAAAATCATTGATACCAATGACAGAATAATGACCTGATGACATCCTCCATATGACACCACATGTATTGTTGTGGTATCATTGGGGAGCTGCTAAAATGAGACCATGCTTTTTTTCATAACAGCATTTGCCAAAATGCACAGTGCTAGTAACGATTCTCTGCACCATACAGCTAATTTGATATTTGATTTCTGCTATGAAATTTGCATTTTAATCAAATTGTTGTGAATCACTCCCATAGAGAATGTAGGTCAAGCACAATATCAGAATCACAGTCCCGCATCATTTCCATTCTCATTGCTCACAAGGAGTAATTTCTTATTGTCACAGGGCCTCAGTTAATATATGAGAAAAGGCATTCCTAGATGTAGTTGAAGTAAATTCCAATGTAAATTAATGGCCATAGTATCAATTAACTTGTGTAGGAAAGAACTGCAGATGCTGGTTTAAATCGAAGGTAGACACAAAATGCTGGAGTAACTCAGCGGGCCAGACAGCATCTCTGGAGAGAAGGAATGGTGACGAATCCAAATCCCCGAATAGACAATGGACAATAGGTGCAGGAGTAGGCCATTCGGACCTTCGAGCCAGCACCGCCATTCAATGTAATCATGGCTAATCATCCACAATCAGTAACCCCATTCCTGCCCTCTCCCCATACCCATGAATACAAATCCAAGGCGTACCTATGGGCACTCGCATGGGCCCTAGCTATGCCTGTCTCTTTGTAGGGTATGTCAAACAATCAATGTTCCAGGCATACACTGGCCCTATCCCCGAACTCTTCCTCCGCTACATTGATTGCAATGGTGCTCCCCCTCCTCCCATTCGTAACAAGGACAGAGTCCCCCTTGTCCTCATTTTCCACTCCATCAGCCTACAGCATATAATCCTCCATTTTTGCCATCTCCAACAGGATCCCACTACTGGCCACATCTTCCCATCTCCACCCGGTACTGCTTTCCGCAGAGACTGTTCCCTCTAAAACACATTGGTCAACTAGTCCCTTCCCACCCAAACCACTCCCTCCCCAGGTACTTTCCCCAGCAACCACAGGAGATGCAACACCTGTCCCTTTACCGCCCCCCTCGACTCCATCCAAGGACCCCAAACACTCTTTCCAGGTGAGGCAGAGGTTCACTTGCATATGTCCAACCTCATCTACTGTATCCTCTGTTCCAGGTGTCAACTTCTCTACATCGGCGAGACCAAGCGCAGGCTCGGTGATCGTTTCACTGAACACCTCCGCTCAGTCCGTCTTAACCTACCTGATCTCCCAGTAGCTCAGCACTTCAACTCCCCCTCCCATTCCCAATCGGACCTTTCTGTCCTGGGCCTCCTCCATTGTCAGAGTAAGGCCCAGCACAAATTGGAGGAACAGCACTTCATATTTCGCTTAGGTAGTTTACACCCCAGCGGTATGAACATTGACTTCTCTCACTTCAGATAGCCCTTGCTTTCTCTCTCCATCCTCTCCCCCTTCCAGTTCTCCCATTCATCTTACTGTCTCCAACTACATTCTATCTTTGTCCCGCCCCCTCCCCTGACATCAGTCTGAAGAAGGGTCTCGACCCAAAATGTCGCCGATTCCTTCTCTCCTGAGATGCTGCCTGACCCGCTGAGTTACTCCAGCATTTTGTGTCTACCTTTGCATCAATTAACTTGTTTGTTAAAGATAACATCACAGTTCTTTCTCTAAAAAAAATGAAGTGAATGTGTGCAAGTGTTCCTTCATTATCTAGACAAATACAAAGCAGAATTTTTACAAAAAATCTCATATGCACTTTTATTCAAATTCAGAAACAAAACTGTACTGCAAATTTCTTTTTAATCTGAATTGCTGAAAATCAAATGATCAAATCAGCATCTATTCCTCAAATCTTTGCGTGCAGAATACTGCACTTACATCTTTTGCAAACTCACAACAAATCACCATCATTGATTTCAAATGTTCTTAAAATACCCTTTTGACTTTATTACTTTCTTTCAAGTATTTTTGTTTAAAAAGCATACATTGAAATGAACAATCCTTTCAAAATAGTCATTTGATTTGATGATTGACTTTAAAAAGAAAATCAGGCAAATAAAGCAAGTTTATAACAGGATGTAAAAAGCTATTGCTTCAGTTTACCGTTGAAATTTATTAACTAAATTCCAGTTACATTTCCCTAACAATTTGATGCAACGTTTGAGCAGATAAGAGAATAGAGTTAGCAAAGCAGTTTCATGTCATGCAATAGTCAATTGTAAAAAGTGAATAATGAAAAATAAACCAGCAAAGCCATTTCAAAAGCTTAAAACCATACAAATACATGGGGTTACCTCCTGCTCTGAAAGTTTATAAAGGCATGTCAAGAAAGTCAACAGACCTCTGATTTCAATTCCAGTAAAACTTTTTTTTTTTTAAATATACTACCTTAGCATTGAAAAGGGCTGCTTTCAAATGTCAATTATTTAAAATAATTCTAGATTTTTTTTCTCAAAATTATGGCCAAGTGGGCAAGAGACAAAGCCCTTTGGATATCCAGTTACAAACTTATTAGCATCTATAGCATAAACATTGTGGTCAATAATTCAGGAAACAAGGATGGCTTCACTATGTCTTGAGTAGCAAGTAGTAATTCAGAACTTATTAATATTCAAAAGGGCTTTGTGTATATTCACTTTTTATTTTTTAATTTCAAATCTGAAAGGATAAGTTCCAACCATCAAGCAATTCAGAACATTGACTCATTTTGCAATGAGTCTTTCAATTAAGTACTTTGCTTAGATTTTGTGGTAACTCATCTTGTTTATTCTTCAGTAGTTTTACAAGCAAATAACTTGGCAGCTTGAAGCATATCTGGATATGTCACATTAGGAAGGAATGTTCAAGTTGCTCACCAGCCACATTCTAGGAGATATAAAATTATAAGATTATTTGGGATTTCCATCATCTTCCTCATTTCCCTTTGTCTTCTACAGTTGCATGCTTCTGAAGGCAATACATTATAAAATGGAACAGTTGCATTGTTGTAATCAATCTCCTGATATTTCACCCGTAGGAATATTCATTCTATGCTAAATTTGGAAATTAACTTTCTCTGCACATCCGATATTATAATGGACTTTGGTTAAAGCAGACGGATCTGCCGACCAGCCCCCAGTTCGCACTGCCACCCAAGCCCTGGCTTCCGATGCCATCCCCGGCTTGCAAGGTGCACAGTGAGCCATTCTTTACCCATGGTCCAGTTGACATGGTTCACTGTAGCCCTTGTGGACAGCACTTTCTTTAGGAAGCTTCCCTCTCACCAACTAATGCTTCTATCTGTTGGACATCGTTTGTCCACTCAGCCTTCTCCACCAACCCATTTAATAACATTTATGTTCTGAAATTTTTATTTTCATTAAACTCATTTCAAGATTGACTATTGAAAATCCATTTTTTAGTACTCTTTTAAAAATAAATTTTGCAAACCAATTTTGATTGTGAACCACTCTGCATACATTTTGCTTACATGTTTTAATGAGTCAGTGCGGGGATGAGTGAATGTGCATGTAAATGGACAGCAAATCTGGATTCTTGGCAATCAAGCAACAGAATGCCAGACAGCAACCTCTGTGAAATGTTTTCTGCGGTTGGTAGAGGATATGGAAATTCTGCTGAGATTGAACCTGGAGAGCCAGTATATCAGGGCCATTATGATGCAACCAGGAAATAAGAACCTAGGTCAGGATAAAGTGGCAGTAGGGGAGGAGAGATTATGATATCAAAGTTGCATTCAGGGGGTGGGGGAGGGGGGTGATTGCAAAAGCTAAGAGCCTTAAATGCTTTTGGGCCAAGAAGCACAGAGTTCCTTTTTGCTCATTTCCTCACTTGAGATTTTCCCTCTGGTTTACTGATGTTTAAATTGCAATGTAATTATTCTACCTACCTATTTTTCCAGTACCCTCTTTAAAGGCCTGTTATATGTTTGTACAAAATGACGACTAATGGAGTTGGATTATTTGATCCTAGTACTCAAATATTTCTCCTCGGATGGTCCTGCTCAATGCTGGTAATCTTGGAAAAATGATTCGGCACTTTATGGACAAATGTAACTAATACTTCACATGTCCCTAGATCTGCAGTTTGGGACTAAATAGAAGATGCTTGTGCATAGCACTTAAAAGCAAGCTGGCAAAACAGGACAACACTGATGAAATGTTTTTAATCGCACTGAGCAGATGCTCACTTCCTTATATATGAATGATATTAACAAACTAAATAGGTGAAGAAAAAAAGTAATCTTTCAAATCACACATAAAAACAAGTAGAATAAGTCACACTGTTATTCAATTCCCATTGAAACGTGTCATTACCTCTAGTAAATGAAGAAAAGTCTGGTCCTGTGTGCTGCAGCCATATTTTCAGACATGTTTCTGATTTTCAGGTAGTTGATAAAACCTCTGAAAAACAGCAGCAACCCTAAAGAGAAAAGAAATACTAAATATTTTACTGAGTCCCAAAAGGAATAAAACGTGTAAATATTCTTTATTTTAGAATGGATATAATTATGTTATCAACAATGTGAACAAAGAATTAATCAGTTGGAAAGGTTTGCAAGGACCATAAAAAAATAGATTACAGCCGATGAGGGTAACAGATTTAAAACCAACTACAAAACACAGAAACAAATTATTCTCACTTTTAGAAACATAGAAGCATACAAAATAGGTGCAGGAGGCCATTTGGCCCTTTGAGCCAGCACCGCCATTCATTGTGATCATGACTGATCATCCACAATCAGTAAACTGTGCCTGCCTTCTCCCCATATCCCTTGATTCCACTAGCCCCTAGAGCTCTATCTAACTCTCTTTTAAATTCATCCAGTGAATTGGCCTCCACTGCCTTCTGTGGCAGAGAATTCCACAAATTCACAATCTGGGTGAAAAAGTTTCTTCTCACCTCTGTTTTAAATGGCCTCCCCTTTATTCTTAGACTGTGGCCCCTGGTTCTGGACTCCCCCAACATTGGGAACATTTTTCCTGCATCTAGTTTGTCCGGTCCTTTTATAAATGTATACATCTCTATAAGATCCCCTCAGCCTTCTAAACTCCAGTGAATACAAGCCCAGTCTTTCCAATCTTTCCTCATATGAAAGTCCCGCCATCCCAGGGATTAACCTTGTGAACCTAAGCTACACTGCCTCAATAGCAAGGACGTCCTTCCTCAAATTAGGAGACCAAAACTGCACACAACACTCCAGATGTGGTCTCATCAGGCCCATATACAACTGCAGAAGGACTTCTTTCCTCTTTTACTGAAATCCTCTTGTTATGAAGATCAACATGCCATTAGCTTTCTTCACTGCCTGCTGTACCTGCACGCTTCCTTTCAGTGACTGGTGTACAAGGACACCCAGGTCTCGTTGCACTTCCCCTTCACCTAATCTGACACCACTGAGATAATAATCTGCCTCTTTGTTTTTGCTGCCAAAGTGGATAACCTCACATTTATCTACATTATACTGTATCTGCCATGCATCTGCCCACTCATTCAACCTGTCCAAGTCACCCTGCAACCTCCTAGCATCCTCTTCGCAGTTCATACTGCCAAACCTGCTAGTATTGCTTCTAATTCCATTATCCAAATTATTAATATGTATTGTAAATAGTTGGGGCCCCAGCACTGAGCCTTGTGGCACTCCACTCGCCACTGCCTGCCATTCTGAAAAGGACCCGTTTATTCCTACTCTTTGCTTCCTGTCTGCCAACTAATTCTCTATCCATGTCAATACCCTACCCCCAATACCATGTGCTCTAATTGTGCTCACCAACCTCCCGTGTGGAACCTTATCAAAGGCTTTCTGAAAGTCTAGATACACTACATCCACTGGCTCTCCTTCATCCATTTTACTTGTCATATCCTCAGAAAATTCCAGAAGATTAGTCAAGCAGGATTTCCCCTTCATAAATCCATGCTGACTTGGACCAATCCTTTTACTGATATCCAAATGTGCCGTTATTACCTCAACAATAATTGACTCCAGCATCTTCCCCACCACCGATGTCAGGCTAACTGGTCTATAATTCCCAGTTTTCTCTCTCGCTCCTTTCTTGAAAAGTGGGATAACATTAGCTACCCTCCAATCCACAGGAACTGATCCTGAATCTATTGAACATTGGAAAATGATCACCAATGCGTCCACGATTTCTAGAGCCACCTCCTTGAGTACCCTGGGATGCAGACCATCAGGCTCTGGGGATTTATCAGCTTCAGAACCATCAGTCGCCCCAATACTATTTCTCACCTAATGCAAATTTCTTTCAGTCCTGTGTCTCCCTAGATCCTCTGTCCTCCAGTACATCTGGGAGATTGTTTGTGTCTTCCTTAGTGAAGACAGATCCTAAGTACCTGTTCAACTCTTCTGCCATTTCCTCGTTGCCCATAATAATTTCACTTGTTTCTGCCTTCAAGGGGCCCACATTTGTCTTTACTAATCTTTTTCTCTTAACTTACCTAAAGAAGCTTTTACTGTCCTTCTTTATATTCTTGGCCAGCTTCCCCTCGTAGTTCATCTTTTCAACCTATATTGCCGTTTTGTTACCTACTTTATTTTGTAAAGTGCCCAGATTTTCGATTCTCACGAAACATTAAATAACCAACATCAGTTGAAGCTACTATGGATCTTCCATATTTTAAGTGCAGTGTACAAAGAACAGATCAAATAACACAATAATTTTCATACTTCACCCTGCAGAAAGCATACTTCACATTACCCCTCTCACCATCTCAACAAACGCAAAGAAAGATAATTTTAATTTAAAATGAGAAATGGATTATATAGGAAATGAAATGTCAGTTCCTTGAATTTAAATTAGCGGTGATGCACTGTCCAGTCTTCTCGCTCGTACTTGGAAAAGGATGAAACAGGTGTATTTTCCAGAAGGAACTGAATTCATTTTCTACCAGCAATCTATCTGACAACTGTCCTTTATTACAACATTCTTCAAACAAATTGCAACATGGCCAATTCAAAATGCGTCAAAGCAGAAACAAAGCTGCAATATAATTAGTGACAAAACATGAGTGATTATTCATGTACAGTGCAAAAACAAAATTCAGTTCTGAAATATAATCAAAATGTAAATGTTCAAAATTAGGTGTTAATCTGGAATGCCAATGAACGAAAAATGGATGTCTTTTTCCAATTGAATTTAATGCTTATTTGCTACTAACCTTTAAATTAAATGTGCAAACTCCATACCGACAACACCCATAGTCAAGATCAAACCTGGGTCTCTGGCACTGTCAGATTTAATAGGAACCTTCCTCTTCTCCCCCTTCCCATCGGGCAAAAGATACAGAAGTGTGAAAATGCACACCTCCAGATTCACGGACAGTTTCTTCCCAGCTGTTAAGAGGCAACTGCACCATCCTACTGCAACTAAGGAACTGTCCTGAACTACTATCTACCTCATTGGTGACCCTCAGACTATCATTGATTGGACTTTACTGGCTTTATCTTGCACTAAACATTATTCCCTTATCGTGTATCTGCATACTGTGAATGGATCGATTGTAATCATGTATTGTCTTTCCGTTAGCAAGCAACAAAAGCTTTTCACTATACCTCGGTACACGTGACAATAAACTAAACTGAACCTTCCGTGCAACAACACATTCTCAGCCCATAACTATGGTCCCTATACACTCATGATGGGCAGCCAAATTCTGCTCTATCTCCATTTACAAATTTGCAAATGACATCATCATAGTGAGCTAGACCTCAAATAATGATGAGACAGAATACAGAAAAGAGAGAGGTTAGTAAATAGTGTCAAGACAACAACGACTCCTTAATGTCAGCAAAATTAAGGAGCACACAATTAACTTCAGGAAGTGGGTGAAGAAGAAAGAGAGGAGTACACATACCAGTCTATATCAATGGTGCATATGAGAAGTGGAGATGATTGAGAGCTTCAAGTTCCGAAGCATAATATCTCCAACGATTTGTCCTGGTCCAACCACATTTACGCAATGGCCAAGAAAGCAATTGTCAACAACTCAACTTCCTCAGAAGGCGCGGGGGATGGGGGGGGGGGGGGGGGGGGGGGAGGGGCTCTGTTGCTTTTCACTGTACCTAGGTACATGTGGCAATAAAGTATCACTCATTCATTCACTCATTCAACATAATCAAGGACCATTCATACAATGGTCATTTTCTCTTCTCCCTTCTCCCATCGGACAGAAGATACAAAAGCTTGAAAGCATGCATTATCAGATTCAAAACTAGCTTCTTCCATGCTATACCCATGACAATCGAATGAGCCTATCATCTGCTACGGATGAATTCATGATCTCCCAATCTACCTCATTGCAGCCCTTGCAATTTTTTAATCTACACTTCCTCTGTAGCATTGCCTCACGTACAAAAATGATCAGATTTTGCAATGTATTATCGAGCTTGTATTCATTAAATATATATGTTAAGTATCCCTGTACTTAATTTGTTTGATTTTTATTTTCAAAATTTAGTCCTTTAACCCAGAATAAAAATTAAAAAATTGAGATAATTAAAACTTTACTCAGGAAGTCTTTCCTTCCTTCCTAACGCTGAGACATAGCTCCCCAAATATGAATCACCTTCCAATAATTCTGCCAAGTTGTTATTTCTCTTGTTCAACTTTGATTAGTCCAACTCGAGTTCTGATAATGGCCATATCATAGAGCACCAGCGTAGATTTAGAGAGACAGAAACAAGTGATTTTGGCAGGTAAATGATTTTGTCATTCCTTGTCAGATCTGGCTAAACAACAGAAGCACCACTGAGACATGTTCCCAAATTGTTTATTATTCTAGGATCATGCTTGAATGCAAGGATAACTTCTGACTCCCTTCCCCATTGTAAACAATCTGCTTAAACTCCTTATTCTCCACTCTTACCTCCAATGAATATATTGACACCAGCTGCTTCTCTCCCTTCCTAATATGTACAACTTCCCTACCAGTTTTCAGTCACGAATTCAAACTTTTTTCCTGTTTCTCTCCCATCTCCTCTTTGTGGCTTTTCCACCTGGACTATCGATAACTACTCATTGAACCAAATTCTCATTGAAATGCAGACTGCATGACTCTTCCTCCATGGCTCTCATGATTAACTGACAAGCAATGGCCTTCAGAAGACGAATCAATACCTTCAGGGCTGTTGACAATACCCCCCACCCCTTCCCACCTAAAAAAAACTTTCTATCCTTGCATATTATTGCACTGATGTTCAAGCACCCTTTCCTTTCAAATATCTTAGCATATCATTTTGCTTCCAAAATCTGTTGAGATCTTTTGAGAACCTTCACGTTTGAATCATTCCAGGTAGACTTCTATCTCTGTCAGAGTTAAGATAGTTTTCTTCAAAGTCATTATCTGCAACTCTGATATGTGCTTCTGACCATTAATATTGTGTTGAGGTCCATCTCACAAACATAATTTGATCTACTAGTGAAGTTTTCCTTTGTTATTGGAAAATTCATCAATCCTAATATCCTGGGGTTGTCCTTCCAAGTTTGTCTCTCCATAAGTAGAGTTTCCCATGAGGTCATGACCTCATGGGAAACTTTGCTGTTTATGTTTTAATATACCAAGTTTTTACCAACCCTCACCCCTTGATGTCTTACAATAGCATTAAACAATGCCTTAGCAAATAATACATCAATGCAGGCTAAATCTGGGAATACTTTGTGTTTTTCTTCTTCTATATAACAGTCTAAAAATCAGACACCCTTCATGAATTGCCTTGAAATCATCCCAGTACAAAAAAGGTTATATTCATGACAAGTTGCAATCAGGACATTGATTTATCAAGTTTTCCTCAGATTTGGAGTGCTAACATTTGAAAAAATATATATTTTTTCTTCTTTCCATATTAAATATTACACTGCAATATTTATCCAGTGTAGCAGAGGTATTATAACACCATGGTTCTGTTGCTCCCAAGTCCACCATTTAAATCAATTAGTCCATTTGAGAATTTCTAGAGTAGACTTGTGCCGTCCTGATCAGTAGAGTGATAATCGGATTCCTGTTTAAGAATGTTACATGCACGTGCAATTACTGTGACAATGTCTGTACCATCATACTCAGAAAACAATTTTAAAGAATAATAGTAGGCATAATGAACATATGACAGGGAGCAAAAGATCCACCTTTAGAAATGTGAGAAATATTTATTGTTAATAACAGTAAAATAATGTTAATCTTTATAATAGTTGGAAGCAATGTCTGCAAATCAGAAAAATGATTTATTCTATTAATGGGTTATTTTGCAGTTTGCAAACACGTTTCTCAAGTTTCACTTCTTCCAACCTTTCCAAATAGATCATTCTTCTGAGAAGTCTAAGGACAATAACATAGTAACAGGAAAAAAAAATCACCAAATATAAACAAGTCTGATTTGCCAAAAGTAATTCAAATTAGAATTTGCAATCTAAAATGGAATTGATCAATCTCAAGTTAAGTCCCCTGTAATGGGCACTCTTTAAGAGATAAATAAATCAATGAATTTATTTATTTAGAATAAATGGTTTCAAACTTTCTACCATATATGTGCATTCACTAACACACATTTGTACCGTGTTCTTTTCATAATACAAGACGTAAGAAATGCTCCCATGTGAATGAAGGGGAGAGACAGCAAAACTTCAATAAATACTCAAGCATAGTTAAGCAATTACACACCTGTTAGGCATAATGACACAAAATGCATTTCTTAAGGTGGCACATAATAGGCTTGTCATCAAGATTGAAGGCCGTGGAATTAAAGGGTCTGCAGCAGCACGGATAGAAAATTGGCTAAGTAACAGGACATAATAGTAGTGAAAGATTGTTTTCTGTATGGGGGAGGGTGAATTGTATTTGAACTCCAAGGGTCAATACTAAGATAGTTGTACTTAATATTTATTTAGAATTTAGACTTGGGTGTAAAGCAGACTATTTCCCAATTTGCAGATGACAAAAAGCTTAGAAGTGTAGTGAACTGTGAGATTGATAATAAACTTTAAGTAGATTTAGACAGAATGATGGGATGGGCAGGTAAGTTACAAATAAAACTTAATACTGAGAAACATGAAGTGTTACATTTTGGCAAGAAGAATAACAAGAGGCAATACCAACTAAAAAAAGGCATAAGCAGAAAAGATCTACCCTAGTCAACACAATTCAGTATGTCTCCTGGGGATAGACATGCAGAGGTTGCTGAATGAGGCAGACAAGTTGAAAGAAAGCATACAGAATCTTAGGTTTTATAAACATATAACATATAACAACTACAGCATGGAAACAGGCCTGTCCGGCCCTACCAGTCCACGCCGACCATTCTCCCTGACCTAGTCTCATCTACCTGCACTCAGACCATAACCCTCCAATCCCCTCCTATCCATATACCTATCCAATTTACTCTTAAATAATAAAATCGAGCCAGCCTCCACCACTTCCACCAGAAGTCCATTCCATACAGCCACAACCCTCTGAGTAAAGAAATTCCCCCTCATGTTACCCCTAAACCTTTGTCCCTCAATTCTGAAGCTATGTCCCCTTAACAAAGGCACAGAGTACAAGAGGAAAGAAAATCATGATGAACCATAATAAAACACAAGTACAGCTACACTTGGAGTATCCTATCAAGTTCTGAGCACTGGACCTTTGGAGAGGATAACAAAGAAATTGACCAAAATGATTCCAGCGATGAGGAACCTTAGTTATGTGGACAGACTAGAGGGGCTGGAGTCGTTCTTGGCAAAGCAAAGGTGACATGGGAATGTTACAGTGGTGCATGACATGCAAACAGCATTCCTCCTTGATGCAAAAAACACAAAATGTGCTTCCATTATTGGAGGAAACAAGGGAACATAGTTTAAAACAAATTGTTAAAAGAACAAAAAGTAACAAAGATTTTTTTTTAAACAGAGTGAGTGGTTAGGGCCAGGGATGCTCTGCCACACATTGTACAGGATTCCAATTCAATTGCAGCTTTCAAAAAGAGTCCCATTAAGTATCTGAAAGGAAATAACTTGCATGGAAACAGGCAGAGGAATACACATTGGAATAAGATGGATTGCACTTGCATAGAGTAGGTGTGCTGGAAGGCTTCCTGTGCTGTTACCATTCTATGAGGATTACTTAATTATATAAATCTCTGCTTCCAGATTACAAACTGTGATGACAGCATAAATTAAACAAAGCAGCTGACTACAATTTTTACACTATTCAAAATGCCACTTTAGACTCACATAATATAAAACTTAATGGACATAATGTCGAGCAGCCATGTGGTTATGTAGCAATAGAAAACAAAAATATAATTTTCACTGCAAAACTGAAACTTTTTTGAAATCTTTTTCCACTTCTGGCAGAGAAAATAGTAAGGGAAAAAACAAATTCAAATGAAACATTGACATTACTGGAATTTTATCTGAAATACTTTGAAAACTGTAACAAAAACACACTATAAACCTTCAGTAACTAAACAGAGAAGTTCTGAAATTAAACACACAAAAGAAAATCCACAAACTTTCAACAAAATCGAGTAAAGCCCATCCAGAGAAAACGTATATCATGTTATTGATGGGATCTGATCTCAGACATGTCCCATAATTACATAAAATAGATTGTGGAAAATAAAAATGAGCTCACCAAGAACAAGGAATATCCACCAAAGCCAATATTGCCCATTGAAATAGCCATTGAAATAATCAGAAAACTGAAAAAGAAAGACAATAAATTACCAAAAACAACTTATGCAGCACAAAGTTTTACCTTCCCATTCTCTTTAATAAGTTACAGCATATTATTTGCAAGAGATTTTGAATCTGTATATTTTTAGTTGTGACTAAGCAGTTGAGCACAGTAATTTGGTAGTTGTCAGATGGCAGGTGTAATTCATTCTCAACATTCTTTGAGTATTATTTGGCACATTTGATAACTTAAAAGCAATTATAGTGGTTTTGAAATGAGTCATAATTAAGGGAAAATCATTGAAAGAGGGTGTCAAAACTTTGGAAAAACATGTAGTATACAATAACAAAGATATCTGAAGCTTATCAAAAGCTAATAAAAAATTACTGCAAATTGGAATATTTCTTAAAAGATCATACTTTGATAAAAATGTGAATGTTTGATTTCATGCATGTTTTCAAATATGTGACAAAAACTATAATTCATGCTCAATTTATCAGTTCATTTTTGCCGAATTTTAAACCAGAGACCAGCTACAGAACATATTCAAAATAAACAATGCATTCAACTGTATCTAATGTGGAAACAGATTTCCTAAGACTCCAAATTGTTAGAAGGGCTCCTAATTGCATCTTGCACATTTCAACAAGGGTTTACTGCCTTAGTTTTCTACCCAATGACATCCACACATGCTGTTGCCACAATTTTCTCATGCACATCTGATTCATGCCAAGCCTGCTGGCTGTATGAGGTTTAAAAAATGTACTCTCTAACATTGACACAAGACCACTGATTATTAATCAAGGCCCACACAATTTTCTTTTAATGATCCGTATCTCCTTTTGTTTGTTACAAAATGAGCAATCTGTTTTCTTACCTGACTTTTGTCATTGCTTTCACAATGCAATGAGCGTACAGCTCCTAACAAAATCAAATCATTGACATAAGAATATAGTTCAAGAACACTGTTCTTGATATTAACATCACATCCATATTAGTTTATTTGTAGCAGAGTGGGATGTCACAATGACCTTTTGAAAGAAGAGCTTTTGACCTTGAGCACTCCTGCTGCTAATCACTGCCAAGCTTCAAATTCCTGGACGTTAACATCTCAGATGACTTGTCCTGTGCCCAGCGCATACACGTAATCACAAAAAGGGCACAATAACATCTCTACTTTCTTAGAAATAGAAAGAGATTTGGCATGTCACCAAACACTCTAAAACAAGCTTCAGCAGATACACTGTAGAAAGTATCCTGACTGGTTGCATCATGGCCTGGTTTGGCAATTCCAATGCACAGGAATGCAAGAGGCTACAGAGACCGATGGACCTGGTCCATCAAAGGCATTATCCTCCGGACCATCAAAAGTATTTACATAGAAAATATGTGCAGGAGGAGGCCATTTGGCCCTTCGAGCCAGCACCACCATTCATTGTGATCATGGCTGATCATCCACAATCAGTAACCTGTGCCCAACTTCTCCCCATATCCCTTGATTCCGCTAGCCCCCAGAGCTCTATCTAACTCTCTCTTAAATTCATCCAGTGATTTGGCCTCCACTGCCCTCTGTGGCAGAGAATTCCACAAATTCACAACTCTCTGGGTGAAAAAGTTCCTTCTCACCTCAGTTTTAAATGGCCTCCCCTTTATTCTAAGACTGTGGCCCCTGGTTCTGAACTCGCCCAACATTGGGAACATTTTTCCTGCATCTAGCTTGAGCAATCCTTTTATAATTTTATATGTCTCTATAAGATCCCCTCTCATCCTTCTAAACTCCAGTGAATACAAGCCTAGTTTTTTCAATCTTTCCTCATACGACAGTCCCGCCATCCCAGGGATCAATCTCGCGAACCTGCGCTGCACTGCCTCAATTACAAGGATGTCCTTCCTCAAATTAGGAGACCAAAACTTGAGGTGATGCCTCGAGGAAGCGGCATCTAATCATCAAGGATCCCCACCATCTAGACCATGCTCTTTTCTCACTGCTATCATTGGATAAGAAGTAGAGAAATCCAAAATTCCACACCAGGTTGAGGAACAGTTACTTTCCTACAACCATCTTGAACCTGCACAAAGCCACCATTCTACCTTGGCAATGGAACACTGTGCACCACCTTTTGCACAACCATGGACACGTTTTTTCTCTAATTGTGTTGGCTGAGTCAATGTGCCAGTGGACGGTTTTTATTGTTTTTGTACTTCGCCATACTGGATATAGTGCATATAGCAATAAACTTGACTTAAATCGAAGGATATCAGTCTAATGGAAGGATTCTTACTCAAAATTTATTTTTCAAACCAAACACTTCAGCATACAATTCACAGGAGAGTACAACATAGCTAAATGAATCCAAAAGCAGAATTTCTACATTTTCTGTTGAATTATAATGTTTCGACTCTGAATGCTGCAAAAAATAAATGTTTTAAAGAAGAAGGCTGTGATAGCATAGGGGACAGGTACTGCTCCTTCCTAGAAACCAGACTGCATGCATCAATAATCAAAAGAAAAGCAATCAGACACCCCACTGTGGTTGCTATTCAACACAAGTCAAATGTCTTGTAAGATTTTTGTAGTAGGTTTCTTTTGTTCCATTTTATGTTAACAGTCTTGCAAAATTCTTTCATCCCTTACCTTTCTCCCTTTTACAACTATTATAAATGGTGTTGGACCAACAAAAGCTTGTAATTATTCAAAGCAGTATATTGTCATTTGATTTTATGCATTTTGGATATTATCGTATTAACATCTTATTTAATGGCAAAGTTAATCATTTCTTAAGTAAAACAACTGAAACTACTGGTGAGCCCCAATAAATAAGATGGGTGCAAATTTAAGGACCTAACCCAAGATCATATTGAAAGCACTGAAAATTAAATTCTATTGGATCTTGACAATTTAAGATAGGAGCAAGCTTGAGATTTTATTTCATTCCAAACAAATGAGTATGTTGATTCCTAGTTGAATATGTACTACATAACATTCTTTTTAAAAACAACCATGTAAAAAGATGTTTTACCATTTCCCCAGGAGCATTCCGAGATAAATTTATCATATATCTTTTCAATCAAGTTATAACAGTCACACAGCACAGGAACTGTCCCATCAGCCCTCCAAGTCTACTCCCACTATCAAGCGTCCATTTACATTAATCCTATAGGTAGCTGGAGCCAAGGCAACAGGAATGGAATTGAAATTAGCTACTGCTGGGCAACTGCATGAATAAACCTTCCTTAAAAGCACATTAGAAATTAGTTGATATTGGTCTACACTGTGCAATATACCTATAGTTTTACAAGATGTGCAGACATAAAAGCATCAACCATTTTAACCAATACTAAACTGGAGAAAAAGCATCAGATAAACATATTTATTTCTGGCAAGACCCAAGGAAACAATATGGTGAATGAAAAAATATCCTTTTCCAAGGATGAAAATGCTATCTTAAATCGTCATTCTTTGCCCAATTCAGCATGCTGAAAAAACTGTTATATAGAACCAATGATACGTCACTGGAGAGAAAAATCACCTATCAAGAGCAGTGGTATCGAGGAGGAAAAAATTGAATAAAACTCAGACAAAATAAATACCAAGACCATTAAGAGTTTTAAGCACTGTTTTACAACCAATTAATATGACCACATTATGTGACAAGAATAAAACTGTACCTTACATTCTAAACGTGGCCTAAAGAAAATCTTGTACAGACACATTAGTGATAGTTGTTTTGTGGTATCCTCAACAGTCCAAAACCAATTTAGACACTGATCAAGGTTGTTTTAGAAGGAAACACCAAAACATTGAAACACAGTGAAGCTTCACCCATGTAATAATTTTGCTGATGCTATTCATGAGCATTTGTTAGTGATGCCTAGAAAAGCTCCAGAGAATGTGTCTGATAACCTCTTAGACGTTTTCTGCTTGAGATGTAATACCAGTGGAGAATAAATTCAACTTGCCATATTTTGACTTAAAGGTTAATTTTGACAACAAAATGGATCAATGCATATAAAAAAGGCAACTGCCATTCCATCTGCAATATAAAGAATAAAACAAAACATTGCAAAATTTTGCCTTGATTGAAAATGACATGCCATTGGAACCCCAGATCAAATGAGGCAGACTGAAAGCCAATACAGGTTGAGCACCAATTTTCTGGCAACTGATGGTTCCCGCCCACCCCTATAACGTGGCAAATGGTCCGAGAGCTCAATTGTAATTTCCTGAGCGGCCACAGATAGCAATGTGATAGGCGAGCGCCCTTTCGAGTCATGTCCCTCCATTGCAAAAGAGTTATTTGTTTGCATCTAAACATTGAAATCCCTCCTTGTCCTTGTCTAATTCTATCTCTGCTGGCTCAACGTTCAAGTTTTTTGTGTTTCAACTCTCCACGCACCACCACACAATCTCTTCTCCCATCATTCTGTTCAATTTTCCACTTACCCAGTGGAATGCTGAACTCCCTGTCGCGACTTCTCTAACCCTCATTTTTACAACCCCTTTATAATGGATTTTGAATATATTACAGATGGATCTGCCAACACATCCCCGGCTGCCTCCATCTCCCCGGGCATTTAGAGTCTCGGCTTCCGACTCACAAGGTGCACCAGCGAGCCCTTCACCTGTTCACACCTGTTGTTGCGGCTCACATCGTAGCGTCTGACAGGACGTGTTTTCTTCAGGCAGCTGCCAACAACAGAACATGCTCGGTCACTGTGGAGCCCCCATCCTTCTCACCTGATGTCACTTCCAAGGCGGTGCATGTCGACGACACCGAGGGAGGAGGCAGGGTGACGGGGCAGAGAAGAGGCAGACTCGATTGAGCGACGGGAGAAGGAGGCGGCGGCAGCGGTCGAGCAGGGAGCAGACAAAGCCAGTGCTGACAGCAAGAAACACAGCAGGTGAGAGGGGAGGGAGCCCCATGGTGACTGAACGCATTCTGTCGGTGCTGGCGGCCTGAAGAAAATGCTGCACCCAAGGTGAGCCGCAACAATAGCCTGTCACCAGACCGTGCGGTGGGTAAGAAGGGTTCGCTGGTGTACCTTGCGATTCGGGGGTGAGGTTGGAAGCTGGTGCTCTAAACAGCTAGGGAGATGGTAGGAGCCGGGGATGGGTCAGCAGGTCATTCCATTCACATTCAGTTTACATGGAGTTGGAGAAATTTCTTCAGTCAGAGGGTGGCGAATCTGTGAAATTCATTGCCACAGACGGCTGAGGAGGCCAAGCGAAAGAATTTTTTTAAGGTGGAGAATGACAGATTCTTGATTAGTAAGGGTGTCAAAGGTTATGGGGAGAAGGCCCGAGAATGGGTTTGACAGTGAAAGATAGATCAGCCATGATTGAATGGCAGAGTAGACTTGATGGGGCCTTTGCTGCTCATGGTACTTATGGTTTATTTAAGATTCTGGGACTTTATGGTGCTTTAGTGACACGGGAGGGGTGTAATTAGCGGGCCCGGGGTGTATTGGCTTTTCATTGCCATGTGACCTCTGTTAGTTCAGAAAAATCAGATAATCCAGAAAGGCTCTGGAACCGAGGGTGCCGGAAAAACAGTGTTTAACCTTTACATACATTTCACATAGTAAATTGCAAGCAAACACTAAACATGTCCATCAAATGCAAAACGAATTGAAAGGACAATCCATCCAATTTATGCTGCACAAAAAATTCAAAATAGAGGCAAAGTGAGGCCTTTAGAAATTCAGCTACCTGCCGACTTCAGAAATCTTAAAAAGGATTTTAATCTGAGATTAAGAAAACAATGTTAATTGTTATCTAGTAATTCTTATTGTCTAGTAATTATTCTTCAAACTAGGACAGTTGCTCAGTAGAGTTGGAAAATACAATTTGGATGTCAAGAAAAATACCGTTTCTGGTTTTGGGGAAGTTTATCCTAGTTGCTTAACTGAAATGATGAATAATTTGAGAGTTTGCTTCCAAAAACCATTGTTTCCGAACTCCAGACAAAATTAGAGAATTACTTCCTCTGTTTTATGGTTGTATGTACAAACTGTAAACACAAAAAGCACCTCATCCGAAACCAAGATTCTAAGTTTCCTGACTCTACAAAGATGTAACCAATCATGATCAAGTTGTCTTTAATATGTAAACTTTATTAGCTGATCTCATTGTGCATTCAGCAGTTCCAATCCAAATCTGAATTCCCTTAGTAACAGTGCAATTTCACCAAAATACTAACCTGAATCAGCAGTCAGTCAGTTCAGGATCACCCTAACATTTTTCCTTTTTTTGACTCATTCATTTTACATAGTGTCATTGACATTTATTGGGCAACCCCAATTGCCCACAATAGGCCAGACGAATAAGGATGGTGAATTTCCATCCCTGAAGGACATTGGTAATCCAGGTGATCTTTTAAAACAACCCAGTTTTATGCTTGTCATTACACGGGTCGTAGACTGAAACTTTAACCAATTTTTTTCTTTCCACAGATGCTGCTTGACTGACTAAGTTCTTCAATTATTCCTATTTTTGGCAGAACTAATTGAGCTGCTGCCACACAGCTAGTGACCAGAGTTCAATCCTGATCTCTGGCAGCATCTGTGCAAAGCTTACACATTCTCCTGGTGGTAGCATGCATTTCTTCCAATTACCTCCCCATCCGGCAATTATGCAGAGGTGCCAAGAGATGACATCTGTGTTGTTTCACCTGGAGAGTGCTTGATGATGCCCAATAAAAGTCATATCTGACACTGGCCAATACCAAATTTTAAGCCGAAGTCGAGAAAAGATACACATGTGTTTCCAGTGCACAATATGTCAGTCTCCCAGTTAAGGCTAGGCTGCAATTTTCAAACACATTTAACTCCTTACTGGCAGTAAAATTGAGCAACCATTGTTTCTGACGTCTGGTGGACACTCAAATATTGCATTGGTTAATGTGTTACAGCACATCAGCCAGGGCACCCTAGCTAGTCCCATTAGGAGGGGATCCATGTTGAAAATCTCAAACACTGCATAAGTTATCCCATTAGAACAGGAAACAGCATCAGCACTCTCTCTGTGCATGTAGGTCAAACCAGTGTAGTGGTCAGTAAGTCTAGCAGGTCAGAAATCCTTGATGGAACTGGTGATTTCAGCTGGGCATATATAATCAATTCTCCATTCCTGCTATCCTACCAGTGTCTGCTGAAAAAGTGGCCAAATTACACAGGTGAAATGGTTCAAGCTTGTCTGAGAACAATTCAGAACATAGCTAGCCACCACCAGGCACTGGGAATCTGTGAAATTAAACTCCAACATGACTCAGTGCCTTCATAAATTTGGGATGAAATGAGAGGGAAAACTTCAGAGTAAAGTCTAAAGTGTTCCCTCCTATTTTCATCTCAAATTTATGAAGGCACTGTGTGATGTTAAGGTTTGATTCTGCAATCTAATAACAAACAATTATGTATGATTATTAGTAAAGGGAGTTGGATTAAAACTGTAGAATTTCTATCGGAGCCAAAATATTTGAAGGAACATTGCATGTTGAGTTTCCAATGTAGCAGTTGAATACCCCTTGGAAAGTGCAGGTTATTGTCAATAACAGAATAAAGGACATCTCCTTACATAATTTCCTCAGAATATGATCTGATGTTCTGTCAGATGAAGATGTGCATATGCAAAGGAGTTAACTTACTTTGCCTGCTGTGACCACTTATTTGCCAATCTTCATATAGCACACATTTTAAATAAATTGGGCAACTGTGTATAAATAAGTTAGTATTTAGTCTAAATAAAAAGGTGCAATGGGAATAAAAGACTGGTAGTCCATTGATATCAATGGGCCAGTAACCCCACATCAGTATCAATTATTCAGACAATGCTAACAAATCCCACTGTGACAGTTCAAGAATTTGAATTTAGCAATAAGAAAATTGCAAATAAAATTCTAATATCAATTAAAAAATTCCCATGAGACAGTGTCAAAACTCAATTCATTCATTAATGTTCTTTGTGGAAGTAAACTTGCAGTCCTTACCCCAAGCATGGCTCTACTCCCAAACATTCATGGTTAAAACTAACAGATACTCAGTTGTATGAAAGTGCTACAAAAGTTTTCATCCACACCCGAACACTGAATTAAAAATACCAAACAATAATGCTGTCAGACATTATTGCATGTCAAAACCTTCTCATATTGTGGTAAATCATGCAGAATAAAAACGTAGCCCCGTTGATTTGTGAGCAATATTTAAATTTGTAATTTATCTCATTCAAGCTAATACAAACTATTTCAAGTCCCTTCCATGATTTCTCCTCTTAAACGTCAATGGATTCTATGAGCCAAATGGCCTCCTTCGCCACTTTAATTATATTCAATGATACTTACAATGAACTTTAGCAAAATACTTTTAATATTATCATTTATTGTACCAATTATTTTATCGAGTTTGTAATTGCTGTGCATTTAAGTTTATTATTGCAAATTTTATTCTTTGTTATACATGCCCTAGAATGAAAGTCTCAATCAACTTCTTCCTGAAGAGTTATTCAAACTCCTTGCAATTTCATTCATCATGGAGTCAGTATGTAAAGTGACTTAACTATTACTGATATGTATTTGGGTGATTTGCTCATGATAATCATTACTAATATGGAATTGTAAGCTTATCAGCTCACCATTTATTAACAAATGGATTTTTTTTTCCAGACATATAGTTCCCATCCCTTCCACAACACTGCCATCTATGGCTAGAATTCTGTAGCTACTACGGTCCTGGTTCTTGTGAGAGTGGTGACATCTACTGTCCAATGTCTACAATATCAACTGCGATGCTCTGTAACCATTTATACCACTCCATCTATGTCAGTTTTCATTACTGTTCTTTTTATAAACCTTTTTTCAACCTTTCCAAAATCCCCTCCACTTAACTTGTGGCAAGTTACAACTCCACCATTTTTCACATTTCTTTAATGCAGTTGTCAATTTCAGTCTTGAGCCGACATAAAAATAAACTTAACCCAAATTTGTGCAGCAGCATTCCTGAAGAAGAACATCTAAGCAATTTAGTACTATAAATATAGGTGCGGGTCAAAAATATTAACTATGCAGCCAGGCAAAAAGAAGCGATATTCGTCAGTATTAGGTTTTCAGAAAATCTTTGAAGATGGGGACATACAAAGAAAAGAACTGAATTTGATTGAAATAATTCAGAATGACATAGCATTTAACTTTCACTGGAAGTACCTTTTTAAGGCAGGAACATTAATTACCAGCAGTACTGATCCCATAAAGTATACTCATGAAACAAGCAAAATGCTGCTTACCCTTACAATCAGAATCCATTTTATCAGTGACAATCCAAACCCACAAATTGCACCATAACGGCCTGCTATGGTGTTGGTGAGGCAGAATGAGAGACAAAAGCCAATCCAGTTAAACAGGAATGCCACTGCAGAAATAAGACAAATATATTTAGACTTTTAAACAGTTTAGCCACTCTCACCAAAGGCTTGATCTATTTAAAAATTAGACATCAAGCATTTTTGTTTTACCCAAGTATATATTCACATGAAAAGCAAAACAAAGATGTGTTTGAGCTGACATCAATATTGACGTGTTTTCATTTTGTTCTCAATGCTTACAATGGCAAATCATCTGCCCAATTCAGCAAACTCCCCTTCTCAAGTGAACAGATACCACAGCTGAAATTTCTAGATCATTTATTTTTAATTATAGCTCTTGGAATGCTGTGCCACTAGTATTGTTGATATCAAAATACAGATTTAAGACTTTAAGTTGTAAAATAGGCATACTTTAAAATTAACTTGTTTTTAATTAGCTCAATATAAACAATAATTTCTTATTTCTCATGTGACTAATAAGCAGTCAGTTTAATATTGTGCCATTCTAATAGTTTCTAAATAATAGATTTTTAATTGACCCTTTTCAAAAAGTAAATAGCATTATATTTCCAGTGCTCTTCCTCGAGATGAATATTGCCCTTCCTCCTGGAAAACTAATTTAATTCCTATGAAGCAAATCTTCATGTGTTTTCCGATTCTTCTGTTTGCCTTCCCAACGCCTGCTATTTACTTCTCGTAAATGCAATGCAGATATTCCTATTGTTACGCTTGCAGCATTCGCTTCCCTATTCTTAACCATTATTTTATTTTATTTTTTCCTTTGCTACTTCATTTTTGAATTTTTCTGCAATTGCTTTCCATTTCCCCCAGATATTTCTTCACTGATTGACTTGATAGTATTTCATGCCTTTTATAAAATGGTGACATTTGTTGTTAGTGATTCATCTTTTATAAAATGCAGCAAATTGGCACCCATCAGTCACAGTATCCACCACTGGTTTGATTTGTTTGGTGCAGTGGAGGGGATACAAACAGAAATGAAAGAGAACTGAGAAACAGGAGGTGGAGAGAGGCAGATTAAAAAGACAAAATTATTTCACTCGAGATTCAAAATGCACATAATTAGATGAATAAACAGAGATTTCGTACTCATGGGAAGTAGATTTACTTGGTCATAATTTCTAGAATGACTATACAAATAAAGTGACCAAAGTTATTCCCTTACAAGCTCCAAGGCCATTAGTTAATGAGAATAAAAACAGACAACATATCAACAAGGCATAAACTCGGGATTATCACCAGAAGACAAAACAGGGAAGATACGGAATTTTTAATTTTTTTTAAATGTTGTAATACTCAGCCAATCTGATACCACCTGTAGCATCAGGAGTAAACAATTCAGGCTTGCCTTGCCATGAGCTCTCAGCTTGCACTGCCATCATTTAGTCTTTCTTGCTCTTTGTCCTATCCCACATCTTCCTCAAACTTTATTTTTTAAATTATTCTCAGTTCTGAATAAATGATATCAACCAGAAATGTTTACTTTGTTCCTGTCTCCGGAGAAACATATTCTGCCTAAAATAATGGATGTTTCTTGCATTTTGTTTTTTACTGTGGAGGAATCAGAATTAAGAATATACTTCAAAGAGGATGCCTGATATTGTGGATCAAATAGGTTCCTTCCGCACTGCAAATCATTTGTGAAAATTAATATGTGCAAACCTGGCTCATCAGACACTATATTGTTCAGTCACTACAGGTTCAATCAGTGAAGGACAATTCTGTAAAACTAATCCTTCCTCAGAATTTAACCACCGTGCATATATGCTAACAGCTACATGACTGTGCACAGGCTGCCATTTACCTTGCTAGAAGGTGTGAATGAATGACCAGATGCTTTTTAAGATTTGTACCATATTGTTTTGACTGTTTGGTACAAATCCTGTTCTGTGTGCTGGTTTAGTAGAATGGCACCCATAGTTCCTTTAGTGGCCTCCTTGATTTAGAAGTATGTTATCTTTCATCCTCCTTGCCATTGAATCAAATTCTAGGTACTCACTGCACAGCAAAGGTGTGAGGGGACTTTCATTGTTAGGTCTACAGCAATTCAAGACAGCAATTCCCAGTTTCTATTCAAGGGACATTAAGAATGTACAATCAAGACTGGGCTTCACATCCAGTATGTTAAATGATTTAAAATGTAAAACAATGACAACACTAGGACTACAAATGTTTTTCTAAGGACAGCACAGAAATTTAATGTGCAAGTGTAAGTCATTTTGTAAAAGAGGGTAAAAAAAAAACCACGTGGGACTTGGTACCACTGAGCTTAGCCAAGGAGATCTCAAAAAAAAAAAATCAATTCGTAGAGGTATCTACCAGAGAAGGGGCAGTGTTGGACCTCCTGTTGGGAAATGAGACGGGTCAGGTGACGGAGGTATGTGTTGAGGAGCACTTTGGGTCTAGTGATCACAATGCCATTAGTTTCAATATAATTATGGAGAAGGTCAAATCTGGACCAAGGGTTGAGATTTTGGATTGGAGAAAGGCTAATTTTGAGGAGATGAAAAAGGATTTAAAAGGAGTGAAATGGAACTTTTTGTTTTATGAAAAGGATATAATAGAGAAATGGAGGATATTTAAAGGTGAAATTTTGAGAGTACAGAGTCTTTATGTCCCTGTTCGGTGGAAAGGAAAGAATAATAATTTGAAAGAGCCGTGGTTTTCCAGGGAAATTGGACACTTGGTTCGGAAAAAGAGGGAGATATACAATAAATATAAGCGGCAGGGAGTAAATGCGGTTCTTGAGGAATATAAAGAATGTAAAAGGAATCTTAAGAAGGAAATTAGAAAAGCGAAAAAAAGATACGAGGCTGCTTTGGCAAGTAATGTAAAAGTAAACCCCAAGGGGTTCTACAGATATGTCAATAGCAAAAGGATAGCGAGGGATAAAATTGGTCCATTAGAGAGTCAGAGTGGACAGCTGAGCCGGAAGAAATGGGGGAGATACTAAACAATTTATTTTCTTCGGTATTGACCGAGGAGAAGGATATTGAATTATGTGAGGTAAGCGAAACAAGTAGAGTAGTGATGGAAATTATGAGGATTAAAGATGATGAGGTACGGACACTTTTCAAAAAAAAAAAAAAAATGGATAAGTCTCCAGGTCCTGATAGGATATTCCCTAGGACATTGAGGGGTTAGTGCAGAAATAGCAGGGGCTATGACGGAAATATTTCAAACGTCATTAGAAACGGGGATGGTGCCGGAAGATTGGCGCATTGCGCATGTTGTGCCTTTGTTTAAAAAAGATTCTAAAAGTAAACCTAGCAATTATAGACCTGTTAGTTTGATGTCTGTGGTGGGAAAATTAATGGAAAAGATACTTAGGGACAATATATATAATTATTTGGATAAACAAGGCCTGATTAGAAACAGTCAACATGGATTTGTGCCTGGAAGGTCATGTTTGACTAATCTTCTTGAATTTTTTGAAGAGGTTACCAGGGAAATTGATAAGGGCAAGGCTGTGGATGTTGTCTATATGGACTTCAGTAAGGCATTTGACAAGGTTCCACATGGAAGGTTGATTAAGAAGGTTAAATCGTTGGGTATTAATAGTGAGGTTGCAAGATGGATTCAACAATGGCTGAATGGGAGATACCAGAGGGTAAGGGTTGACAATTGTATGTCAGGTTGGAGGCCAGTGTCTAGTGGAGTACCCCAAGGATCTGTGTTGGGTCCACTGTTGTTTGTCATTTACATTAATGATCTGGATGATGGTGTGGCAAATTGGATTAGTAAATATGCAGATGATACTAAGATAGGTGGTGTAGTTAATAATGAAGTAGAGTTTCAAAGTCTACAGAGAGACTTGGGCCTTTTGGAAGGGTGGGCTGAAAGATGGCAGATGGAGTTTAATGCTGATAAGTGTGAGGTGCTGCATTTTGGTAGGAAAAATCAAAATAGGACGTACAGGGTAAATGGTAGGGAATTGAGGAATGCAGTGGAACAGAGGGATCTGGGAATAACTGTGCATTGTTCCCTGAAGGTGGAACCTCATGTGGATAGGGTGGTGAAGAAGGCGTTTGGTATGCTTGCCTTTATAAATCAGAGCATCGAATATAGAAGTTGGGATGTAATGTTAAAATTGTACAGGGCATTGGTGAGGCCGAATCTGGAGTATGGTGTGTAGTTCTGGTCGCCAAATTATAGGAAGGATGTCGACAAAATGGAGAGGGTACAGAGGAGATTTACTAGAATGTTGCCTGAGTTTCAGCACTTAAACTACAGAGAGAGGTTGAACAGATTGGGTCTTTATTCTTTGGAGCGTAGAAGGTTGAGGGGGGACTTGATAGAGGTTTTTAAAATTTTAAGAGGGACGGACAGAGTTGACGTGGGTAGGCTTTTCCCTTTGAGAGTGGGGAAGATTCCAACAAGGGGACATAGCTTCAGAATTGAGGGACAAAAGTTTAGGGGTAATATGAGGGGTAACTTCTTTACTCAGAGGGTGGTGGCTGTATGGAATGGGCTTCCGGTGGAAGTGGTGGAGGCAGGCTCGATTTTATTATTTAAGAGTAAATTGGATAGGTATATGAATAAGAGGGGATTAGAGGGTTATGGTCTGAGAGCAGGTAGATGAGACTAGGTCAGAGAGAGTGGTCGGCGTGGACTGGTAGGGCCGAACGGGCCTGTTTCCGTGCTGTAGTTGTTATATGGTTATCAAGTTTTATTTTGCTAACTTCTGCGCAGAGAGGAAATGCGATATCTCAGTAATTGCTCAGGGTAATGCATGCCATAACCAACACTGTAATTGTTTAGCCTTCCACAAGGTGGCAGAAATAATGCACTGTACTAAAAATTTATATCACGGGATTATTTACCATAGAAGAAAACATACAATTGGAACATTATCTACTGAGTTCCAGATTCAAAACATATTAATGCATGAAAACATGGGTGTATTACAGATGAATCCAAATAGTTTTAGTACATTGACATCAATTCTTCAGGAACTGAACAAGGTTCCAGACCCGAAAGATCACCTATCCATGTTCTCCAGGGATGCTGCCTGACCCGCTGAATTACTCCAGCATTTTGAGTCTTTCTATGTAAACCAGCATCTGCAGATCCTCGTTGCTACGTTTCTTCAATTAAGAACATTGTTAAAACACTTTTTAAAACACATGTGGAAAGGTACTTGGATAGGAAAGGTTTACAAGGAAATGTGTGTAGAGGAGGATGGGGGTTTAAGAGTTAATGTGTACAGATTGCATGTTGCGCATGGTGAGCCTGCTTTACTTACTTAGAATTGCTAGCTAAAGTATAACAGGTTGTTTTGCATAGCTGCAGAGGTTGTTGTAACGAAGGAGAAAGACCCGGTACCAAGTAGTACAACAAGTCTGCAGTGATTTATTCACAAAATGCTGGAGTAACTCAGCAGTCCTTTCTGTCATGGGCCTCCTCCAGTGCCATAGTGAGGCCCACCGGAAATTGGAGGAACAGCACCTCATATTTCGCCTGGGCAGTTTGCAGCCCAGTGGTATGAACATCGACTTCTCCAACTTTAGATAGTTCCTCTGTCCCTCCCTTCCCCTCCTCCTTCCCTGATCTCCCTCTATCTTCCTGTCTCCACCTATATCCTTCCTTTGTCCCGCCCCCCTGACATCAGTCTGATGAAAGGTCTCGACCCGAAACGTCACCCATTCCTTCTCTCCCGAGATGCTGCCTGACCTGATGAGTTACTCCAGCATTTTGTGAATAAATCGATTTGTACCAGCATCTGCAGTTATTTTCTTATACTTTAAGTCTGCAGTGAACAAGAAGTCTGTTCTAGACAATAAGAACCGGTGCAGAAATGTGCTGATTGTGTGATTAGTTGGACTCGTGACTACTCGTGTATAAGTATACTGCCGGTGCACAGAATGATTGAGTGGGACCGCGAGGAGCTGGCAAGTATGTGACCACACATGCAGTGACTCTCCCACTCCCGCTAGTGTAATAAAGTTGTGTCTTTACTATCAGTGTCTGGCGGTGTTTGTTATTTCAGAGGGTGGACGGGCTTTAACATGGGTCAAATGCAGGGGGACTAGTGGAGATGGGCATCTTAGTCGGCGTGAGCAAGATGGGCTGTAGGGCTCATTTCCATGCTGTATGTCTATGACTATGTTAAGCAGCAAACCCAGCTTGTTCTTGCAGATCCTCTACGTCAAGCAGTAGAATACTTCCCAAAATAATATTTAAAATGTAGGTACTTTAAATTCTTTAAAATACTGGAATCAAGAAATCTCCATCAGGTCTAAGATTCAAGAATTGACTTTTTAATATTAAGCTGACAAAAAAACAAATCAATTTAGAGACAGATCATTAGGAAACATAGCAGAATAAAAACAAATATTATGTATTATGTAAAGTGAACTGAGTTTCTGTTGGCAAAGTTAACATGAGATGATGACTTCTGAAAACACAATGATGAACCTTGAAGGAAGGTGTGGACTTTCATGTCTAGAATTTAAGGGTGATTTTTTAATACCTACCTTGTCCAACATCAATCTCCATTAATCCCACTTGCCTGCATGCAGCCCATTTCCCCCTAAAACACTCCTATCAATGTACCTGTTCAAAAGCCTTTTAAACATTACAATTTTATCTTCCTCCACTTCCACCTCTGGCAGCTTGTTCCAGTAACCACTACCCTGTGTGAAAAACTTTCCCCTCAGAGATCCACTTTAAATTTCTCCAAATTCACTTTAGACCTGCACCCTCCAGTTCTAAGCAATCTTATCATAGTGAATTAAAGTTTTAAGAAAAGACTTACTGAAAAATGCTAACATGAAAATGCCATCATTACCAACTCGCAACTGGTCAGCATCGTTGAAGTCATCTCTTGGTGGAAAATCTTCCTCCTATATTTACAAGATGCACAGTGTTGTATGAGCAAGCATGTAATTTGAGTTTATAATTAAACGGTTAATCACACGCATTACCATTTTTTACACAACCAGCTATGACACGGCACTTTGATAAAACCCAGCAAAACATCACATAGAAACAGAGTATTATTTGTAAAGAGCTTAATTCTTCTGTGAACATTTTGGGAGAGATTTTAGCATCATTGCAAGTGAAGAGAAAAGATGTGTTATTTTTTTCTTGATTTTAATGAGATTGTACATTCTGAAACTTTGTGTTTACAATTGTCAGAAACAACAGAGTAAAGCTATTTGATTACAATGGCACCAAAATGGCCTACTTGTAGTGAGCAGTGATCTCCAACTGTGCAATAGATCCTTTCAAAAATATTTGGCCTCATCTTACACTGACCTACCATTTAAACATGTGTGAACTAACGGAAGGATTCTCAGCAGCAAAATCCGATATATTTAATGGGCTTTCCATGCCATTATAGAGTATCGTACAGAATGGTATTAAAGAGCCTCAGCCAAACATGAGGAAAATGGCTGACAACCTATCCATGTACCTGTGCTCCCAGACTTAGTCTTAACTGTGCCTGTTCCAGTGCTTTCCAATGAAAGTAGAATAAGTGAGTTTGGTATTTCGATAAACACAAGCAATCATGGGATTTGTCAAAGGTCATTCGGGATTTAAAAACGTGAACGCTGCACTGCATAAACTGTGTATAAATTGTTAACTATTCTAACAAGGAATTAATCTAGAATTCTGTCAACTCAATAGCTTCCTTTCTTGTTCTGCTGTTCACACATTACTTACACCGTCCCAGTTCTAGTTCAGTTCATTAATCTGCGATTATGAGATATTCAAAAAGTTAAAGAATTTATTATTTTCATTTAATCCTAAATATGCTTGCTCCTGGAATAAGAAAATATTACTTGTGTTTGAAACAATTTCTTATCTTTATTCATAATTTATAGAAACACAGACATAGAAACATAGAAAATAGGTGCAGGAGGAGGCCATTTGGCCCTTCGAGCCAGCACATTCATTGTGATCATGGCTGATCATCCACAATCAGTAACCTGTGCCCAACTTCTCCCCATATCCCTTGATTCTGCTAGCCCCCAGAGCTCTATCTAACTCTCTCTTAAATTCATCCAGTGATTTGGCCTCCACTTCCCTCTGTGGCAGAGAATTCCACAAATTCACAGCTCTCTGGGTGAAAAAGTTCCTTCTCACCTCAGTTTTAAATGGCCTCCCCTTTATTCTAAGACTGTGGCCCCTGGTTCTGGACTCACCCAACATATCATATCATATCATATCATATATATACAGCTGGAAACAGGCCTTTTCGGCCCACCGTCCGTGCCGCCCAGCGATCCCCGTACATTAACACTATCCTACACCCACTAGGGACAATTTTTACATTTACCCAGCCAATTAACCTACATTGGGAACATTTTTCCTGCATCTAGCCCCTCGGGACTAAAGATTGTTTGTTCATGATGTTCACAGAATTGGAATTGATAATTTGCTCTTCAGAACATTAAAGAATCACCCACAATAGATCAAACATGGTTAAAAATAACTATTGTGGACACACTTTTACATTATTGTTGCTTTTCTCAATGCATGCTGCTTTTATCGTGGTAATCAGTCCAAAAATATCCTAACCTAAAAATTCAAGGGCATATTGCTTGAAAAAAAGGGTTATTCACCTAAAAATAGATATTTTTTCTTCACAAAGGTAAATTGCTATAACAATCTTTTCTAGTTTGTTGTGTCCCACACTGGATATAAAATAGGGCACTTCCTGGTGTCAGTCACCCTTGCACAATTTCCACAGAGGCAGATAGGACAAGCTCACTTCCCCGTTCAATGCCTGAACTATGCTGTTCAAAGGGGCATCTGTTGTTAGACACTGCCAATGCCACACGGTCTTAGCAAAGCAACTTCAGGAGTGGATGTCTGTCAGGTAAGTAAAATGCATTCCTTCATCACTGAACCTCCTCTCCCCATACAAACTAGAAATCTCTAACCTGCCTACCACTCTCCAGATCTATGTACCTCCCCAATCCTCCTCGATATCCTACTTACCTATCCTATCCCACAGCAGCTAGCCTCATTCTTGCACCTGCTCCTGTCATTCCCTAAATCCCTCTGCTGTTTTCCTAATTCCACCACCCTTATATTGTCAAAGTACTATACTGCGCTTTTGATAAAATCCAGCAAAACATCACACTGAAGCCGAGACCTCTGTGTCAAAGCTTAATTGTGCCCTTACAATTTACAATCCATGCCACACTGGCATCCTACCATGGCCCGCATCCCCCAGCATACACCAATTAGGGTAGAATCTTCATACAACTCCCACAACAAAATGCATAATACTGACTTGTTGAGAAGGATGCATTATCCACAACTGCATCTGCATAGTTCCTCTCACTTGTTGCATCAATCTTATATCCCAATTCCCTGCAAACTCCATTTTGTTTAAATCTCCAGTGTTTATGAAAGTGCATAATTCTTTGTTGCCTTCATCAACTGGTCTTTTTTAACTACATTGCATCACCAATATCTTCACATCTTGACACTGAATGTTGACTCAAACTTTCTACACTTCAAGGAGTTGCTACATTTGCCTCCACAATCTCAGATCAAATCAGTAGCATTTTGATTTTCAGCAGTTCCTTTGTCAACCCATAATCTATAAATTGACCATGACCAAGGATTATGTTGTAATGGAGAACTAAATTTTAACAATCCTACCTCAAAGGTAATACAGTGGTAAGGAATGGAATTGGAGTTGCATTCATTTGATATAGTAGTAAAAAATAAAGCCATCTACATTTTAAATACATGGAATCCAGCACAGGGTATCCCCAAATGGAAAACATAAACCCAGGTTATAGAATTGCCCTCATCTTCATGGTTCTTCATGGCTGTTCATTCAGCTCAGGTTTCAGAAAATCTAAAGGTATAAATTTTAGTTTTACTTATGAAGACTAGTCAATTAAATTAGAAAAAAATCTACCCAATAAATCTGATAAACTAAGTGACACATTTAATCCTTGAACATTCATGTATTGGACACCGTCTAATCCGAAGGAGGACTGAAAGACAAATTCATCATTTCTGCTCATAAGCAACTTGACGTTCTTGAAATTAAATGAAACGTGTTTAAACATTCACCACCACATGCAGACAGACAATATTAAAACAATTGCCTAAAATTAAAGACATTTTGAAACCATAATGTGATAAATCCTGCTGATAGGCTGGACTAAACAACCTACAATTCAGGAAATTCTGATCTATGATAAAAGCTGAGAATCTGCAAAACTGAATGGTTAATTCTGCCAGTCCCACACCATTTGCTTATAGATTATATCTCACTCTAACTTTCTTATTCTTTTAAAGAATGTATTAGATTTTCACATTAATCATCCATTAAAACACTTTGGATAAATAGGTCTGGAACTTAACCAGATAGGTACCTTTCTCAATGAAACAAAGCTGACCAAGAGAGAACTAATTGACTTTTACATCAGTACTTGCTTCTACATTGTTTCTCCCATCTTCATGTCTTTCTTCAATTACCCTCTCCCGCTGATCACCTCCCCACTTCCTTTCCAACCCTCAACTAACAAAACTCTAATTCAATCCCTTTTTGATCTTTAAATCACTCGAGTTAAAAAGATCATTGGTTCTGCCATTAAAGGGACTAAATTCCCATGTTCCAATTGTCTTCACCAAATACTATCAGCTTGCACCTTTACAAAATTGTAGTTCAAATACTTTTGAGCTGTGTACAAAGAGGTCCAACTACCAGCATTGTGGAAATGTTCTACCTGAACATGGTTTGAATCATGTTTCAATACCAATCTATTCCATCTGACTCTCTCTTTTACTGAACAAATGATGAATATTATTGAAAATGCTTATATTGTATCACCAGTAAACTTGGGGATACATTAATGGCCATGTTATTACATACTTAATCCTGTAAGAGAGAATGGCATGTTTTAATGTGTTTCTGGTAATCTAATCCCATTGTTAATTAGTTGTGTTCCCTATAAAGATCACCATTTAACATGAAATTCAGACCCAATTACAAATTCTTAGGAAATCCAATTGAAAACACTTCGGCTGGCTGTCATCTGCTCTTTAAGAATCAAATGAATGCTGTATTTCCTCTTGAAGATCGTGATTTGTCAATTAAAGATAGTATTATATATTAGATAGTCACCAAAACGAAGGGAAAAAAAAGGATTTCTTTGCACTTTGAAGTATTACTGATACTCCAAGAACTGCAGAAATTGAGAAAGTCATTGTCTTGAAGTATTTGCAGGTACGGAGAATGTGTAAATTCAAACTAAAGTAAAATACATTTTATTCATAAACAAGACTTAAGGTCATGAAAAAGCTAATTGGCAATATAAGACATCTTTGTGAATGGCATGTGACAACATAACACCAACACAAGAAGAAAGCATAGCACTCAGTTGGTAAAGTATACATACCACATTTTTGAATATATAATTCAAGCATTTCATAGTCATTTACACAGGAAGGAACTGTACCTGAGATGTACCTTGTAGAATTTCATCAAACAGATTCCTAGGCTCCCTAAACTGTCCATTTGTAGCAGGTGTTAAGCAGGAAAACACAAGACAATAAAGCATAGCACAAATTAAGTAAGTAGAGGCTAAAATATTAAGGTAATTCACCATTTGACATTCATGTCTCTAAAAAAGTAGTTTCATTCACATTGTTCACAGGTCGTGTAATTGTACAAATGATACATTTAGATGATTTGCTTAAATTTTAAAAACATGCTTATTTTCAAGTAGATTCAAGAGTTAAAAGAATGATATGTACAGGTTAATATTTTTCTGAAGAGTGCACTCTTAAAAAATAGTTTATAATCCCCTGAAAAATGAAAGATACAAACATTGCATGACTCAGTAATGTAGCTTTCTAAAATGTTCAAATGATGCACAGCTGGCCAAGAGGATTAACAATTCTACTCTATGTTACAGAATTGTGGTGTGTACCAAATTTCAATACATGGCATATCTAGCAAATTCTATCTTTGAGTAAATTACATCTTTGTAAGCAATATGTCATAATTAATAATATTATTGTTTTATAAACAAAATTGGTGCTATCGATATGTACATTGTTGCATAATGCTCACATGTTCTCACGTAAAGGATGTAGCTTATATACTACACATAGAAACATAGAAAATAGGTGCAGGAGGAGGCCATTCGGCCCTTCGAGCCAGCACCGCCATTAATTGTGATCATGGCTGATCGTCCACAATCAATAACCCGTGCCTGCCTTCTCCCCATATCCCTTGATTCCACTAGTCCCTAGAGCTCTATCTAACTCTCTCTTAAATCCATCCAGTGATTTGGCTTTCACTGCCCTCTGTGGCAGAGAATTCCACAAATTCACAACTCTCTGGGTGAAAAAGTTCCTTCTCATCTCAGTTTTAAATGGCCTCTCCTTTATTCTAAGACTGTGGCCTCTGGTTCTGGACTCACCGAACATTGGGAACATTTTTCCTGCATCGAGCTTGTCCAGTCCTTTTATAATTTTATATGTTTCTATAAAACCACTGTACATCCAACTCCTTTGTGGAGTGAAGATTTTGCAATGAAGATTTATTTAAATAATAAACCGTATAGTATATATAGTCATATAGTATATTTTAAAAAATGAAACATTTCTCACTCTTTGTCCAACTTCTCCTGCCCCAGCTGCCATTGCAGCTGCTTTAGCTTTTTCTGCTTCATCGTAAGTCGGAAGGGAGGTAGCAACGCTATAAGGGGGTGGCACCGGCATCAGCTCACTCTGGAAGTCTGTTTCTGTTGGTCAAATAGACAGGGACATAACTTAGGAAAAGCTTCAGGGCGATAGTAGGGGGAAACAATTACTTTATTTGTATTTATGTAATGAACCATATGGATGAAACTGAAATTGATTTTAATACTGCAAATTATCATCACACAAATGGAGAATTGTAAACAAATTTACTTGTTAATACAGGCACTCCCTGACTTATGCAAGGGTAACGCACCTTGAACCCTTTCGCAAATCTGATTTTATGCAAGTTGGTATCACCATCCCGTCTGAAATAACTCAGATTAACTGCTTTAGCAGTGTATGGCTGCACCTGATGCACTTTTTTTCGATGAGACAATAGGAAAAAATGTCTATACAACAGATAAGAAACAGGTACAAAAAAAACAGGAAATAAGAGGTTGGAGCCTCAACAAAAGAAAAGTAGTAAATAGGAGGAAAGGGAAACAATAAGTAGTAGAGAATGAGACAGAATAGGGAAAATAAATAAAAATGGACAGATAGAATTGAAAAAGGAAAATAGAACAAAAATTAAAAGGACAATATTAAAAGTTTTTTAAATGGAGTCGCAGTTATACATTCATACAGTAAAACATACCAAGGCATTTCACCAAACAAAATGTGCCATTCATTAAAAAGGAAAAACCTATCGATGCTGGAAATCTCAAATTAAAAAAATAGAAACTGCCAGAAATACTTGGCAGTTTCAGTAGCATTTGTGTTAATGGCCTTTCATGAGAACTAGGAAAAGTTAAAAATCAAACACATTTTAAGTTGTGGAGAAGGAGGGGTGGACAAATGGCTCGCTTGTGATAATTTAGAGACCCAAAAGAAACTAGGGCAAATGGTGGTGTTGCCAGCTGAAATAGAGATGAAGGCTTGTTAATTTTCCAAGATCTGTCCAGGAGAGATTTAAGTAGGACATGTCACACATGATGCTAAGTTAAACTAATCTACTCTGCCTGTACATGATCAAAATCCTGCTGTTCCCTGCATATCCATGTGCCTATCTAAAAGCTACTATCGTATCTGTCTCCACCACCAGCCCAGCAGCGTGTTCTAGGCACCCACAACTGTATTTAAAAAAAACTTGCCTTGTGCATCATTAAACCTTCCCTCCTCATACCTTGAAGCTATGCCCTTCCAATCTTTGACATTTCCACTCATGGAAACAAGATTCTGACTGTGTACCCTAACTCTGACCTCATCGACCCATATACTTCCACCAGGATGCCCCTCAGCCACCGACGTACCTGGGAGTGGAGGGGGTGGGGGGGGAGTGGAGGGGGTGGGGGGGGGAGTGGAGAGGATGGGGGGGGTGGGGGAGAGTGGAGGGGGTGGGGGAGAGTGGAGGGGGTGGGGGGGAAGTGGAGGGGTGGGGGGAAGTGGAGGGGTGGGGGGAAGTGGAGGGGTGGGGGGAAGTGGAGGGGTGGGGGGAAGTGGAGGGGTGGGGGGAAGTGGAGGGGTGGGGGAAGTGGAGGGGGTGGGGGAAGTGGAGGGGGTGGGGGAAGTGGAGGGGGTGGGGGAAGTGGAGGGGGTGGGGGAAGTGGAGGGGGTGGGGGAAGTGGAGGGGGTGGGGGGAAGTGGAGGGGGGGAGTGGAGGGGTGGGGGAGTGGAGGGGGTGGGGGAGTGGAGGGGGTGGGGGAGTGGAGGGGGTGGGGGAGTGGAGGGGGTGGGGGAGTGGAGGGGGTGGGGGAGTGGAGGGGAGGGGGGAGTGGAGGGGAGGGGGGAGTGGAGGGGAGGGGGGAGTGGAGGGGAGGGGGGAGTGGAGGGGAGGGGGGAGTGGAGGGGAGGGGGGAGTGGAGGGGGAGGGGGAGTGGAGGGGGAGGGGGAGTGGAGGGGGAGGGGGAGTGGAGGGGGAGGGGAGGGGGAAGGGGGTGTGGAGTGGGGATGGAGTAGGTGGGCAATGGAAGTGGGGGAGGGGAGGGGGTGGGGGAAGGGGAGGGGGTGGGGGAAGTGGAGGGGGTGGGGGGAAGTGGAGGGGGGAGTGGAGGGGGTGGGAGGAGTGGAGGGGGTGGGGGGAGTGGAGGGGGTGGGGAAGTGGAGGGGGTGGGGAAGTGGAGGGGGTGGGGGGAGTGGAGGGGGTGGGGGGAGTGGAGGGGGTGGGGGGAGTGGAGGGGGTGGGGGGAGTGGAGGGGGTGGGGGGAGTGGAGGGGGTGGGGGGAGTGGAGGGGGTGGGGGGAGTGGAGGGAGTGGGGGAGTGGAGGGGGTGGGGGGAGTGGAGGGGGTGGGGGGAGTGGAGGGGGTGGGGGGAGTGGAGGGGGTGGGGGGAGTGGAGGGGGTGGGGGAGTGGAGGGGGTGGGGGAGTGGAGGGGGTGGGGGAGTGGAGGGGAGGGGGGAGTGGAGGGGAGGAGGGAGTGGAGGGGGAGGGGGAGTGGAGGGGGAGGGGAGGGGGAAGGGGGTGTGGAGTGGGGATGGAGTAGGTGGGCAATGGAAGTGGGGGAGGGGAGGGTATTACAGCAATGCAGGAGAGCTTTGGGCCCAACGGATGGCTGCCACATCCGCACATGCGCAGTTGGGGGAGGGTTGCCATTTTGTGTTCAGCTCAGCTCGTGCGCAATTGGGAGAGGGTTGCCATGTCTTCAGCTCCGACGCGTGCGCAGTTGGGGGAGAGTTGCCATTTTGTGCTCAGCTCCGACCTCATGCTCTACATCCGATTGGCCCAGGTCCCACATGGTGGGAGCACCGGCGCTCCCCACTTTGATTGGTCGCTGGCACGTCCTGATTTGCTCCTGCCGCTCACCCTCACGTGGGGTCCATTGATTGGCTACAACCTACCGCTGGACACTCGATTGGCCCGGGTCCCCACGTCGGGTCGAATGATTGGCTCCGACCTCCCGCTCGACGCCCAATTGGTCTGGGTCCCACATGAGGGGAGTGGTTACTTCCCGCTCAAAACAACTACCGTCGCAGTCGAGCTGACGCTGCTGCTGAATGGGGGCACAGTTTCGAGGGGCTGCAGCATACACACCAAAACATCAGCCAAAACATTATGACCTGATGAGCCAAAACATTATGACCACTTGCCTAATACGCTGTTGGTCCTCCGTGTGCAGCCCCATACGCAGCAGGGTGCGATCCACTGTGTATTGTGACACATTCCTCCCATGACCACCATTAAAAAATGTTGTGACTTGTGCCACAGTAGACCTTCTGTAAGTTCGGACCAAACGGGACAGCCTTCGTTGCCCTCGCGCATCGATGAGCCTTCGACGCCCAACACCCTATCACCGGTTTGTGGTTCGTCCTTCCTCGGACCACTGTCGGTGGGTACTCACCACTGCTGACCGGGAGCACCCCACGCCTTGCCATTTCTGAGATGCTCTGACCCAGTTGTCTGGCCATAACAATTTGGCCATTGTCAAAGTCGGTCAGGTCTTTACTCCTGCCCATTTCTCCCGCACCCAACACATCAATTTCAAAAACTGACTGTTCTCTTGCTGCCGAATATATCCCACCCCTTGACAGGTATCATTCTAACAAGATAACCAATGTTATTCACTTCACCTGTCAGTGGTCATAATGTTTTGGCTGATCGGTGTATAATGAACAAGATAAATGAAGGTAATCATCAAGAACTCGCCAAGAACTCTGCTTATAGCCAAGATCTATACCAACATGAAACATAGGAATAATAGGTTCATCACAATCCTGAGAGCTACACGTTTACTTTTAAACCGCACACCATTCTGATGCAGAAAAACAATGCCACTCCTTGTCATCACTGGATAAAAACTTGGCTCTTATCTCAGGCATTATGGAAGTATATTCAATTCTTAGTCCTTTGAATTGTAATCTGTCCCACCAGCACCGTTGCAACATCATCTGGGGGTAGGCATCAACTATTGATGAAACCAGCTTAAGCACACAACTAATGCAAATGTTAAAATAAAAGAAATAAGATCTTTCTGAATCACACCTGTGGTGGATGCAGTTGCTCCCAGCGTAACACTGCTGTAAGGTGGTGGTGGTACCTCTGTTTCAGATGGCAACGTCTCAGGAGGAGCCATGGGAACATCTGACTGAACTGCTTCAGGCGACTCTGAAGAAACTTCTTCATTGTGCAGCTATGAAAAGAAAAACAATTTTAGTACATCTCAGATTGTTTTTGCACCTTCTGCAATGTGGTCACATGCATTCTTATGCAACCTTCTGCATTTGCAAGCAAAGAACATGTTTGTTATTGGTTCCCTTCTGAATGATTTAGTTTCTCCAAGGTCAGTAGCTAACAATAACAGCACTTATGATCAGCTGCACCTATCTTTAATTTGAGGAGACCCCCAGAACTCCTAATCCAAATTTCAATATCATTTCCCATCTGTTTCTAATCTGACCTGTGATAGCATGCAATGATTCCAAAATTCAACCGATTCTCAGCCAACCTCCCACCCTGACCTTCAAATCTAGTTCCAATTCTAGCAGCACCCAATGAATGCAAAGTAAACTTCACTGACAATACCAAAGTTATGGGAGGGTTAATTCTGGATGTGTTTTTGGCGTCACCATCCCAAAGTGAAGAGATTAACAACAGCACACTGCCATCCACTTATCCTATGCACCTGAAAATGGACCTAAATTCGACACACTTGTCAGTTAAGTGACATTCTCCAATAGATCCCACTTTCCATCATAACATTAAGTTGCTCACGTTAACCAAGCAGATGGAAGATGTCTATCTTTTGGGAGGTACATGCCCAAAATAGTGCAATGGTTCAATCCAAGCCCTATTCTGTTATTGACACCATTGCATTTAAAATAAGACGATAGGAGGGTTCCAGAAGAGTCCCAACAGGAAGCGTTGTCTGTCCATTCCCTCCACAGATGCTGCCTGCCCCACTGGGTTCCTTCCAGCATCCTTTTTTGCTCTGAAATACGAAAACACTTCTGTGGTATCAAATTCATTGCTCTCACTCTTTTCTGAATTTGATTTAAACAAAATTGATGCTGCACCTCACCAATTGTCCTTTTTGCATGAAGAAATAAATCCCCAACTTTAAAAAAAGTTTATAATTTGTTTTTTCCCCCCAAAAAGCTTATCAGAAAAAATACCCATTCCATCTGCACCATTTAAAAAATAATAAATTAGCTCCAGACTTCCCCCCCAAAAAAAGATGTCCCAGCCTGGAGAAGCCACAGTGCAATGCTATGCCCAAATGAACAACAGAACCATCAGGGGAAAAGAAGCAAACAGAATCATAACAACAGCTCAATTCGAAGTACTGCTGCAGTTCTGTCACAGCCAATGAGAAATGTTGTTGGACAACAAATTAACCTTCTCAAATAAAAACAGAACTGAAGTGATTTTAAATTTCCTTTCTGCTCCCAATCTGTCCCCCTGGCTTTGTCATCTGACTCTACTAAATGAATCCCAATCCAAGCTTGAGAGACAGTATTCACCTTCTGGCTCAGCCCTTGGGCTCAACAATTAATTCAATAATTTCAGATAACCAGCCATTCACGTTTGTAACAAAACTGTTCATACTATTTACCATTCCCCACAGATGCTGCCTGGCTTGCTGAATATTTCCCAGTATTGACTTTAAGTTCAGATTTCCAGTAACTCAGTATCTGACAGGTCTTGCATTGCTTTAATTTTTAAACTGTCTCACCACATTCATCTTGTCCTGTTTATATCTCCACCGAATAGATAATCTCAGCCTTTTCCAGTATCCCTCAGCCAGTAACACTTTTATTTATGTTGCAGTCTCTCTTGGTCTCCACCCTTTTATACACATTAGCCACTGTCTCTCCGCCCTTCCCCCATCCCCAAAACTGATACACTTTTCCAACTCTGACCACTTCCGATGAAAGGTCAGTAATCAGAAATATTAATCATACTTTTCTCTCCACACGTTGCTTAACTTGCTGAATATTTTTAGCACGTTGTTTTTAATTCTCATGATCTGCAGTTTTCAACTTTCAATTCTTATCTTGCAGACCAACACATAAGCAAAAGATGGATGCACTTACAAGCACCTTTACAAACTTGCCAGCTTTGATCTGCCCCCACCTCTTTTCCAACATTCTCCCTCACACTACAATCGGAGTCATAGTCATAGGGTCATAGAGTGATACAATGTGGAAACAGGTACTTCGGCCCAACTTGCCCACACTGGCCAACGTCCCAGCTCCACTAGTCCCACCTGCCTACGCTTGGTTCATTATCCCTCCAAACCTGTCCTGAAGGTTCTGATCCGAATCATCACCTTTCCAGATCTTCCAGAGATGCCGCCTCCAACACCGAGTTAGCCCAGCACTATGCATTTTACTCAAGATTCCAGCATCTGCAGTTCCCTAAATTTCTTATGTGTGTAGAATCTAGTTGTCTACAGAGTGGTTGCCATGTTTCCTGCAAAAATGGCCACAATGTAAAGTATTTAAATGAGCGGAACGCACTTTGGGACCATTCAAGCCATGAAAGGTACTTTCTGGCAATTACCCCTGGAGACCACTAATTCCGTTCAAGGCCGATATATCTTTCCTAAGTCACAGTGCCCAAAACTGCTCAGTACTTCTGCAGTGGTCCAATCAGAAATTTGAAAAGCCATGATATAATTTGCTCCCTTGCATTCTATTCTTCTGGATGCAAATGTCAGCATTTCATTTGGATGTTTTTTTTGTCCCTCTCCCTGACATTGTAAGGTTGTACCCAAATTCCCAATTCTTTTTGGACCTCCAACATATTTAGCTTTTCACCTTTTAGAATGTGCCCTGCTAATCCACTTTCACTCCCAAGTATCTGATATCCATTTGCCACTCTTTTGCCCTTTACCTTTACAATTTAATGCTTTCCATCTACAGCCTTACAATACTGCCTATCTTTGTCTGGTCATTCTGTTCCATCATCAGATTACCTTTTATTATAGAGAACAGAGTCCACTTTAGATGATCCCTGTAACTAAATTAGCATTACAGGTGATGATATAGGTTGAACATCGATTTTCTGGCACCCAGAGCCAGAGCCTTTCTGGATTATCCGTTTTCTAGACTAACAAAGGTCATATGATAATGAAATGACAATGTTTATTCACAAAATGCTGGAGTAACTCAGCAGGTCAGGCAGCATCTCGGGAGAGAAGGAATGGGTGACGTTTCGGGTCGAGACCCTTCTTCAGACTGATGTCACCTACAACGGGACCCCACCACTGGCCATATCTTCCCATCCCCTCCCCTCTCTGCACTCCGCAGAGACCGTTCCCTCCGTAACTCCCTGGTCCACTCGTCCCTTCCTACCCAAACCACCCCATCCCCGGGCACTTTCCTCTGCAACCGCACAAGATGCAACACCTGTCCCTTTACCTCCCCCCTCAACTCCATCCAAGGACCCAAACGGTCTTTCCAGGTGAGACAAAGGTTCACCTGCACCTCCTCCAACCTCATCTATTGCATCCGCTGCACTAGATGTCAACTTATTTACATCGGCGAAACCAAGCGCAGGCTCGGCGATCGCTTCGCTCAACACCTGCGCTCGGTCCGCATTGACCAAACTGATCTCCCGGTGGCCGAGCACTTCAACTCCCCCTCCCATTCCCAGTCTGGCCTTTCTGTCATGGGCCTCCTCCAGTGCCATAGCGAGGCGCACCGGAAATTGGAGGAACAGCACCTCATATTTCGCCTGGGCAGCTTGCAGCCCAGCGGTATGAACATCGACTTCTCCAACTTTAGATAGTTCCTCTGTCCCTCTCTCCCCCTCCTCCTTCCCAGATCTCCCTGTCTCCACCTATATCCTTCCTTTGTCCCGCCCCCCTGACATCAGTCTGAAGAAGGGTCTCGACCCGAAACGTCACCCATTCCTTCTCTCCCGAGATGCTGCCTGACCTGCTGAGTTACTCCAGCATTTTGTGAATAAGCACCTTTGATTTGTACCAGCATCTGCAGTTATTTTCTTATACAAAATGACAATACACCCCTGGCCTGCTAATGACACCCCTCCCATGCTCGAAAGTGCCATGGAGCGCCATAAACATAAATAAAACAAATACAAGATGTAAACTGGGGGCAGCCATGGTGGCGCAGCGACAGAGTTGCTGCCTTGCAGCGTCAGAGACCCGGGTCTGATCCTGACTATGGGTGCTGTCTGTACAGTTTGTACGTTCTCCCCGTGACCGCGTGGGTTTTCTCCAAGATCTTTGGTTTCCTCCCACACTCCAAAGATGTACAGGTACAATAGACAATAGGTGCAGGAGTAAACCATTCGGCCCTTTGAGCCAGCACCGCCATTCAATGTGATCATGGCTGATCATTCACAATCAGTACCCCGTTCCTGCCTTCTCCCCATACCCCCTGACTCTGCTATCTTTAAGAGCTCTATCTAGCTCTCTCTTGAAAGCATTCAGAGAATTGGCCTCCACTGCCTTCTGAGGCAGTAAATTCGACAGATTTACAACTGTCTGACTGAAAAAGGCTTTTCCTCATCTCCGTTCAAAATGGCCTACTCTTTATTCTTAAACTGTGGCCCCTGGTTCTGGACTCCCCCAACATTGGGAACATATTTCCTGCCTGTAACGAGTCCAATCGTAGGTTAATTGGGTTGGTATATGTGTAAATTGCCCCTAGTGTGCGATAGTGTTAATGTGCAGGGATCACTGGTCGGTGCGGACTCGGTGGGCCGAAGGGTCACTGTATCTCTAAACTAAACGTGAATGGAATGAGCTGCTGACCCATCCACGGCTTGCACCATCCCCAAAGCCACTTAGAGCATTGGTTCCGACCCCACACCTGACTGCAACGTGATCCAGTGATCCCTTCCTCAAAGGGCACAAAGTGTTGGAGCAATTCAGCTGGTCAGGATCGTTGGAGAACATGGACAGGCAACATCGAGACCCTTCCTCAGACTAATTCAGTTGGCTGAGTTACTCCAGCACTTCCCCTCGGTCACAATGGGGCTCCCTCCCCTTTCAGAATGGCCTCATTCTGCTCCTATTAGTTATGACCTTATGCAGTTGTAAAAGGAAATTCTCATTAAATATCTCAAGGTCTCTAATATTTCATATCCAAAAGGATAGGAAAGGCTTGTGACACATTCATAATCATGCATCACAAACCTGCTATATTTATGTGGGACTTGCATGGTGTACAGGAAACGATCAGCATTAAGAATATATGATGAAGATGGAGGACCGCCACGCTCAGCCACACTGACAACACCACGATGCAATTTCTGTAGTTCAGGAAATAAGAACACAAACTCGGTGACTGGCAAATTCAGCAGTCCAAATCATAGTAATTCAAACTCTTAACACATATCATTCATGTTCATGTGCCACAGAGAAACTGTTGCTTTGCAGCAGAAGAACTAAGGAGGAAGCTCAATGTTTAATTAACTAGGGCCTGTCAAAGGAATTGAAATTAAAGCAAATAATTGAAATTTCAAAAAAGGTTTTGTTCCCGACAAACTCTTGTTACAATTGGAACAATACCAACCATATAAAAGTTAAATTAAAATTACCCACCACTATAAATGAACTCACTAATTTAGGGAACCAATACATTTAAACTGTAGCATTACTTCTAAAAAATCTACAAAACCAATGCTACAATTATACAAATACAACTGTAAAATGTTGACCAGTGAACGTCCAGGTAAACTGACCCTTCCAGCAGAGACTATGTATTAATCAATCGCTAGAAAATATGTGAAAGGACTCCAGATCAAGGGGAAATCTGCACAAAACATTAAATTATGAACGGCTTTTAACAATACGAAAGCAGCAGGTCCATTGAGCATTGTCTTTACCCAAGTAATGCAAGTCATTTCACATCACCAGAAAAAAAAAATTGTTGAAATTGCAGGCTGCCAAATCTGATGAACTTCATCTCAAGGCCTTGATCGACTAGTGAGATGACTGATACATTAATATTCATTTTCAAAAAGTCATTGTACTTTATTCTTAAGAAAATGTATCGATTGGAATAGTTTTTTTTGGTAAAATTTAAAGAAGGTAGAAGTTGTTCATTTAACATTTGTTAAACTGGTAAATGAACTAAACTAGTAGATTAACAATACTTAAATTTCCAGAAGACGTTAGCCACAAAGGGTATCATGTAAATTAAAAGCTCTCGGATAGGAGATTGGCTGGCTTACAGGAAACGGCAAGAGAATGTGTGTGGATCAGTTTCTTGTTATCACGATTATAAGAGGGATCGCTGCTGGGACATTATTTTTTTTCCATTTATATAAATAACTTGGATGAATGAACTAATCGTATGGCTACTAAGAATAAATAGGATTATCAATTGCACTGAAGGCATTAAGACACAAAGAGTATACTGTGCTTCTCCTGGACTGCAACCTTGACGTGGTGGAGAGACTTGCATACTCCAGTGATCCTGTGAGCTACGCCGGATGGGGTTTTATATCCCTGGCAGGTTCAACCAAACTGGACAGGTCATGGGTGAGGAGGCAAACGAAGCAGTCCCTGGTACTCCAAGTTGGGGGTTGGGCGTGGGGTTAACTACCCCACACTGGAAAAAGTGTGAGTTGCAGAAAATTTGACGAATGAAAACCAAATTACACACTTGGTTGAAGAAGGTGCCCCAGCGACGGGGAACATGACGCTTCCCAGCCAAACAAGCAAGGGCACTGGGAAGCTGACACACCTTCTGACGCCAAAGAAATTCATCCTTGTGGGGACATGGAACATCCGAACCATGTTCCAGGCTGGCAAGGCTGCCACAGTTGCCAACGAAATGGTGCGCTACAATCTCTCAGTCCTGGGCTTGGCAGAAACAAGATGGACAGTCAGGGGAGATCAAATTGGCCAGTGGGCAGTCCATTATCTACTCCGGAAAGCAAGATGAGGGAACGACTTACAAATTCGAAAGAGAAAATGGAGTTGGATTGGAAAACCTGCCACAAACATCACCTGGCAAGCTCTGAAATGGAACCCCCAAGGAAAAAGGACAAGAGGTCACCCCAGGAACAGCTGGAGAAGAGGTGTCCAAACAGAAATGTCTGGGAGTGGGCTCAACTGGGGAGATCTCGAAAGAACTGCCAACAACCGAGTGAGGTGGAGGACATTTGTCAATGGCCTATGCTCCCTAGAGGAGCCAAGGGCTTAAGAAGAAGAAGAGTATACTGTGGGAAAATATGAAATTCTGCATTTTGTGTTTTGAAGCACAAATGGTGATAGTGATAGCAAATGGTGGAGGTGATAGTGAAGGAAAATTTGTGTATAATTTACACCAGAATACAGAGCTCTTGTATACAACAAAAATGCCTTACAAACTCAGGTATTGACCAAGTCCAGTCTCCTTTTTAGATTCTTACCATACAGAATTGATTCAAAACTTTTGTTGTAGTCATGTTATTGAAAGAATAGCTTTGAAAATACACTAATATCATAATAATTAGAAATTAGATTCAAAAGTCTCACTAACCCCAGCAATTAATTCAGAAGTCATGTGCTCAAATATCAATATTCATCACAATCTGTTAAGTCAAGCAGGAATTTGTCTTCGCCCTTTCCTTTGGGCATTCATGCTGTTGGTCCCACGAGCTGCAATATTTTAGACTCTGGCTTATTATGGAAACGCGAATAAGTAACAGCAATGGGCTCTATTGAAAACTGCTAAGCAATATTTGAAAAGCTTAAAACATTACAGCTGATGTCCACATTTACAGAGACGTCTAGCTAAACATAATAAAGAATAAAACCTCGTTCTTACACAGAGACAACAGTACTTCTTTCTGGCAAATAAGCAATTCTATTTACAGTTCAATACTGTTCTTATTCTCGCTTGCATCATTTGCCTTTGAACATACACCATGGCTTGATGAGCATTAATATTGTTATTAATGCTTCTAATTTAGGAAAGTGCACATGCCTTTCAACAAAGAATGCTTTTAATGTGACAAAATGTGGAAATCCAAGAGAACTCAACAAATTATCATAATTATGCAAACTTTGTCCAGGATTTTCTGTACTATTTCTTCTCTGGCAGATACAGAGTGCAATTTTTTTGGCCCTCCTTGTGAAATTCCAAATTCTATTTAATTTAATTGCGCAATAATACTGGTTACTGATGTTTGTGACACACTGTTGGTGAACAGTGGTGCCACAGTGTAAGGCATTGGCAAAGATTTATGAACCTTTAGTAAGCAGGTTTCATCCTGCCATGTGCGACAACATGAACTTCAAAAGCCACTTCCTCTAAAGATAAGCACAATAAAGCTGGGTTATTTTGCAAAATAACGCTGCAAACTTTTGCCATATTTCCATGATGTCAGGGTCGAAAATGTGCCTTCGGGTGACAAGAGTCCAGCTCTTCCACTTTAATCGGTTCCCTCCATAATCCTGAACAATTACCTTTTACAGGAAATCAAATCATAAGAGCCAAAAGCACTGAAAAAGGCCCTTCCACCCACCTAGTACACACCAACCATCGACACTCAACTGAATTAAGCTCATTTCATTCTCACATTCCCATCAACTCTCCATATATTCCACTATTTACTATGGCCACATAATCTCCCAATGTCTTTGAAATTGGGGAATCTCCAGAGAGCACCTCGAGGAATCCTGAGTATACCAGAGCCAAACTCTCAACTTAAATCTCTTCCACTCAAAGCATACCTATCTACATATCCACTAACCAACTCCCAATTTAGCAAGGTGATTGCAGCACTACAAGAGTAAACAAGTAAACAGAGCGATGATATTTAAATACAGAAGTCCAATTTAAATTTAGCAGAGCCACAACCTCAAGTGTGGTGCTATTTTTAAATTGTACATGGAAATATATTCAGGTTTCCCCACATTTTACAATGACTAAATTAAGAACTATAACATGATTTATATTTCAATTAAATTGCTTAGGAATGGAACTGTCCCTTTAAAACATGTCTTGACTTCTAGATTTGCACTTTTCCCAACTTGCATCTCGTTGGCAAAAGAAATCATAATGTTGCTAAATCAGTCCCAGAAGCATGAAGCATTTTTTTTTTTTCGGGGGGGGGGGGGGAGAGAAAGAGGAGTATGGAAACATGGGTTGGCAATTTACCTTCTCAAGCTTACTCAGTCAAGCAAAAAAAAATCATAGCCAATTATCTTAATTTCCCTGCTCCAGCTTCTTTCCATATTACTCTCAATTAATTAAATTAATCGCAATTTCAATCTTGACATAATCGAAAGTTCTTGCATGAACCAACTTTAGGAGAATTAATTCCAAAATAAATCTTCAAGTTCCCCGAGTAGCCTAGATCTAATTTTGTTTTATCTTTTCGTTACAATCAATCTGGTTGTGTAAAGACGTTGACAACATGATGCAAGAATATTCATCCAAATGTCAATTATTTTTTACTCTTTTCACCTTTGCAGCCTGAACTGTTGGGTATTTCCAGCATTTTGTTTCCATTTCAGCTTCTTTGACTTTAGATGTCCTCACGTTTGTCATGTGAACTTTTATTAGTCAGTACAACTTTGTTCTTGTCTTTGCCACCTACTAATTCAATGTCATTTGCCAATTTTGATGTGGAATTTACTTCTTCAGTAAATCAGTAATAATTTTGTTGAAAAGTTGTGATCCTCGAAAACCATCGTATTCTGCTAATCTGAGTACATGAATACACACACAATGGATGTCCATCTCAATATATAAGCAAAATTATCTACAATTGTTATATTTTTTCTCATCGTTTTCTTCATGGATATTTATCAAATGATTTCTGAAATCTACACATTTCCAAACTTTAAACAGATATTATTGACATTCATGTTGCAATTAACTTAACTTTCATAAAAATAATACAAATCATTTAATATTAATGTAATCTATTAAATGTCAATGTAATGAATGAAAATGGATTAAAAACAGAAATCTATTCAAAGTAATATCCTTGAAGGAGATCAACATTAATAAAAATACGAGATATGAGATCAACAGTTGAAGGATGTAGATTGTTTAAAGTCATATAAATTAACTACAAAAGCATAGTTTTAACATATTTGAATTTTTAAGCCGACTGTTACATATCGGGCACTGAATTTGGATTTTTAATCATTATCAAATCAACTGGCAAAGCAGGCCCAAAGGGCTTGTACCTGCTATTAAATTCTGTTTATAATGTTTCAAGTTTAATTAAAACAAAAGGTTGAATTAGATCTCTCTAATTATTAAATTCCCAGTTGAACAAATGGGATTTTGTTGAGAGTGCAAGTCTTCAATATGCATTTCAAGATCAGATATATATGACTGTAAATTGTAGGTAGGCAGAATTTCACTAGGAGTTAAGTATACAAAAAAAAGTATTTTGCACAACTCTTCTATAAATAGAGAAAGAATTTCCTGTCTCAGTTCCTGCAATAAGACCCGATTTGTGTTGTAAACTGGGTAGGCTAAATTAACTAAGCCCCATCACGTACATTTTCTGTTGCTACTTTCTTAGCATTACGCGACTAGACTCCATCCTCAGACATCTGTTTGTTTATTACCTTTAGACTTGATTAGTCCATTTTATTCCTGTCTGTTCCCTTTTTTTGCCACCTTTTGTACACTTGAAGTCATTTAAAATTCTGCTGCCTGGGATTTGGCTTGTATTATTCCCATATTTGATGACCTACACAAATCCACAATTAAGTTGTTTCATGTGTTTCATAATTAATTCTTATCTTATGTTGTAATTTGCTTCAACTTCAAAACACTCAAAGTTGCCCAATCTCCTTAAATTCTTGCCTCCCAAACATACTTTACAACTTGCAGCAATGTCTCAACTACCAGGGACCTAAATGCTAATTTATTTCCACAAAACGCCTTTAAATTGTTCCTTGAAATCTCCTTGCCCAACCCAGCAACAATTTTCTAGTTTTGAAATCTTTAAAGTATTACATAAATGGGAAATGCCGCTCCTTCCTTCTTGTCAGTGGTTGATAACTCAGAGCACAGGGGTGGTTGTATTTGTCTGTGGATAATAACTCAGACAGTAGGGGTGGTTGTATTGGTGCCAAGGGTCAAAATAATCCGTAGTCACTTTATTGGTGTTATTCCTACCTTTATATTTGTATTGTCCTTGATATTTTTGGAAATAACTGACATTTAAAGACTAAAACTTTACATACAGTCTCATTATTGTTATCTATTAAGCAATGCATAATATTTAAAAACAAATAAATTCAAATGCTGTTTTTCAAATTTTCAAAGTAGAGAGTTTAAAATATTTTTCTTTCCTTCTTCTGCTATATCTCACTGTATATATTACAATTTGGAAAAGTTAACAAAATTGATTTGCCCAAGGCTACAATTTTTTTGTTTTAGCCAGCGTCAAGACAGAAAAAGCTTCTTCATTTTATACAAATATGTGCATCTCACTGTTTCCAAATGCATCTCGGGGAATTCCAGATATACCATGCCCTCCATAATGTTTGGGACAAAGACCCATCATTTATTTATTTGCCTCTGTACTCCACAATTTGAGATTTGAAATAGAAAAAGAATCACACGTGGTTAAAGTGTACATTGTCAAATTTTATTAAAGGGTATTTCTATTCATTTTGGTTTCACCATGTAGAAATTACAGCGGTGTTAATACATATGGTAGTTAGAGGCTGATTTTATGTTTGGTTTATACCCTTGAATTGTATTAATATGTGAAAAGTTAAGTTTCATTGTATAATAATTCAGCTGCTCATTGAAAATAGATCCGAACCTATACCTTTTGATTTGTACCCCATTTCTTCATCTTTTTGTGGCTTAGATTGTATCTTTAACTGTTGAATTCCATCTAGGATGTGGAGAAAAATAATTGTCACAGCTTAAGGATAAGGGGGAAGTCTTTTAGGACCGAGATGAGAAAACATTTCTTCACACAGAGAGTGGTGAGTCTGTGGAATTCTCTGCCACAGAAGGTAGTTGAGGCCAGTTCATTGGCTATATTTAAGAGGGAGTTAGATGTGGCCCTTGTGGCTAAAGGGATCAGGGGGTATGGAGAGAAGGCAGGTGCAGGCTGAATTATTATACAATGAAACTTAACTTTTCACATATTAATACAATTCAAGGGTATAAACCAAAAATAAAATCAGCCTCTAACTACCATTTTATTAAAAAATATATATGAACCACTTAATACCTCATGTTAAATCCAGAAACAGAAACATTGATTCCCAGAAATATACAAGCCAATGTTGCAGTATCATAATCCACTTATCATAATTATTAACTGCATAAATCTTACATCCTTAGTGCACTAAAACTTGGTCAAGGTCAAATGATACCACAGAAACCAAACGATGTATCATGTAATTTATGAGCAAAATTTAAATCACCTATTCATACATTATTTTCAAAAACAAAATCAAACACCGTTACAAAAAAAATGCTCAGAAAAAAAGATTTTCAGTTTCATTATCTATCCTCGCAAAAGGTTCATAAGTTAATAACGTTGCTTTTGAAATTCTACCTTCATTAAAATTGTGACATTACAAAATCTGATCTGCCAGTGCAATATGTCAGGCCTCAACGCCACCTGTCATCTGCCTTTGAGCCAACTCCAGTTGCCTCACTCTAGAAATGTATGACAACGACAGAGAGTAAAAAAAAGCCAACACCACCACCTCCTACACACACTACCTACACACAAACTGACAGTCGCCGCATTGGAGCACTGTGGGTGGAAACGACAATGCACAAAATACGCCGCATTAAAGGAAAATATTCGCGTTGGTCACGAGGCAGATCTTTCCTCGTCCCACGGCACATAGTGATCAGGATTGTATACACTGGAATTTAGAAGGATGAGGGGGGATCTTATTGAAACATAAGACAATTAGGGGATTGGACACATTAGAGGCAGGAAACATGTTCCCAATGTTGGGGGAGTCCAGAACAAGGGGCCACAATTTAAGAATAAGGGGTAGGCCATTTAGAACGGAGATGAGGAAGAACTTTTTCAGTCAGAGAGTGGTGAAGGTGTGGAATTCTCTGCCTCAAGTTCGTTGGATGCTTTCAAGAGAGAGCTGGATAGAGCTCTTAAGGATAGCAGAGTGAGGGGGTATGGGGAGAAGGCAGGAACGGGGTACTGATTGAGAGTGATCAGCCATGATCGTATTGAATGGCGGTGCTGGCTCGAAGGGCTGAATGGCCTACTCCTGCACCTATTGTCTATTGTCTATTGATGCGCACCCCAACAAAAGAAGCAAAATCCATAAGGGTGCAAAAAATAAACGAACTGTCAGAGGAACTCTCGGCGGATCGAGCAGCATCTGTCGGAGGGGGGGCGGGCACAGTGGACGTTCGAGGTCGAGACCCAGCAGCAGGACAGGGCGCGGGGCAACCAGCGACCCAAATAAGAGGGAACCCGATTGCCGATCCACCCATAGACACTGGGAGTCGGGGTGGGGAGGGTAGAGAGGAGGGACGGGACAGACTCACCGCCTGGTAGCGACTGCAGGCCTGGTGATGCTGCATCATCCTCGCTGCCTCAGCAGAAACGCCCGCCCGTCGATTCCTTCCTTCCTTCCCTCCCCCAACACGCTCGCTACGCTGCTGGTGTTGTTGTTGTTCTTGCCCTCGACGTTGACTAACGATCTCCCCTTTCCCCTGCCGCCGTCTCCTCCAGCTGCTGCTGTTGTTGCCCTCCTCAACTGCCGCCTGAAAGTAAACAACCCGCCCCCGCCGCCGCCGCCGCCAGCAATGATTCCAAAGCCGGTCGGCGCACTGAACGCGGCGCAGGCCTGCCCTTTGTTATGTCACTTCCTTGGAACGTCCCCCCACGCCACCGCCGCTCGTCTGACGTCACGGCCTAACCAGTCAGCTTGAGTTGAAGGCTGAAAGGGGGGGGGGGCACACCCCTAATTTAGTGGTGTGAGGGAGGCGATTAAAACATGGCGCGTGGCAATTGTAGAATGACAAAATATGCTGCATGGGTAATTTGAAGAAGGGTGAAATTAGGGAAGTAGAAGTGGAGTAGGGAGAACCTGCAGTATGCGGCATATTTTACAGGCTGTGATGGGGCTTGTGGAATAGGGTGGGATTTATTATTAGGGTATGGAGAAAATGGGATAGTGTAGACAGACACCGAATGCAGGAGTAACTCAGCAGGACAGGCCGCGTCTCTGGAGAAAAGGCAAGGGTGACGTTTCGAGTCGAAACCCATCTTCAGACTGAGAGCCGGGGAGAAGGAGACGAGATATTGAAAGATAACGACAGGAGGACAGTAGAACTAGTCAGAGAACTAGGATGGGGGAGGAACGGAGAGAGTGGGAGAAAGCAAGGGTTACATGAAGTTAGAAAAATCAAAATCCATACGGCTGAGTTGTAAGCTGCTCAAGCGAAATGTGAGATGCTATTCCTCTAATTTGCATTGCGTCTAACTCTGACAGTGGACGAGACCCAGGACAAGATGGCCAGTATTGGAATGGAAGGGGGTGTTTAAGTGTTTTGTATCCCGGAGATTATGTAGGCCGAGGCGGACAGAGTGGATGTGTTCAATGAAACAATCGCCGAGACTGCACTTGGTCTTGCCGATATACAGTATTGGAATTAATGTATCTGTAGTAGTGTATACACGGATGAGCAAAAACATTATGATCACCTGCCTAATATGTTGTTGGACCTCTGTCTGCCGCCAAAACAGTGTCGACCCGCCAAGGCATGGACTCTACAAGACCCCTGAAGGTGTCCTGTAGTATCTGGCACCAAAACATTAGCAACAGATCCTTCAGGTCCTGTAAGTTGTGAGGTTATGGCGAGTCTGGAGGCTCGTTCTTTGTTGAAGAAGTTTATTGCGACAGCAACATTCGATTACAAAGTTTAACGAACGAGATTACAGACAACCATAAATTCTAACTGTTCACTTCGAAGAAGTCTCCTAACTCACCGGTTTTGGGCGCCAAAACCACACGTGATGACGCTGTCCAATCAGCGGGCTCAACTCCCTGGACCAATCCCTACGGTCGCACTCACACGTGACCTTGCTGGCCAATCTGAGGGTTCGACTCCCAGGACTAATCTCTATGGTCGCTACATGACCCCCCCCCAGAACCCGAGGTACGGAACCTAGCAGGGAGCCGGATTTCACGACCAGAACGAGTAAGGAGAGGGGCTGCCGGAACCACAGGAGCAGGGGGTCCCGGATCGGATGGAACTGCAGGAGGACGGCCCCGCCGAGGAGGTTGGCCGACCAGGACAGGGCTGTCCGGATCCAAGTGCGCAGGTTTGAGCCTGGACACCGAGACAAGCTCACTCCTGCCGCCCACATCCAAGGTGAAGGTGACCGTCCCTTTACGCAACACGCGGAACGGGCCTTCATAGACCCTCTGCAATGGGGAACGATGGGCATCCCTAAGCAGAAACACAAACTCACAGTCCTTCAAGGCAGGCGGGTCGTGCACCATGAAATACCCATGACGCGAAGTAGGAACCGGAGCCAGGGAACCCACGTGTGCCCGGAGTGATGCCAAAACCGACGGAACCGAAGGCTGCTGACCAGAGGACTCCGGCAGGAAATCCCCGGGCACTCGAAGTGGCGAGCCATATACTAGTTCCGCAGACGAAGCACCGAGATCCTGCTTAGGAGCAGTCCGGATGCCCAAAAGGATCCAGGGAAGTTGGTCTACCCAGTCTGGGCCTTCCAGCCTTGCACTGAGGGCCGCCTTAAGTTGCCGGTGAAACCTCTCCACGAGCCCATTAGCCTGTGGGTGGTACGCCGTGGTGTGCTGCAATCGGGAGCCGTACAGCTCCGCCAGCGTGGCCCAGAGAGCAGAGGTGAACTGGGATCCCCTGTCTGTGGTAATGACGGACGGAACACCGAAACGGGCCACCCAATGGAGGGCCAGGGCCCGGGCACAAGAGGCAGCGGAGGTATCCGACAACGGGAAAGCCTCCGGCCACCGGGTGAATCGATCAACCACCGTGAGCAGATGAGTGTAGCCCCGGGAGGAAGGTAAAGGTCCAACTAAATCAACATGAATATGGAAAAAACGGACCGCTGGAACCGCGAACTCTTGCACCGGGGGTTGATCATGGCGGTGAACTTTAGCGGTCTGGCAGGGAACGCAGAAACGTGCCCAAGCGGCTACCTGCTTTCGCAGGCCATGCCACACAAACCGAGCGGCCACCAAGGCAGAGGTGGAGCGGATGGACGGGTGCGCCAGCCCGTGAATGGCATCAAACACCCGGCGCTGGAGGGAGGCCGGCACCACCGGCCTGGGGCGGGGAAGGGAAACATCACACCAGACTTTTGTACCCGCAGGCCACCTGGGCCAACTTCAACCCCGAAGTGGCGGACTGGTATGCCGAGGCGGTGTCTGCCAGGAGCTGTGCCTCCACAAGCTCCTGGAGATCCACCTCGCAGCCCACCGCTGAAATGGGGGAAACGGCTGGCCGGGACAGGGCGTCAGCAATGGCATTAAGCTTACCCGCGACATGACGGACATCGGTAGTAAACTCTGAGATGGCAGTCAGGTGCCGCTGCTGGCGGGCCGACCATGGGTCGGACAATTTGGAAAAAGCAAAAGTCAACGGTTTGTGGTCTGTAAAGGCCACAAACGGGCGGCCTTCTAGGAAATACCAAAAGTGACGGACAGCTAAATAGAGAGCCAGAAGCTCTCGGTCGAAGGCGCTATACTTCAGCTCAGCCGCACTCAGCTGTCGGCTGAAAAATGCCAAGGGCTGCCAAAGGCCACCTACCTGCTGTTCCAAAACCCCTCCCACCGCCACGTCCGACGCATCGACCGTCAGGGCCGTGGGGGCGGAGGCGCTCAGGTGGACGAGCATGGTGGCGTCTGCCAGAGCCGCTTTAGCTACCTCGAAGGCCGTCTCGGCGGCCGCGGACCATTCTAACTCCACAGGTTTGCCCGCGAGACACTGGAAGAGCGGGCGCATGACCCGTGCTGCTGCCGGGACGAACCTATGGTAGAAGTTCACCATGTCCACGAACTCTTGCAACCCCTTCACTGTGGTGGGCCGCGGGAATGCACAGATAGCCTCCACCTTCTCGGGCAAAGGGGTGGCGCCGGCAGGGGTGATTCGGTGTCCTAAGAAATCAAGAGAATGGAGGCCAAATTGACACTTGGAGGGTTGGATGATGAGCCCGTGGTCTTGGAGCCGCCGGAATACGGTCCGCAAGTGGGCCAGGTGTTCCTGCTCCGAGGGGCTGGCGACCAGGATATCATCTAAATAAATGAAAACAAAAGGCAAATCTCGACCAACACGGTCCATGAGTCGCTGAAAAGCCTATGCCGCGTTCTTTAAACCGAAAGGCATACGCAACCATTCGAAAAACCGGAACGGAGTGATCGTGGCAGTCTTTGGTATGTCCTCCGGGCGCACAGGGATCTGGTGGTAGCCCCGCACCAAATCGATTTTGGAGAAAAGCACGGCACCTTCCAGCCCAGACGAGAAGTCTTGGAGGTGCGGTATGGGGTAGCGGTCGGCCGTGGTGACGGCATTGAGGCCCCGGTAATCGCCGCATGGTCTCCACCCCCCAGATGCTTTGGAGACCATATGCAACAGAGAGGCCCACGCGCTGTCGGACTGATGGACAATGCCCATTTCCTCCATCGGGAGCTCCGGCAGCGGCAGCGGGTTCGCCCGCCCCGGATCGCGGGGCTTGGGTCGCGGACATTTCACCGTCCGGCGCGGCCTAAGATATGCCGCGGGATATTTCTCTGCTGGGCGGGGGCTTCAATGTCGGGAGCCACGACCGCCCCGACGTGCAGCAACAGCGGCAGCAGCGTGTTCGCCCGCCCCGGATCGGACTTATCATCGGCGGAGCCGGCCGTCTTCGGAGGCTGCGGGAGCGGCTGCGACGCGACGCGCCTTGGGCTTAGCCCGCTGTGGACCGTCCGGTGCGGCCTGCAACCACAACAACCTGACTGCGGGCGAGGACAGCAGGAGAAGGGAAAGACATTGTGGCCTTCCATCACAGTGAGGAGAGAGAGGACTGGAGGAGACTCACTGTGATGGATGTTTCTTTGATGGATGTTTCTTTTTTTGTGTGTTTTTGGGGTTGGGTAATTTTAATGCCTATTTAATGCTTTTATTGTTGGACTGTGTTTTGGGGGTTTTGGGGTTGTGTAATTTGAATGCATATTTAATGCTTTTATTGTTGGACTGTGGGTGACCGAATTTCGTCCAATATTGGATGACAAATAAAGCTATCTATCTATCTATCTATCTATCTTCCGGAATTCTGCCCGCGCCACCACCTTCGGTGCGGATGTGGTGGACTACGCCGTGCCGGGCAGAAGGGGCGTCGAACCGCTGAACGAGCAGCTCCGGAAACTCCGCCAGGACTGCAGCATACGGGTCGGGGGCTGCGACGACGGCCTGGACAGTCGGGCTGGGCGGGGTGGCGGCCGGTGGAGCGGCGGGCTCATCGCTGCTGGCGGAGGGTCGAAGGCCGTTACCGCGGACATCGGGGACTAGTGAAAAGGCCCAGAGGAAATCTGTGCCCAGGATCGCCTGACCGACTTCCCCGACGATAAACGACCATTCGTACGTGCGGGTGCAGAAAGCCAGGGACATTGTCCGCGTACCATACGTGCGGATGGGGCTGCCGTTAACCGCGATGAGGGTAGGCCCTGTCTTACCCGATTGGGTTTCGAGGTCGGTCGGCGGCACGATGCTGACTATGGCTCCCGTGTCAACCAAAAATTCCGTGTCCGTGAATTAATCTCGGACGTAGAGGCGTCGGTTCTGGCCAATCGCAACCGCCTCTATGTACGATCGGCCGAGGCATTTCCCGAGAAGGTGCAAGGTGAGCGGCAGTTGCGTGCTTCTCCACCCCATCGTAGATGGTAATAACACCAGCCGCGCTTGTGCGGATCCTTTTGGCGGGCTTTTGGAGAAATGGCGGGAGACGCTGCGCCATCTTGATGCCGCTGTGGCGCGGCCGCTGATGCCGAGACCTTGTTGATCGAACTGTTTCTTTTTTATTTGGATGCCATGAGCGTTCAGCTTTCTCTGCATATGCCACGGGGTCCTTAAAAGAACAATCCGTGAGCATGAGCTTGACATCCTCGGGAAGCTGCTCTCTGAAAGCCTGCTCGAACATGAGGCAATCCTTGTGTTCACCTGCTAGCGCCAACATTTCAGCCATGAGGGCGGACGGCAGCCGATCTCCGAGATCCGGTAGGTGCATAAGCCTCTTAGCTCGGTCATGCCTACTGAATCTGAAGGTTCGTAACAAGAGTACCTTCAGTGCCTCGTACTTGTCGTCTGCAGGAGGGTCGATGATGAACCGCATCACCCGCGCGGACGTCTCCGGCGGTAGAGCGCTGACGAGGTAATAGTACTTTGTCGCGTCCGTCGAGATGTTTCTTAGGTGAAACTGAGCTTCGGCATGGACAAACCAGGATTGCGGTTGATGTGCCCAAAACGGCGGAAGGTGAACGCTGACCGCGTTTAGCTGCGGTGTGCCGGGCGTAGGAACCAAAGACGAGGCGTCTTGTTCACTCATGGTAGGTGATCGGCTGGATCACGTCGGGGTCACCAATATGGCGAGTCTGGAGGCTCGTTCTTTGTTGAAGAAGTTTATTGCGACAGCAACATTCGATTACAAAGTTTAACGAACGAGATTACAGACAACCATAAATTCTAACTGTTCACTTCGAAGAAGTCTCCTAACTCACCGGTTTTGGGCGCCAAAACCACACGTGACGACGCTGTCCAATCAGCGGGCTCAACTCCCTGGACCAATCCCTACGGTCGCACTCACACGTGACCTTGCTGGCCAATCTGAGGGTTCGACTCCCAGGACTAATCTCTATGGTCACTACAAGGTGGAGCCGCCATGGATCAGACTTGATCCAGCACAGATGCTCAATCAGATTGAGATCTGAAGAATTTGGAGGCCTGGGCAACACTGTGAACACTTCTTCATGTTCCCCAAACCATTCCTGAACAATGTGTGCAGTGCAGCAGGGCGCATTATTCCTGCTGAAAGAGGCCACTGCCATTGAATACAATATAATAACGAGAAAAAAAAGTTTAGTGTGTATATATACACATACTCACAAGTGCGCACACACACATATACACATGTACACGCACACATACATTCACACAAAAAAACAAAACAATAGTCATGCAATAATAATAATAATAATAGTCTGTTGTAGTTCAGAGCTTATTTGAAGTTGTAGTGTTTAATAGCCTGATGGCTGTAGGGAAGAAGCTGTTCCTGAATTGGGAGTTACAGTTTTCAGGCTCCTGTACCTTCTTCCCAATGGCAGGGGTGAAATGAGTGTGTGGCCAGGATGGGTCTCTGATGATGCTGGGGGGGGGGGGGGGGGTCAGAGCCGGTGATGGTATGGGCAGTGTTCACAACTTTTTGCAGTCTTTTCCGCTCCTGGGCGTTCAAGTGGCAAGCCAGGCCATGATGCAACCATGCTCTCTACTGTACACCTGTAGAAGTTCAAGAGAATCCTCTCTGATATACCGAATCTCCATAATCTTCTCAGGAAGTAGAGGCGTTAATGTGCTTTATTTATAATTGCATCAGTGTGCAGTGTGCATGGAATGGGATGTCAAAGTAGAGGCTATGCACCACCTTTTCAGAGAGTCATACTGCACGGTAACAGGCCTTTCAGTCCATCTCAAAGATAGGAGTTTCGCCATCAACATAGGCAGTTATTCCTCTTCTCCAGCTAGCCTCTCCTGCGGAGTTCCACAAGGCTCCATCCTAGGCCCCATTCTCTTCTCTCTATACATGCTCCCCCTTGGCCAAATCATTCAAAGGCACGGCATTTCTTTCCACTGCTATGCCGATGACACTCAGCTTTACCTCCCCCTGAAACCCAACAACCAGTCAAATTTAAACAGCCTCTTACTCTGCCTTGAGGACATAAAATGTTGGATGGCACAGAACTTCCTCCAATTAAACGAGAGCAAGTCTGAGGTCATCCTATTCGCCCCCCCCCCCCCGACTCCATCAAATCGATAACAGGCAGTCTTGGAAGCCTATCCTGCCTAGTCAAACCGCATGTCAAAAACCTTGGCGTGATATTTAACTCTGCATTAAAATTTAACAAGCAAGTCAACGCTGTGGTAAAAGCCAGCTTCTTCCAACTTCGTACCATAACTAAACCTTTCCTCCAATTCGACGACACTAAAAAAATCATTCACGCTTTCATTTCCTCCCGCCTAGACTACTGCAACTCCCTATACACTGGGATCAGCCAATCATCCCTGTCCCGCCTGCAACTGGTCCAAAACGCCGCAGCGAGACTCCTGACGGGTACCCGTAAAAGGGACCACATCACCCCGATTCTGGCCTCTCTCTACTGGCTCCCTGTACGGTACAGAATCAACTTCAAGCTCCTCCTATTCACATATAAAGCCCTAAATGGACATTCCCCCCCCTACATCAAAAATCTTCTAACCCACCTCTCTAACTCCAGGTCCCTCAGGTCGGCCGACTTGGGGCTACTCACTATCCCGCGGTCTAGGCTTAAGCTCGGGTGACCGCGCTTTTGCGGTTGCAGCTCCTAGACTGTGGAACAGCATCCCTCTCCCCATCAGAACTGCTCCCTCCATCGACTCCTTTAAGTCCAGGCTCAAAACCTATTTCTACTCCCTAGCGTTTGAGGCTCATTGAGGAGGCGCTGTGAACTGTTTTGTATGTGCTGTTATGTTTGTGTGCTACTGTATGTGTCATTTTTTCCTTAGTACCTAATCAGATGTACAGCACTTTGGTCAACGTGGGTTGTTTTTAAATGTGCTATACAAATAAAATTGACTTGACTTAAATCTCATCCATGCTGATCAAGATGCCAATCTATGTTAGTCCCTTTCTCCTGCGTTTGACCTATATCTGTATAAACCTTACTCTACATATACCTGTCTAAATGACATGTAAATGTGTCTCATTTCCGGATCTCACCAACAAGCACCAACATCTGACTTTGCTGGAGGTGAGAGAGGGCCCTCTCAGTCAGTTCATTCATGCACTGTCAGTCTCACTACTGATGTACACTGCCCTCTTGATGGCTGCTATGGAGAGGAGATGGTTGCTGACCTCCTCGTAGAATGTGGATTTGTGAAGAGAGTCTGGAGAATGATGCAAAAGTCTTGTCACAGTTCATCCCAAACAGCTCCTCAACAGTGGTCCCTGATTTATGGGCCTTCTGACGATAGGGAAAATGGGTGGGATGTGTGATGTGAGTTTTCATTGACTTTGGTAAAGTTGGATGAACAACTGTGAGAAAACCAAACACTATTTTCCATTCCCTACAGTCATTCATATTAACACTGCATGGTTTCTCATGACATAATGATCCAGAGTGGGGAAAAGATTGGTATCTGGAAATGTGATATAATTGCTGGGTGGAGTGGTGTGATGAAGAATGTGAGGGTGGGTAGGACAATAGACAATAGGTGCAGGAGTAGGCCATTCAGCCCTTCGAGCCAACACCGCCATTCAATGCGATCATGGCTGATCACTCTCAATCAATACCCCGTTCCTGCCTTCTCCCCATACCCCCTCACTCCGCTATCCTTAAGAGCTCTATCCAGCTCTCTCTTGAAAGCATCCAACGAACTGGCCTCCACTGCCTTCTGAGGCAGAGAATTCCACACCTTCACCACTCTCTGACTGAAAAAGTTCTTCCTCATCTCCGTTCCAAATAGCCTACCCCTTATTCTTAAACTGTGGCCCCTTGTTCTGGACTCCCCCAACATTGGGAACATGTTTCCTGCCTCTAATGTGTCCAATCCCCTAATTATCTTATATGTTTCAATAAGATCCCCCCTCATCCTTCTAAATTCCAGTGTATACAAGCCCAATCGCTCCAGCCTTTCAACATACGACAGTCCCGCCATTCCGGGAATTAACCTAGTGAACCTACGCTGCACGCCCTCCATAGCAAGAATATCCTTCCTCAAATTTGGAGACCAAAACTACACACAGTACTTCAGGTGCGGTCTCACCAGGGCCCGGTACAACTGTAGAAGGACCTCTTTGCTCCTATACTCACCTCCTCTTGTTATGAAGGCCAACATTCCATTGGACCGTAGAAGAAGTGGGTAGGTAGATTCTGAATTATAATATGAAAGGAATAAGCTGCTATGATGGGAAATGTGGGATATATATGTTTGGATGGGTTCACATTAAGAAATGTAACATTGAGAACTAAAACAACTTCCTTCCCAACAAGCTATAAAAAAATTTAAACATGCCTTATTAGTGGTTCCACCAAATTTGTATTTTGTAAGACAGCATTAGTTAAAATACAGCAACATTTGCTCATTTGGAAACATTTCATTTTGTTTGCCAATTTATCTAAATGTCATTAAAATTGGAAATAAAATCATGCCAATCTTTAGTTTTTCTTCAAAGTCCTTTCCTTCAAATCTATCTTGATCATAACTCCGTGTTAGAATATTACTAATGAAATTCCAGTCCAATCATCGCCCTTAGGCAGTCTTTATCCTGTTCACAAACAATATCATGTATAATGCTAACTAATAAACTATCCCTGCTAATCCTTCTCAATTTGTTTCCATCATTTTGGCAATTTACCACCTGGTTATTTTCCTATATCTATTCTCTGTTTTCTGTGAATATTTCTGATTGTAGAAAATGGTCATTAAAATAATCCATAATAATAGAGAACATATGCCCTGATAGTATTACAGTCACAGTCACAGAGGCCAACGTCAGGGGGTGAACCTTCAGAAAGCATCTGGACCCGATGGTATAACCTCAAAACCTGTGCAGTGCAACTGGCGAGAGTTTTGGGGGACATCTTCAACCTCTCATTACTAAGGATGAGGTTCCCACCTGCTTTAAGAGGGCATCAATAATACGGTGCCCAAGATGAGTAAGGGGACATGTCTCAATGACTATCGACCATTGACACAAATATCTGTGGTGATGAAGTACTTGAGAGGTTGGTTATGGTGCATATCAACTACCTCAACAAGAATCTCGGCCCATTTCAATTTGCTTGCTGCCACAACAGATCACCAGAGGGTGCAATCTCACTGGCTCTCTCCACTCTGCACTGGACCACTTGGACAATAAAAACACAAATGTCAGGCTATTGTTTATAGACCAAAGCTCGGCATTCAATACCATCATTCCTCCAAGCTAGTTACCAAGCTCACAAAACTGGGTCTCTTCACATCTCTCTGCAACTGGATGTTCGACTTCCTCAATCAAAAGAACACAGTCTGTTCGAATTGGTAAAAACACTTCTTCCTCAATGACCATCAGTACCGGCGCACCTCAAGGCTGTGTGTTCAGCCCACTGCTCTATTCACTCTTTACTCACAACTGTGTAGATGGACACAGTGTGAACTCCATCTTCAAGTTCGCTGATGACACCACTGTTGTTGTGAAGGAAAATAAGGACAGTTCTGTTTATGGATTTTAGGGAGAAGGTAAAATCGGGCCGTGCGGGGCTGGGGAACGATAAGGTTGGAGGCTTAAGAGGGCAGAGCACCGGAATTGGTGAGTTTCTGCCTGTTCATGTCCCACCGAACTAATTTCCACCTACCTCGACTCCATCCTATCCCCCCAGTCAAACCCCTCCCCACCTATGTCCAAGACACCGCACATGCTCTCCGTCTCCTCAATAACTTCTGGTTTCCAGGCCCCCAGTCCCTCATCTTTACCATGGATGTCCAGTCACTCTACACCTCCATCCCCAACAAGGATGGTCTTGAAGCCCTCCGTTTCTTCCTTGACCGTAGAACCAGCCAATCTTCATCTACTAACACTCTCCTCTGCCTAGCAGAGCTGGTTCTTACCCTCAACAACTTCTCCTTTGACTCCTCCCACTTCCTCCAAACCCGAGGCGTAGCTATGGTCACTCGCATGGGCCCTAGCTATGCCTGCCTCTTTGTCAGGTACGTCGAACAATCCCTGTTCCAGACGTACACGTTTACTTTAAAGCAAAGGAGTGACTGTGCTTACTTTGTTCTCCGTCTCCAAATCGTTACGTGCATAAGCAGGCATCGTTCACCCGCTCTTTTCATGTCTGGTGGATCTGTCAACTTATAAAAACAATAACATTGCTGTCTGGAATGAAACCGCGGGAAAGTGTAGTGTATCCATTTTCTGCTGACGGTGCTGCAGCCAGATGACCCTTCGTGTCTTCGGAACGTCTGCTGGTTACATACAGGAGACGTTCAATTGTCCAGCGTAATCTTCCAAATTAAAGCATTTACGCAGCCCATCGGACACAATCCTGTCGGCATATTGAAAGGTAAGATTTTGTTTGTATTTTAAATGTATTTTGGGGGAAATACTAGGATGAATTTTGATGTTTCGTTCGACATGTAGTCCCACATATTGATTTTGGTGTTGTACATACCTAACGCGATTCTAGATCGCTTGGCGTGTCGGTGTATGCACTCATCCACTTTAATTCGTAAAATAAGTAGTGTTACAATTAAGTAATATTTGTACGTGAGGTATCGGGTATATGACCAAAGTCACATTAAATTCTTGTTTAAATGTATTTGTCAGTAGATCTAGGGTAAAACTGCCTATCATCGACAAGGCTTCGGCACGCTTAGTTACTGCCGCGGCAATGTTTGCGCTGGGTCATACATTGGGCAAACAATGCCGTGGCGGTAAATAAGCATGCCGATGCCCTGCAGGTTAATCAGTAGACAACTCCATTTTATATTACATAAATTAATTCTTCCATATTATGAATTGAATTTTACACACTCCATTGTATGCCACATTCTGGTGTCCTCGTTACGTACGTGATATCCCCATCAAACAAACTTATCCTAAAACTGGAAAGTATTACTATTTAAAAAGCCAACAGTTGAGAGGAGAACATTGCTCTAAAGTGAATATTAAATGGTTATTTGATGGACTGCATGCAGAAATGGAACCAAACTTAATCTTTCCTTGCATAGATAATGTACGTAACGGTGTCCTCTAATCAATCTAGTATTACACAGCCATAATTAGGTTTTGTGTTGGTTTGTGATTGTGTGTGTAATTGCTTATTTTTATTGCTCTTATTGTTGGACTGTGGGTGACAAAATCACGTCCACAAGACTTGTATTTTTGGATGACAATAAAGGTTATTCTGATTCTGATTAAAAACCTCTCAAATAACTGGGTAGTAACACCAATGCAAATACTTACTGTCTTTCTGTGAAGCACCTTGTGACACTTTACAACTATAAACACACATATTTGTTAACAGGCAGCTGGACTATCCCATCAACCAGCCAGGGACTATCCCATCGTTTACGAAACAGTTGAACAGGTACATGGATAGGATAGGTTTGGAGGGATATGGACCAAGCACAGGCAAGTGAGACTAGTGTGGCTGGGACATTGTTGGCCGGTATGGGCAAGTTGGGCAGAAGGGCCTGTTTCTGCACTGTATCACTCTATGACTCTATATGTGCAGTATGTTTTGTTAAGATGTACTTGCAAGAATTGACTTGAGACTCCTGACTATTTTTTGAACTCTAATCTTGTATACTAAAACTCGTTTGTTTGTTTGTTTGTTCCTGAACTACAGCCAAAACGGTACACGATAGCGCAACAATTTTAAGCCCACCTTATGCACCGTCGTCCCTTTGGTGCTCATTGAAATCGGTTATATTTTAATGAAATATAAAATATTAATATTAAAGTTTAAATCTATTTCCAAGGGAGGGGGAGGAGGATAAGGGGGGATGGAGTGGGGGGAGGGGTGGGGGAAGGGGTGGGGAGGGGGGTGAGAGGGGAGGAGGGAGAGGGGAGGGGGGAGAGGGAGGGGAGGGGGGAGAGGGGATGGGGAGGGGAGAGGAGAGGGTGCTGCAACATTGCAGGAGAGGTTTGGGCCCAATGGGTCCACTTGTTCTAGTAAAACCTATATATGGCCCCTTCTGCAATGCACATATTGCAAAAATATGTTATGACAAATGCACCTCAGGGAACAGAATCAGAAATAAATGCATTCTGTTTGTTGAGCAAAGAATAAACCTTGATGGAGACCAAAGGTGAACATCACATTTGTCAGCGGGAACAGAAAATCTTTTCAGACATGAGTTTAATATAATTAGCAGAGGAACCAGCCAGGAAAATTGCAGACATCAATTTGCATTATGGAGGGTGAACTAACCTTCAACCTACTGATCTGGCCAGCCTTGCATTCTTCATCCTGATTACATTTCAGCTTACCCAAATGTTTGGGGCTTGTATCCATATCTGCACCAATTATCTTGCGTCCCTGACTTTTTTGGCACCCATTCCCACAATGTAATTACTTGACCCACCTTATCTTCGTAATCTACTCCAGTTCTGCAGTCTGCTGAAACTTGGTGTTCTTCCAATTTTGGCCTCTACTGCATTTCAAAATCCCTCCAGTAGCAACTGCATCATCAACTCACTAGTTCCTATGTTTTCTGTCACCACTTAGAAGATTCCAAGGGTAGTTTCCATTAATAGTTCTCCATAATTTAAGAATTCCAAACTCAGTAAAAATGGTTGCAAGCGATAGTCAATACTCCAAACATTGTTCAAGCCTGGTGCCATGTGAGTATCCGTGGCAACCTCAGTACCTATTCGGTAAGCTACATGCTTTGTAAGTAAACTGACAATTACTTATTTCTAGAAACAAGGAACTGCATATGCTGGTTTACAAAAAAAGACACAGAGTGTTGGAGGGAATTTTATGTTTAACCGGTACCCCGAACCTGGCCTTCCTGTAGGGCCCAGTTGCCTTCTTAATTATGGCACAGATAGGAACAGACATAAAATAAACATCTGTGGAACAGTTCTCAAACGTCGGTTTATTCAAGGCTTTAATAATATACACTGGGAAACACTCGCCCAAAGTGTAACCTAGTGCATACTGTTAAGGCCATGAATAAACCGACTTGTTTGAGAAACTCACTACTGCTCTACAAGATGTTCTTAGTGTCTGTCCCTATCTGAGCTGTAATTAAGAGGGCAACTGGGCCCCATGTGAGCCCAGATACAGGGTACAGCTTAAACATAAAATTCCCTCCAACATGGAGTAACTCAGTGAGTCAGGCAGCATCTCAGGAGAACATGGATAGTGATGTTTTCAGTCAGGACCCTTCTTCAGACTGATTTTAGGGAGGGTGAAAGAAAGTGAAGGAAGAGAGGTGGGACAGTACAAATCCTGGCTGGTGATATGTTGATACAAGTGAGGAGGGTTATTTGATAGGCAGATGCTTGGATTAAGATTACAGGAGAAAGATGTGGATGTAGAGCTCAGGTTAGAGTTTAGATGGATGGAATAGGTATATTGGGTAAAGAGGTCCACTCTTGCTCATGTGTTTATATCTACCTGCATTGAAGACTGTGGGTTCCACATTGATCTTATCAGCTAACTCAGAACTTATGGCAATAAAGTGCAAGCAAGTAGCCGAAGACTAATCTGAGAGTCTTGAATTCTCTCACCACTAATATGTGCTCATTTAACTAATTTAGGGTAAAACCAAGGTATATAAGCTCAGTTATAATACATTTCTTTCTGTTTCTCCGGATTTCCATATTTCATCCATGAGCACAACATTCATGTTAGAAAGGAGAGAAAGTATCAGCCTCAGGTAATCCTGGCAAGAAGGACAATAGTTAGATCCTTACTCCTCTTCAACTTTCAGTGATCATTGTCAAAATGAATATCTTGTGATAGGACCAAAATAGTGTCCCGTAGTAGAAACTGTTGACATCATGTAGGGTCATACGTGAAATGACCATTTAGCAGAGGCATTGCATAACTGGAGAACCCATTGAATTATTCTCGTGCCTAATTTGTCATTTGATGGCGTGGTGGGGGTGGGGGGTGAGATGGGCCGTGCAGAATTTAGATAGATATCTCCAGTAGTCAGGAACACTATGTTATATGAATTACTGCTTAAAATAGCTTGTGTTTTGCTTATGTAAAGTCCTTCACCTTTCACTCACTACATCACTACTTCAGATGTGTTTGTTTTGGAAGGAGAATGGATTGGCAAAAAAAAACTAAGGGTGAAAGGTGAATAAAATAAGAAAAGTGCAAGGTTAAACCTAATTAGTTCTGCTAATATAATCATTGTCTAACAACTGGAACAGGTCCACCCATTCAAATAAATGTTATATCAGTTATTGCATTGCATGATGATAAACTTTCAGTTGCCCCAAGTGTGCAGGGAGTGAATGTGAAAGTGGGATAACATAGAGCTAGTGTGACCAAGCAATCGATGGTTGACATAGACTCTTTGGGCCGAAGGGTCAGTTTCCACGCTGTATCTTTCAATCAATCATTCAAAATTGAAGTTCCACTCTTGCTGACTGAAAGAAGGTGCTTTGCAAAATGTTCACATAATCTGTATTTGTTTTTTCCTATGTATAGGAAACCACAGTACATAATGGCATACAGCATTCAGTGCTCACTATGTGATTCATTGTTAACCTCCTAAATTGCTTCAACAATCTCTTCATGTAAACTCGAAAAACAGTTTCTTATCACGGCGCCAGAGACACAGGTTTAATCATGACCTCAGGTGCTGTCTGTATGACGTTTGCACTTTTTCCCCTATGACCGCATTGTTTTCCCCCGGGTACTTCAGTTTCCTCCCACATCCCAAAGAAATGTGGGTTAATAGGTTAATTGGCCTTTGCAAATTGCCCCTGGAGTATAGGGAATGAAAGCAAAAGTAGGATAATATAGAGCTAATGTAAAGTTGATCGATGGTCAGTGTGGATTTTGTGGGCCGGAAGGCCTGTTTCTGTGCTGTATTTTTCAATCGATCAATCAATATTTCATTTAGTCACGTTAAAGCTGTACTGAGTACTCAGTTTGTCAATTTTGGGTAGCCTCTGGACTATGACTGCATCCTTTTACTTCAATTTATTTAAATTTCTTTTTTAGCATTCAACTGCTGATCTCTAAAATAAATATGATCTTGACAATTTTGGTCTGCACCGATTACATTTTTTCTCTGTTGGAAGGAACTGCAGATGCTGGTTTACACCGAAGATAGACACAAAATGCTGGAGTAACTCAGCGGGTCAGGCAGCATCTCCGGACAAAAGGAATAGATGACATTTCAGGTCAAGACCCTTCTTCAGCCATTTCTCTGTTCTCTCCACCTCGTCCCCTCTTTTTCTCTGCAACTTAATACATGCTTGGTTTCTCATTTTTCCAGTTGTGTTGAAGGGATCTTGGCCCAAAGTGACCACACTGTTTCTCTCTCCACTAATGCGAGTGTTTCCAGCATTTTCATTTTCTGTTTCTTGTACCTGCAGTTTATTTTTACTACAATAAATAATTGTAAACTTTATTTCTCACCTTTCCAATATTCAATTTTTTATCATTCTCTGCCAGTGATTTCAGAGATATATTTAGCTTCCCCTGTACTCTGGCTGGTATTTACTGACACCTTTACTATTGTCATTTACCTGGCTCTATCACCTCAACTCTTGTTTTCCGCCCTAAACTCAAATTTAACTCTTGTATTCTGCCCTTTCGGTATCCTCTGCCCAGCCTCACTGCATCTGAAAACACATTTTCCCTCTGATTTTTCCTAATGATGAAAGTTCGTTGAACTAAAATATGAATTCCCTGTACCCTCCACAAGTGCTGCTTATTTTTATTTCAGACCTTTGATATCTGCAGTAACTTGAAAAAAAAAATCATCCTGAGATGTTAACTCTGTTTCTCTCTCCACAGATGCCTGAGTATTTACAGCACTTCCATTTCAGATTACAAGCATCTGCCAACTTCAATACACAATTTATGGCATGTTTTGCTTCATTTACAAATTTCAGGATCTGCAGTATTTTGCTTTTCACTGTAGATTCAGTATAGGTTGACTAAATTACAATAGCTACGGGTTTCCTGAGATTGGCAAGAAAATGTACCGAAATCCCAAGAAGTAATTTATTTTATATTTCAAGAATATTTTTTTATCAGAGTAAAGCTGTGTACAAAGCCAAAACTGTGCAAATACTCTTAATACATTCTCTATAATGTATATTTAAGTGGCTTATTCAGTCAAGTTTAGTTTAGTGTATTAATTGTCACATGTACCGACAATTAAAGCTTTTGTTGCATGCTAACTTGTCAGCAGAAAGACAATATATGTGATTTCAATCGAGCCATTTATTTATTCGTGTCATCACACAAGTGTTTGCCAATAGCGAACAAATTTTAGTGCCTCGTCGTTGGCCTCTGCAAGATCCTTTACAGTGCATGTATCATGCAGCATGTCACAGCTTAGGAGATGTTTCATAGTCTAGAGGCCCCATCCGCACTTAAAGTCTGCCGCACCTTCAGTATATCCCAACTTCAGCATGTTCGATTTGTTCCTCCCTATGCCTGTCCGCAGTTTGTTGAGACTGCACCAGGTTATCCATGGTTGGTCGGAACCTGGTCGGAGTTTCTCCGAGGGATGGATTGCCATGTGAATGTCAATGCCATACACAGTGCGCAGATATATGATAGAGGGAATAACGTGAATAACGTTTAGTGCAAGATAAAGCCTGTATAGTCTGACCAAAGAGAGTCTAAGTGTCTCCAATTAGGTAGATAGTAGTATAGGACTGCTCTCTCTGTTTGTGGTAGGATGGTTCAGTTGCCTGACAACAGTTGGGAAGAAACTGTCCCGGGATCTGAAGGTGTGCGTTTTCACACTTCAATATCTTTTTGGCCGATGGGATGGGATGGGAGGGGAGAGGAGAGGGAGGGAGGGAGTGAGTGAGTGGCCAGGGTGCGACTCATCTTTGCTGGGAAACTGGCAGAGGGGACGGGGATGGGGATGGGTGTCCTGCTCTAAACGAGCCGGGTCTGTTTCTTCTTGTCCCCCTGCTGTGGGGAGAGGCGGGGGAAAGCCGGCTGTCAGAGTCGGAACGTCCAAAGGAAAAGGCCCCAAAACAAACAGCTGCCGCCGGTCGCAAAGGGTATACACCTATTTTTTTTAAACCAAAACAAAACACCCAGCCACCCAGTTAAAAAAAAATATATAGGCAGGTAAGAAAATTCTGTGTGCAGTAGCTCCAGGTTCCAGAATATAACTGGGGCTCAACTTGAAGCCAGGTAGCCCTGCCCCAATCCCTGCGCCCGGTCTCGCGATAGCCCCGGCCCTGGCGGAAGAGCGAGAGTGGGAAGCCGCCATTTTCTGAATAAAGTAGCGAGGAGCGGCCGAAAGGGAAAAGCAGAAATGTTAGTTTTAACCCGGTGGCCTGGTCGGGCTGGTGAAACAGCCCGCGTGTTTTAAACTCCCTCCAAGCATTATTCGCGCGTGGAAACCTTTCTTTGTTTTTAAATCGCTGCCAGAGGTCCTGCGTGCGGCGGAGTGTGGACACGTTGAGTTTGCAGCCTCGGCGGCAGCTGTTTGTTTTGGGGCCTTTTCCTTTGGACGTTCCGACTCTGACAGCCGGCTTTCCCCCGCCTCTCCCCACAGCAGGGGGACAAGAAGAAACAGACCCGGCTCGTTTAGAGCAGGACACCCATCCCCATCCCCGTCCCCTCTGCCAGTTTCCCAGCATCTGCCCCTCACCCCTCACCCCTCCCCCCGTCACTGGCGAGGTACCCGTGTCCTCTTTACCCCACCCCTCCCCACCCCCCCATCCCCTTCCAAAAGGATCGATCACCATGATGATAGAAAACCTTGATGCACTCAAGACTTGGCTCACCAAGACTCTCGATCCCATGTAAGTACACGAGTCCTCCGATGATGAAAACCAAACTGGTTAAACAGATCCACGAGGTTGCTGCATCAGAAATTGGTTTTTTTCCCCCTCCACGTCGGTGTGATCACAGTCAGAACTGAATCCCATGATTTGGGAGAATTCTGTCAAAAGTCTGCACTGTAACCAATTGGATTAGTCTGCGGAAATATTGCGCCATGTATTTAGGAGACTTCCAGATCAGGTCTAGAATCGGTCAGTAGTTTAGAAGTTTCTCAACTGCATGATGGTGAGTTTCATGTGGTCCATTAACAGCACATGTGTGCAGCTTGAATAAATATACTATTTTAACTATTCTTTGGGTTCACAGCAGTAAGTACAATTGTAATATATATTTGAAAGCGCTTTTTTTTTTTTTTTTGGGTGTCAATTGTAGTGCATGTGCTGAACATCAAAAATGCTGACTGCACATTGGCATTGACAATAATATCTAAGTAATTCAGCACATCTTTATAGTTGGTTATTTTGTTTCAGATTATTTTTGTCCTACATTATGCATGTGAAAATCAATATTTTGCCAGACTGGAGTGCAATTATGCCAAATTGAATTGATGCACTTCAGAAGTTTATCCCGGTAAATTCTTGTGAATTGTGCTTGCACCAGTAAGCCAATTTCTATGTCAAATATACACTAAGTGGAGCCATCGCTGGTGCATCACTCGTTTAGATTTGATTGTTGGCAGAAGCAATTAGGTTGCATTGATCCAAAGGATTGCATGCCATTTGTTTGTTCGCTATGCATGTGGATTGCTAGTACAGGTTTTTATTTTAAAAATAAACTTTATTCAAGATTTCAAGATCAATTTATTGTCACATGTACCAATTAAGGTACAGTGAAATTTGAGTTACATAATTCATAAAATGTATACAGGAAATATAATGAAATCAGTACATACCTTCCTTTATATTTTGTGTGGTGTCATCAGATCAAACTGTTTGTTCTTTTGCTGCTTAATGTAATGAACCTCCCTGAGTGGTTTGCAGCCATGACTGAGGTAGGCTGCGTTTTTGAAGTTACTTAGTCACCAGTTTTCCTTTGACACCCTCAACTCACCTGACCAATTACAACTCCCATTCTGAAGAAGGGTCTCGACCCGAAACGTGACCCATTCCTTCTCTCCCGAGATGCTGCCTGACCTGCTGAGTTACTCCAGCATTTTGTGAATAAATCCCATTCTTCCTTGTCCCCCATGGTTATATCAAACTCTAAACTCCTACTTGATTACCCAAACTGTCTCATCCAGAATTACTTCTAATTCAAACCGATAGCAGCTGCTGAATTGGATTTCCTTTGTGATGCCTTGGGCCTCAGGCTACTGAATTTCCAAGAGGCTGCCCATTACTAAAAAAGATAACTTGCCATTAGAGGAACAAAAATAGAAAATACCAGATACTTTCGGCAAGTTACGCAGCATCTGTGAACAAACATGTGGTGAATACTTGGGTCAGTGACCATTCATCAGCATCGCTGAGGAAATTCTACTTCATATTTTACTCTTAACAAACCTAGTTATTTAGTTATTCACCTGTTTGACTCGTTGCCTGTAAATGTTTGGGTCGAACTCCATTCAATTATCCACTCTTCATTCTGAAACATTGATTCTAGTGGTCAAGCTTGATACTATTAAAAACAAGGGATCACCCATATCATTCATTTAGGACAGGTGAAGTGAATTGTTTGATAGCTGTGACTCTTCAAAGCTCTCTTTTGCAAAGAAGCCAGACATAGGAAGATTCTTAGTAAAATAGGAGTGAAAGCCTGCAGTGGATAAGTAGGATTATTAAGTTGAAGTTAGTCAGATCAAGCATAATCTCATTAAATGGCAGATGAAGTTTAAAGGACTTGCTCCTGTTCTTAATTTGTGCAGTCTTAGACTGCAGCAATATTACTAAATACTCGATTACATTTTCCTGTAAGTGATTTATTTTCTTAAGGCACGTTGAGCTTAAAGTCAAAATATATTGTTATATTTCCCTGGAAAAGGCCAAGAGGTCTTGCATACTATTTTGTTCTGTACTTTATAATGGACCATTTTATGAATAATAAGGAAATAGTTGGACTATAAGAAATATTGAACTGAGTTCTAGTTGTGGTGTGCACAAAGATGGCAAACTGATCAATTTTAATGCAAATAGAAAATGTTTTAAAACTCAGCATGTAAGGAGGCAACATTCTCAGAAAGAGAAACGGATTTAATATTTGAGGCTCACAATCCTTATCATCAATGTTTTTGTATGTGCTGATGAGATTTTCTGTTATAAGGGCCGTATAGCATGTTGATTAACTTATGCATGACATTTCTCACAAAACATAAGATTGGATATTTACTGTAAATAGACTTGCACCACATGGGACTTTGACAGGCTTGGATTGTTATAAATGAATCACGATCATTGAAGTATTGTTAAAGTGATACTGTAGAAGGAAATGTGGCAGCCAATTCATTCTGTGCTAGTTCTCACAAGCAATAATTTTGATTGAATGATAAATATTGGGCTGAACACGAGGTATAAATTCCTGTTTTCCAAAGTATTGTCAGAGTTTTATTGTTCATGAAAGTGTGTAGGTGGGGAGTTCTTTTTTTAACTCCTTATCCATCTCCCAAAGCTGCATTTCCGTTAGTGGCATCATTCCTTTCAGCACTGGAATAATATCTGAGCTTTTTGCACTCAAGTCTCTGGAGTGTGATTTGATCACACAATCTACTGAATCAAGAATTCTGATGCTTCTAGCTTAGCTACCTGTGCAACATCTTTGTCACTGCTACAGTCCAAACACTGATACCTTAATTATATTAAATTATTTAGCTTTTACAGCTCTATGGTGGAGATATTTCTAAAAGTTCACTCTCAAGAAATTTCTTCTCTGCCTAAATCTGAAACAATGGCTCCTAGTGGACTGCTATAGTGACATATTTAGTAGAATACCACACCTTCTGAAAATTGGATCAACCCAACCAATTTCAACTCTCTGACTGCCATTTACATGTTCTCTCTATGATTGCATAGGATTCCTTTGCCTGACCAGTTTCCTCACTATTCTAAAGCTGTGGGTTGGTAGTATCGCTGTCTTATTTATAGATATATATAATTTATAGATAACAGTGGAGAGTGTTTAATTGTCATATGTACCGTGAACAGAACAATGAAATTCTTGCTGCAGCTTTATGCCCCCATTAACACAATAACAAGTAAATGGACAATAATTAATACAACAAGAATCTACTAATCAGTTATTATAATACAAAGCCCAAGAACGTGGTGCAACCCAAAACACAGCCCATAGTAGATTGTTGCTGAGGTAAGGTTGTGCATGCGGTTCAAGAACCAGATGGTTGCTGGGCAGAAGCTGTTCTTGAACCTGAAGGTCATGGTTTCTGGGCTCCTATTTTCTTCCTGATTGCAGCAGTGAGATGAGAGCGTGTTTGTTATCCATCAAACAACACTGGTATTGTCGGTGAATTGAAAGGTGGCATTAGAGATGTGTCTGGCTACACAGTGAAGGATATAGAGTGAGTAACCCAGGGAACAAGCACATAGCCTTGTGGTGCTCCTGTGCTGATAGTCATCAAGGAGGAAGTGTTGTTATTAATTCGTACCGATTGATGTCTGCTGATGAAGTCAAGAATCCAATTGCATAGGGATGACCGTAGATCAGTTCCCTGAGTTTAGAGGGGATGGTGGTGTTCAACACCAAGCTGTAGTCAAATGAACAACACCTGATGTACATGTTCTTATTATCCCAGTGGTGCACTGCAGAGTGGAGATCCAGCAAGATTGCATCCACATGTAGGAAAGAACTGCAGATGCTGGTTTAATTCGACGATAGACACAAAATGCTGGAGTATCTCAGCGGGACAGGCAGCATCTCTGGAGAGAAGGAATGGGTGATGTTTCGGGTCGAGACTCTTCTTCAGACTGATCTGAATTGCATCCACTGTTGACCTGCTGTGACAGTAGGCGACTTATAGTGGCTCCAGGTCCTTTCTAAGGCAGGTGTTGATATGTATCATAACTAACCTCTCAAAGCATTTCATTATAAAAGATGTTAGTAGTCATTTCAGCTTGATCTTCTTGACGTTCTTTTAAAGCAGGTGTTGACCTTGGACCTTAGCAGTGAGAGATTGAATATGTCCACAAACTCCACTCGGTTGGTCCATGCAGGTTTTAAGAACACAGCCCGGTACATCATCAGGGCTAATTGCTTTCCGAGGGTTCACCCTCGTGAAGGATCTTCCGACCTAATTTACTGAGATCACAGTGTTTTCAGAGGCTGTCAGAGCCTGAGAAAGTATATCTATATTCTCCCTTTCAAAGTGAGCATAGAAAGCATTGAGAGCATCTGGGAGTGGATGCATTGCTGTCACTTGAGCCACTACTTGGTTTCATCCTTTTCAAAATATTAGCTAGAAGTCTAACCATAGCTGCTGAACTTCTATCTGCTCCTCCAGCTCAGACCAAAAGTGTCTCTTTGTAATCCATGAAGCTCTCTACTTGAAGCATCTTCTTGTTTATTTCATTACTGCTCATATATGTTCCAAGAGGGTGTGATTTGACATTAATGTATCTTGACATTCAGTGGCATAACAATTGTCTAAACCCCCATGATTGACATCCTGTGATGGGAGGAGTGAGGGTGAAGATCACCATTGACCAGAAACTTAGCCATACAAACATACTGTGCAATAAGGACAAGTTAGATTTTTACCACCTCCAAAGAGATCTCACCACTGGCCACATTTTCCCATCTCCACCCCTTTCCGCAGAGACTGTTCCCTCTGCAACTCCCTGGTTAATTCGTCACTTCCCACCCAAACCACCCCCTCTCCAGGTACTTTCCCCTGCAACCGCAGGAGATGCAACATCTAACCCTTTAACCCCTCCCTCGACTCCATCCAAGGACCCCGAACGTCCTTTCAGGTGAGGTAGAGGTTCACTTGCACCTCCTCAAACCTCATGTACTGTGTCCGCTGTTCCAGGTGTGGACTCCTTTATGACCAAGCGCAGACTCAGCGATCGTTTCGCTGAACACCTCTGCTCAGTCCGCCTCGGCTTTCGCCATCTCCTGTTTGCTAAACACCTTAACTTCCCCCTTCCATTCCTATACTGACCTTTCTGTCCTGGGCCTCCTCCACTGTCAGGCCCAATGCAAATTGGAGGAACAGGACCTCGTATTTTGCTTGGGCAGCCTGCAACCCTTGCTTTCTCTCTCTCTCTCTCTCCATAGTTCTCCGACTACTTTTACTGTCCTATTAAATCTTACTTAGTATGCCACCTTGTCACCGTCCCCTCAGCTAATATACCATTCTACATTACCTTATCATTACTTTGATCTGTCGGTTTCACACTTCACCTTTCCATATCTCTAGACCCCTTCTCCCCTAACTCTCAGTCTGAAGAAGGGTCTCGACCCAAAATGTCACCCATTCCTTCACTCCAGTGATGCTGCCTGTCCCACTGAGTTACTCTGGCATTTTATGTCTATCTTCGGTGTATAACCAGCATCTGCAGTTCCTTCCTACAAATGATCTTGAAATGCTGCTGATCTTGGAATTTTCAAACTTTTCCAGGATCTACAAAGTGTGACGAGTATTTGCCAATATGAATGTATTTCCAATAACGATTCCTAAAATTCCTAAGAAATTGGATAAGAACCCACTGATTGGTATATTCACCAGCCCAATATTGACTCCTCCAAGGACCCCAACAATCTTTTCAGGTGAGGCAGAGGTTGACTTGCATCTCCTCCAACCTCATCTACTGTATCTGCTGTTTCAGGTGTGGACTCCTATATATCGGCGAGACCAAGCGCAGGCTTGGCGATCGTTTCACTGAACACTTTCGCTCAGTTCGCCTAACCTCCCTGATCTCCTGGTTTCTTTAACACCCCCTCCCATTCCCACACTGACCTTTTTGTCCTGGGCTTTCTTCATTGTCAGAATGAGGCCCAGCGCAAATTGGAAGAACAGTACTTTATATTTTGCTTGGGCAGCTTACACCCCAGCAGTATGAATATTGACCTCTGACTTCAAGTAACCCTTGCTTTCCCTCTCTCTCCATCCCTGTTCTCCGACTAGTCTGACTGTCCATCTGATTACATTGTATCTCTGTCTGCTTTGTTGTCACCTTCTCCTAGCTAACAATGGTCGATTCTACATTTTCCTTGATCTGCATCTCTTACTCTTATCTCTGAAACGCCCTCTCCCCTGACCCGCATTCTGAAGAAGAGTCTCGACCTGAAACATCACTCATTCCTTCTATCCAGAGATGCAGCCTGTTACAGAGATGCAGCCTGAGTTACTCCAGCACTTTGTGTTTAAATTTCCCCTCACTGACCTGAAAGCTATGCCCTCTAGTTGCCTTTTCCACTAAGGGGAAAAGGTTTCTGACTGTTTACCTATGCCTCTCATAATTTTATATGCTTTTATTATTATCTCCCCTCAAAGCCCAAAGCTTCAGAGAAAACAATCCAAGTTTTGAACAACCTCCTGATAACTAACATCCTTTAATCCAGGCAGCATTTTGGTACATCTCTTCTATAACTTCAATGACGTCACATCCTTCCTGTAATGGGATGAAAAGAACTGCACCCAATACTCCAAATATGGCCTTAGCAAAGTTTTATAAGACTTCCTGATTCTTATATTCAATGTACTCTTGTATCATGTTTTGGGACTATTTTGGCAAATATTTGTCAAAAGTCTCAAATTTAAAAGAAAAGCAGTACAAATATTGTGAAAATGACACGGCTTGAATGTTTAATTAAACTTGCATTAATGGTCGTTCTCCATATTCTGCAAAAATGCACAATTGTTAGTTTAGCTCAATTTGAAAACCAGCATAGCCACGTTCTGCATTCACTCTTCTCCGCATTAAGAGAGTGCGGTTATGGCGAAGGATGGAACTGTATTGCAACAGCTGCTGTAAATGTCATATCAGGTAAGTTGGGTTTTCAAACTGGTTGAGATGACACCAGACCGCTGAAAAGCTCAATCATACACCAGAAAACATAGAAGTCATATTTGGTCATTATGAATCGCGCTGCTGGCAACATAATCAAGGACGAGTCGCACCCTGGTCATTCCCTCTTCTCCCTCTCCCATTAGGCAAAAGGACGTATAAAAACGCATGACTCCAGATTCAGGGACAGTTTCTTCCCAGCTGCCATCAGGCAACTGAACTGTCCTGTCACACTGGAGAACAATCCTGAACTATCTACTCATTGCAGACCCTCGGACTATGAGCGGACTTTACTCAGCTTATATTGCACTAAACGTTATTCCCCTTATCATTATCTGTACACTGAATGACTCAATTATAATCATGTATTGTCTTTTCGCTGACTGGTTAAAACACAACAAAAGCTTTTCGCTGTACCTGGGTACATGTGACAATAAACTCAACTGAATTGTATTGAAGGTTATGGTGTTTATGGTTGGATTTATTTATTCAAATAAAGTTAAGGTTAATATTTCTGAACTGGATTATTTTATCATTATAAACAGTTTTAAATAACGTGAAATTCCACCGAAGATGCAGGAGGATAGCATTTTATGTTTAAAATGTTTTAACTGAAGCTTGTATCTGTTCTTCTGTTGGTTGGGGGAAAATATTAGTTCATGGATATTGCACATTGGAGCAACACATATTCAAATCACAGCATTAGTTCCTACACAAAAGATAAATATTGAGACATTTTCTGTTATCCATCCATTGCATCTAGGCCGAACTTTCAATTAAAATCATTTTATTTCAGATTATTTTAATAGAATTACAATTTTGTTGTATGCACTAGATTATTGAAAATACCCGTCCAGCGCGTTTTGGCATTCTCTTTCCGAATGGTGAAAGAACTTAGGAAAATTATACTAATTTAGTCTACTACACTGCCATGGGTGGTGCAGCTGGTAGAGTTACTGCCGCACAATGCCAGAGATCTGGGTTCAGCCCTGAGCTCGGGTGCTGTATGTGTGGAGTTTGCATGTTCTCCTTGTGACCACGTGGGTTTCCTTCCACATCCCAAAGACATACAGGGTTGTAGATTAGTTGGCCTCTAAGTTGCCAGCTGTTTCAGGGAGTGGATGGGAAAGTGGGATAACATAGAACTAGTGAGAACGGGTAATCGATGCATGGGCTGAAGAGCCTATTTCCATGCTGTATCATTAAACAAAATTAAATGTCAAGAGTTACAGAAATGGTCTAATATAATAGTTTAATTTGTTTTGCCCCATTTTTGTTGAGAGGGATGTAGCCATCTCCCCTTTGTGCCGCCATACTGCTCTGTATCTCATCACTTCAATTTCAACCTGAGTATATTTCCTGGATGTTTGTCATTTTGGAATCACAGGCAAAAATGTGGTCAAATTTTCAATACCGGTGAGTTGAAAAGTCGCAAAATGAATTTAACATTAAGAGGAGCAGTGGGAGGTCATGACCATTCAAGTCTGTATTCAGTAAAATTGTACTGTTTTGGTCTTCGATTTCACTTCCATTCCTGTTTCTTTGAATCTGTGATGTGATGCTTCTGTATGTTTTTGGCCTTGAATATATTTTCATTTAATCTGGCACAAAATCACATAGGATTAGGTACCTCCTGGTTGGTTTAAAAGTACTGATGCCGGGAAATCAAATTCCTACAATGACACTGCATTTCCATAATATTCTGGAGCAACAATTAGTAGCGTTGGAATATTCTAGCACAATATGAGGAAGAAAATAAAACCTAAAAATAAAAACGTTAAAGTTCTATATGGTAAAACATTGTATAGATTGTATAGATTGCTGGAGTCTTTTGGTCTGCGTTATTTTAGTCATCCCAATCATTTAAGGCTGGTGCTTGTTTTGATCAATTCTTACAACCTTTAGTTGCAACTTGGCATTATGAAGGTAATGCAAGGGTCAGGCCTTGCGGATGAAGATGAAATCCCAGTCTCAGTGGGAGGGTGGGGAGTAACCTTTACTGCATGCTGGCAATCATCAGTGGTGCAGAGTTCACCACATGGGCAAGTTGCAGAGCTCACGAGACTGAATATTGTGACTCCAACTTGTGAATGGAAGTCATTTTGGGTAATGCTGTTCCACATATAAAGCATTTTATCTTGATGCATCACAGCTTGGTTTGGGAACAGGTCCACCTAAGACCGCAAGAAATTGCAGCGAATTGTGGACGCAGTCCAGACCATCACCCAAACCAACCTCCCTTCCATTGACTATTTATACATCACGCTGCCTCAGCAAGGCCATCAGCATAATCAAGGACGACTGGCCTGGCCACTCTCCTCCCCTATCCCACCAGGCAAAAAGGTATAGAAGTGTGAAAACACACACCTCTAGATTCAGGAACAATGCTTTCCTCAGCTGTTATCAGGCAACTGAATCATCTTACCACAACTAGAGAACAGTTCTGAACTACTATCTACTTCATTGGTGACCCTTGGACTATCTCTGATTGGACTTTACTGGCTTTAGCTTGCACTAAACGTTATTCCCTTATCATGTATCGAGCCACAGTAAAAGTAATTGTGTATTGCCTTCATGCTGACCGTAGCTTTTCACCGTACCTTGGTACATGTGACAATAAACTAAACTGAACTGTTATTGATGAATCATGTAAAGTACCTTGAACTTTGTAATATAGATGAAGAATAAATAAATGCTTGAATTGTCATTCTCTCATTGTATTGTAGGAACTTGTCACTATATCAGTAGTCAACAAATAGAATTGTGGATGAATGGCCAAATGTTTCAATCATAGTTAACTTGAGTTAGTGTCACTACTTAAGTGGCAGTATGCGTCAGATTGAAAGTCATGCTGTAAGTGTAAACAAATTTGACTTTGAAATAAAACATTATTTTATTTTAGCCATCACAGATTTTACTTTTACAAATGATTTGGCTGGCCATGCCAGGAAAAAACCAAAAAACATCAGGAGAGTTGAATTTATGAAGGATAGTTCTTTCAAAATTGAAATCTTTGTTAATCTTAATTAAGATTTGTGATTTCTAATAATTAAAGAAATAAAAGTTTGCTGAACATATTTCAGTAGTCACATAATTTCTGTTTTTATTTCTTTGTAGATGTGATGCAGATCCATCTGCACTTGCTAAATATGTTGTCGCATTGGTAAAGAAGGATAAAACTGAAAAAGAGTTGAAGGCATTGTGTGTTGACCAATTAGATGTCTTTCTTCAGAAAGGTAAAGAACATCACATGAGCAAAGCATACAAATATTGGTTCATGAGGGTCCTGAAGTTTTGTATCTAATGGTTTGAAATTTATTAAGTAGTTTATAGTTCGTTGATGATTAATCATAGAATCATTACATTATAGAAGAAGTTGATTTGACCAATTGGGCCTATGCTAACTCTGCAATAGAAATGCAGCCAAGTTTTATTTTCTGCCTCTTCCACTGCTATCGTGTTTTTTTCTGTCATTTATGTTCAATACCCTATTGAAAGTCACACTTGGATTGGCTTTGATCAGCCTTTCATGTTAGTGATATCTGAATTGTGCTAACTTAATGTTCGAGTATATTTTGCCATCTATTACTTTGTATCATCCTGATTCATTTGCCAGTAACTTTAAACACAAACAATAGGAGCAGAAGTAGGCCAACAGGATTCACAGGCCTGGCCTGCAGTTTAATGAGTATGGCTGATCCTTCAGCTCCCTTACACCAATTTCTCAATCTTTCAAAATGTATCAATATCCACCTTAAATGTATCTAATAATCTGCCTTTCTGTTTGAGACTACCATTCGTGAAAATATTCCCTCTGACAAGCTCACTTAAGATCTTGTATGTTTGAATAAGATCATCCCTCATTCTTCCAAACTCCAAGGAATACAGACTCAAACTGTCCAGTGTTTCTTGATATGATAACACTCTCATCGAGGAATTAGCCTTGTGCATTTCTTTTGAACTGTCTCTTTATTTTAGGTGAGGGGACTAAAACTGTGCACAGTATTCCAGGTGTGGCCTCAACAACACCCTATATAATAGATGTTCTCTTTCATTAAACTCTAAGCCATTTGCAATGAATATTCCATTTGCCTTTATAACTACTTGTTGGCTGGCCTGCTAACTTTTTATGATTATGCACAAGAATATCTAGATCCCTCTGAACATCATTCATTTGCAGTCTCCCTTAATTTATATTATCAGCATTTTTGATTTCTTTATTCAGAGTGCATGACCACACATTGAACTGCATTTGCCAGATTTTCGCCCAATCACTCTATAATCCCCTGCAGAATCACAGTATTCATATTATAGCTTGCCCTTCCACTAATTTTGTTGGCATACTTGGAAACCTTACATTTTGTTCCCTCCTCTTGGTCATCAATGTAAATAATATATAATTGATGGCCAAAAATCGATCCTAGTGATGCACCACAAGTTGCTTCAGTCCCAACTGACAATGATCCTTTTTATTCCAGCTGTTTTCTACAAGGCATCTAGTTTCCAATCCATGCTGACACACTTGTACATTTTATCTTCTAGTCCTTGACATTTCTGTTAACAGTTTCTATTTATCCATGAATCATTTTGAACATTTATGTTCTGCTTTCAGTCTTCTGTGCTCAAGGAAGAACAGTCACATCTTCACCAGTTTTTCAGTGGTAATAATATATCTTAATTCCTTATGGATATTCTGTAATAGTTTTTCTGCACTCTGCAGATCTTTTGTTCATAAGTCATGAGCAGAATTCAGCATTCACCCATCGAGTCTACTGCGCCATTCATCTGATCTATCTTTCCCTCTCAACCCCATTCTCCTGCCTTCCCATAACCTTTGACAACTTTACTAATCAAGAACCTATCAATCTCTGCTTTAAAAAATACCCAACGACTTGGCTTCAACCGCCATCTGTAGCAATGACTTCCACAGATTCACTTCCTTCTGACGAAAGAAATTCCTCCTCATTAGCAAAAACATCTTCTCCACATCTACTCTATCCAGGCCCTTCACTTGTCTGAGTTCAAATGACATCCCCCCTTCATCCTGCCAAACTCCAGTAAGTACAGGCCCAGAGCCATCAAATGCTCATCATACGTTAACCCAATGAACCCTGGGATAATTCTCGTAAACCTCCTTTGAATCCTACACCTTCTGATCCTATGCCATCCCTTTCCAAGGATTGAATTTCATTCCTTAGCACCATCCCCACTTGCCTGACTTTTCAATAGGATGTGTATCCTTGGATGTTCAGGTCCCAGCTCTGATCATCTTTCAGCCACGTCCCCCTGATCCCCACACTGTCGTACCTACCAATTTCTAGCTGCGCTACAAGTCAATCTACAGCTCCCTGCACAGGGAGCAAGAATCTTTGACCTGCGAGACAAGCTCAAGGGTCAAGGCTCCTCTAACACTGTGTTGGACCTCCCCTACCGGCCTCATTTGCAGTCATACCCTCCTCCTGACCATAGACTTAGTTAGAAGCAGTTCATCTTGAGGGAGTGACTGCTGCCCAAAACACAGCGACCAGGTAATTCACCCCGTCCCTGATGTGCCGCAGCGTTTGAGCCCACGTTCTTCGATCTCCAGGAACCACCAAGGTGTCCTCCAGCTCCCATATCATGCAGCTGCAGCATATCGTGTAATTCTGCGTGCCTTGTTTATGTTTCCAACAGCCCTTTTTGCACTTCCCGCTGCTACTGGGCTTGGTAGGTCAACACTCTTATCCTCAACCCTTCTCGCCAAAGCCTCAAGTTGCACTTTTCCTCAACATGGCACTTGGTCTCAAGTAGCCATTCCCACAGGCCACTCTGCTGTACCTTGCCTTTCTTTTATTTTCTCCTCTGCATCTTACTCAGCCAGTCGGATGCCTGCTGCATGCTGTCTTGCCTTCTCAATCAAGTACACAAAACGACCAGAAAAACAACTTTATTCGACTTTTGCCTGTCGAATTTTAAAAAGGTGTTCTTCCCAATGGTAGAATTGAACACTCGTCCTTTGGTTACAGCTGAACCAATATTTGATAAGAGATTACAGATAATCTCCAAGCTTATGTCCTCTCTATCTTACATTTATAAAGCCAAGGATTTGAATGTTCTCTTACTTTCTTCAAAGATCAATGTACAGATACACCCTAGCTGTCTGTGTTTCCATCTTATTTCTGCTATTAATCCTACCATTCCATTGTGGCACTTAAAACAGTCTTGAAAATTTGTGCATTGTATTGCTGTCATCTGCTGTGTTACTTCATCAGAAAAAAACTAATCAAATTAGTTAAGTAATGATATTCTTTTATTGAGTTCATACAAGTTTAACTTATTTACCTATATTTAATGTCCAAATGGCAATTAGCTTTGAAGATAGACACAAAATGCTAGAGTAACTCAGTGGGTCAGGCAGCATCTCTGGAGCAAAGGAATAGGTGACATTTTGGGGTTATACTTAATTACTTGCTCAGACTTGATTAGCTCTGTTCTCTATTACCAATGTAGCCAGTTTTCCCACCACTGGCATTAAACTGACTAGCCCTGTTGTTCAGTTTGTGTTTATTTACTTTTTTGAACAAGAGATGAATTCATTCATTTTTTTTTCTCCGTTAACTGGTTTGGCATTCATAGAAATTTGTGTTACTTTTCCTTTCACATGAGTGACTGAGTTTATTTAGCCGACATCCACTTCCCAGTTCCCTTGAAGTTTATAATACCAAATGGTGTTTTTTACTGTCATCCTTCTAAAGTGTTAAGTTTCATCTCCCACTACTAATTGGGTAAAATTGATTTTCTTTGAATGTCCTCAGGTTTTTATGCTGTTCCATCTTAAATCTACATAGAAAAAAAACATCCTGCTGGACAAACTCAGCAGGTCGAGCAGCCTCTACGGGGGCGGGGGGGGGCAGTTTAGTTTTTTTTTGCTTCAGATTCCAGCATACGCAACAAGATTAACATGTTTACAGATGATACGAAACTGGGTGGTTTTGCAGATAGTGAAGATGGTTGTGAAAATTTGCAGCCGGATTTTGATCAATTGGCCAAGTGGGCTGAAGAATGGTTGATGGAATTTAATGCAAAAAAATGTGAGGTGTTGCATTTTGGGAAGTCTAACATGGGCAGGGCCTACACAGTGAATGGTAGGGCTCTGGGTAGTGTTGTAGAGCAGAGGGATCTTGGAGTGCAGGTCCATAGCTCCCTGAAGGTTGAGTCGCAGGTAGATCAGGTGGTCAAAAAGGCTTTTGGCACATTAGACTTCATCAGCCAGAGTATTGAGTATAGAAGTTGGGAGGACATGTTGCAGTTGTATAAGATGTTGGTGAGGCCACATTTAGAGTTGTGTTCGGTTCTGGGCACTGTTATGGGTAAGATGTTGTTAAGCTGGAAAAAGTTCAGAGAAGATTTACGAGGATGTTGCCAGGACTAGAGGGTCTGAACTGTAAGCAGAGGTTGAGTAGGCTGGGACTATTCCTTAGAGTGCAGGAGGATGAGGAGTGATCTTTTAAAGGTGTATAAGATCATGAGAGCAATAGATTGGGTAGATGTACAGAGTCTCTTGCCTGGAGTAGGTGAATCGAGGACCAGAGGACATAGGTTTAAGGTGAAGGGGGGAAAATTTAATAGGAATCTGAGGGGTAGGTTTTTCACACAAAGTGTGGTGGATGTATGGAACAAGCTGCCAGAGGAGGTAGTTGAGGCAAGAACTACCCCAACATTTAAGAAGCAGTTAGGCAGGGACATGGATAGGAAAGGTTTGGAGAGGAATAGATCGGGTGGATGCACAGAATTTCGTGCCCTTAATGGGGGAAATTGAGAACCAGCGGTCATGGTTTAAGGTGAAGGTGGAAACATTTTACAGGAATCTGAGGTGCTGGAGGAGGTAGTTGAGGCAGGGACTATCGCAACTTTTAAGAAGCAATTGGACAGGTACAGGAAAAGGACAGGTTTAGAGGGATAAGAGCTAAATGCAGGCAAGTGGGACTAGTATAGATGAGACATGTTGGTCGGTGTGGGCAAACAGGGCCGAGGGGCCTGCTTCCACACTATGATATGTATCCTTGGACTCCATCTCCAGCTAATGATATGTGGTTCCTCCAGTTGCTGGCACTTGTTGTCAATGCAGCTATACCGGTTTTGATATAAGAAAATAACTGCAGATGCTGGTACAAATCGAAGGTATTTATTCACAAAAAGCTGGAGTAACTCAGCAGGTCAGGCAGCATCCCGGGAGAGAAGGAATGGGTGACGTTTCGGGTCAAGACGGGTCAGTCTGAAGAAGGGTCTCGACCTGAAACGTCACCCATTCCTTCTCTCCCGAGATGCTGCCTGACCTGCTGAGTTACTCCAACTTTTTGTGAATAAATACCGGTTTTGATAACACTTACCAAGGTTAGGATAATGTTTGCTGGCAAAGGTTAGAGGCAAAAGTAATTAATCCTCAAGAACAGAACATTCTGCTGAAGGCACTCAATGCCCGATTACTAAAATAATGAATCGAGAAATCAGCATAGTCATCCAGAAGTCAGGAAGAAGACAAACCAAAGTGTACACATATGTTCAGCCAAAACTTTTGCGTGTCCCTCTTGGACATAAACTTCCATCTGATCTTAGTGTGGCCCATCTGAGAATGTGGGACGAAGAGAAAAGAGTTTCCGATAAATGTCAAGATTTATGTTGCCTGTGGCCTGGTGCTGGCTTGAATGGATGGTTAATATATTTTTCATGAACCCAACGAGTTTAAATGGACCAGGAAACCAGTTTCTGTTTCCCATGCTCCTTTTAAAAATGAAAAACAATGTTGTGGTTATTTTGTGACAGAATAGATAGGGTCCGGCTGTATATATATGATATGATATGAGATGAGCACTATTCCCTTCTATTCTAAACGTGGATCCCAAAGTTGCAGTTGCCTGTCTGGCAGCAGAGTTAAGGACACACTTTATGCTGAAGGATGACTTGTATTGCGAAGGAACGGTCCTGTTATATTCATGTAGGAACAAATGGCAGATAGGACAAAGAAAGAAGTTCTGCTGCATGTGTAAGAATAGTTAGGGTCTAGATTAAAAACCAGGATTGCCAAGGTCATTATCTCTGATATACTGTCTGACCTATGCAAATTAACATAAAATTAATAAGATCAGAGAATCGAAAGTATGGTGGTGTGGGAGAAATTATTTCAATTTATAGGGCACTGGCATCAGTAATGGGATAAGGTGAGAGGTGGTGCATTTGACTGAAGTTCACTTGAATAGAACATGGAGAACCTCTTCAGCTCTTTGTTCAATATGCCAATAGGTTTTTAAACATTTGAGAAGTGAGGGAAGATACTTCAGTTGGAATACCATCAGAAAGACACTACCTCTAGTTTCCTAAGTGCAGCATCAACAATATCAGTGGAACTTGAACCCATGACTTTTTTATTCATTCATGGGACATGGATGTCATTGACAAGTCTTATGTTTAAAAGTTAATAAAGTGGTGTGCCTGTATCAGGGGACCCTTGGAAGGGTATTTTAAAATTCCAGATTATTGATTTCATATTAATTTAAATTCTGACTGTGAGATAAATATATCAGCTTAAACAAATATGGCAAATGATCTACATACATTGAAGTGCAAAAAAACAAACAAACAGTGCTGGAATATCTCAGCAGGTCAGGTAGCATCTCTGGATGATGTGGATAGGTGAACTTCTGGGTCGGAACCCTTTTTCAGACTGATTGTCTCAACACTGGAAGTGAGGAGGCAGGACAAAACTTTGGCAGTGATATGAGGATGCAGGTGAGGTGGGAGAGGTGTTCTGACATACCACCAGCCTTTTGACAAAGTTGTTGAAGTATAATGTGATAACATTTGTTTTTTGCCTTTGAAACTTTACTCTGAAAAAATACATGACAGGAGAAACAGCTCAGTGTATTTTTAATCTATTTTGAAGGGTCTGAATTCTAAGTTGCAAAATAATTAAAATATTTTAAATTATCACAAAATGTTGCATTTTGCATTGCTTCTAAAATGTATACTTGATTTGCAACAATGTTGAATTTTTTGGCAGACACACATACTTTTGTAGAAAAACTTTTTGAAGCTATAACTGCAAAGAGTTACCTACCTCAGTTTGAGCAGTTGTCATCTGTGAATATAAAATCTGAACCTGCACAACGGCAGGAAAGGGAGGATAAAAAAGAAGAGGTAAGTTAAATCGATCTTTGTTTGAATTGATGTATAATTGTTAAAGGCTTTCTTATGTTCATCATTAGTAATCATAACTCGTTTTACAGGGAAGTAAAGAAGATGATGATCGAGACAAAAAATTTACAAGGCGTTTGAATCACAGCCCATTACAATCAGGATCGCGATACAGAGACAACCGGTAATTTTGCTGTTATGTTGTTATTGAAAGAAAGTCCTTAAATAGCTGTCAGTGTTTTCTAACAGTCGAACTGTTTTGTCACCATGTTGAACTCCGTAAGCTTCATCAATCCAAATCTCAATTGCCATTATAAATGTTGCAGTGAAGCTTTTGTGAATCTTCTTTGTGGTTTCTTTTTAGATTGTATTTCATTTATCATTTTACACCTGCTTTAGTTCTTTCTGTTTTATTTTTCACCACATGGTCGTTTCCATTATTCTGTCAAATTAGTATTCCACTGAAAAAATATAATTCATAAAATCGCTATTCCAATTTGAAACTGAACGAGTGTAGTTGGCTTCGGCTGGTTGGTGTACATGAGATTGAGAACGGTTTGGACAAATAATAAAATGTTGATGAATTGATTTTAAGTTTGCAGGGGAACACTGTCACTATGATTTGAGACAGTCAGAAATAAAGGTACATAATTTAGTTGAAATCTTATTTACTTACATGGCACAGCATTCTTTCGAATGCAAAGTCCATTCCTTTTTCTGAAACATGATTTGTAGGTAAGATTTTTCTGTTAGAGCTCCAGCCATACTCCAATCCCTTGAATGCTGTTTTTTCTCAATGTATTGTTTCAGTTCTGAATACGCCACATCAGAAACGAACAGAATCTCTGTTGCCCTGTGAAGGAAGTAACTAGCTAGTGGTAATACCTTGCATAAACCTATCCTCATCAGCAACTATCTTTTTGTTTTTCCTCCTTCCCTTCCCAAACCCACTCTCCAAAACCCTCTAGTTAGCACAATTTAGAGTGTGACACTCATCCCCTGGGTGTTGACTCGTATATGAAAGGTTCCTGTGGCTAGTAGTTCAGCACACAGAACAATATAACACACAACAGTTCTTCAGCCCACAATGCCTGTGCCAAACATGATGCCAAGTTAAACTCCCCTCCCTGCATATTAACCATTCCCTGAATATCAATATATACTAAAACTCATTTGTTTGTTCCTGAACTGCAGCCAAAACAGTACACGATAGCGCGACAATTTTAGGCCCACATCACTCACCATCGTCCCTTTGGTGCTAATGGAAGAGGTTTCATTGAGATCGGTGTTATATATTTAAAGTTATTCACATTTTAAAGTTTAAATCTATCTCCTAGGGAGGGAGGGGGGGGGGGGGGGGAAGGGTGGATAAGGGGGGTTGAGGGAGATGGAATTGGGGAGGAAGGGGAGGAGGGGGGGGGAGGAGGAGAGGGTGCTGCACCAATGCAGGAGAGGTTTGGGCCCAACGGGTCAACTTGGTTTAGTGCTATCTAAAAACCTTTTAAACACCACTACCGTATCAGCTTCCATCAACACCAGTGGAAGTGTATTTCAGGCACTTGCCACTTTCTGTGTAAATGAAAACATGCCCTGCACATCTTTTTAAATTTTCACCTTCTCGCCTAAAAACAATGCCCTCTAGTCTTTGACATTTCCACCTTGGGGAAAAAGGTTTTGACTGTCTACCCATTTGGCTTTCTTGATTTTATATACCATCAGGTTTCCTTTCAACCACAGACACTCCAGAGAAAACTGTACAAGTTAGTCCAATTTCTCCTTATAGCTAACATTCTCTAATCCAGGCAGCAACCATGTAAACCTCTTCTCCTTTTTCTCCAAAGCTCCTCTGGCCTCTTTCCAACTTGACATCTTTCCTATTACATGGTGCCCAAAACTGAACACAATACTCTAAATCCCTCTGCTCTACAACACTCCCCAGAGCTCTACCATGGATGTGTAGGTTCTGCCCATGGGTTCTGCCCATGTTAGTGCTCCCAAAATGTAACACCTCACATTTCTCTGTATTACATTCCGTCAACCCTTCTTCAGCCCACCCGATCAAGATCCTGCTGCAATTTCTGACACCTATCTTCACTACAATACCACCCACTTATGTGTCATCTGCAAACTTGCTTCCTACACAACATGCCATATATGTTTCTCATCTTTTGATATAGATGACTAACAGCAATGGGCCCAACACCGAAAGCTGAGGCACACTACTAGTGAAGTCTGCAAATCTGCACAACAACTCATTTCCATTTACGTCTATATGTCACAAATAACAGCCCAGCACAGATCCCTGTGGAACATCATTGGTCATAAATCTCCAGCCAGAATAACACCTTTCCACCTCTATCCTCTGTCTTCTGTGGGTAAGCCAGTTCTGAATCCTGATGACCAAGTCACCGTGACTCCATGCATCTTAATCTTCCGGATCAGATTATCGAGAGACACTTTACCAAATGCCTTTCTAAAAATCCTCGTTGAAAACATCCACCACCCTACCCTCATTGATCACTCTTATCACCTCATATATATGTCAACATTACAAGAAAGACACAAAAAATCAAATAGTTCCCTATCAGAAACTGGAAATCCTCCTCTGCATGTTTGTATGGCACAGTCTGTTTCCTGCATACAGTAAGCAAAATGATCAAAGCAGCAGCAACCTGTTAATTATTTCACATTGTGATAATTTAATGCTGTAAGTGTCACTTCAATGCTCTAAAACTTTTTCCATCAGCTGTAGTCTAGAAGCAAGTCACTGTGGTCCCATGTATCTTAATCTTCTAGATCATCCTACCATGAGGGACTTTATCAAATGCCTTACTACAATTCGTGAGGAAAACATCTTCTGCACTAATCTTATCACCTTTGCCTGCCCTCAAAAAATTCTGACTTGCTGCGTAAAAAGCCATGTGGTCTGTCCCCAATTAACCCATTATCTTCCAAATGAGAGTAAATCTTACCTGGAAGAATCTTCCTTTGTAGCTTTTCAACCACAGGCATAAGGCACTGGCCTGTAATTTCCTAGATAATCTCTAATTCCCTTTGTTGAACAAAGGAATAACACCTGCTATTGCCCAGTCTGGGACCTTGTCTGTGGCTAGAGAGGATACAAAGATTTTTGTCAAGACGTGTAATTTATTTTGCCTTTTGCAATAACTTGGGATAGATTCCATCAGGCCCTGGGGATTCATTCTCGTTAATACTGCATGTATATAAAGCCATGGGATTTTATTTAATCCATCTTGCAAATGGCATTTCATGGCCCCTTTTAGCTCTTCTCGTGCTTGAATTCTTTCCTGCTTGTTTTGGTCTGATTTCATTTTCCTAAACCTTGTACATGCTTTCTTTTTTTGGGGGCAAATTTACCGCCACTGGTCATCGAAGGTTCCCTTAGCTTGCTATCCTTGTCTCTACTCCTTACTGGAACATGCTAGTCCTGAACTCCAATTAACTGATCTTTAAATGACTCCAAACATGTCTAATGTAGACTTGTCCAATAACAGCTGATCCCAACTTATTCTCCTGAGCTCCTGCCTAGTAATGATAGAATTGTAAAACTAAAATATTGTATGGCAATATTTTAAAAAAACAGATGACAAAATATTTAATTTGTGCGGATTAAATACAGTAACCTTGAAACAACTGATCATAAACCTCTATGGCGATTCTATTCTGCAGAATGTATGTTTGAATGCGGCTGGGTTAGAAAAGTACATAATCAGGTGGATTCGATGGTGCTTGGTGTGTGCAAGGCTTTCAGTTCAGGTCAAGAGAGCAGTCAGATATTCTTTTAGTAATGATACAGTTTCTGTTAACTTTTAGAAACCGTGATGACAGAAAAAGTGATCGTTCTCGTAAAAGGGAGTATGACCGCTATCCTCCAAGGAGAGATTCATACAGGGACAGATACAACAGAAGAAGAGGAAGAAGCCGAAGCTACAGTAGGAGTCGGAGTCGCAGTTGGAGTAAGGAAAGAATCAGGGACAGAAGCAGAAGCAGGAGTAGAAGCAGAGGTAGTTATATTTAAGTCCTTGAGCTGCCTTTGTACTTGAAAATGCATTAAGTCAGTATTTTATCCAAACTTGTAGTCTTGCATGCTGTTATTTGGCCAGGTTTGTGATCACTTACAATTATAATGTAGGGTAATTCATAAACTTGACTTTTAATTACTCAACTGAAATAAAACTAAACCTGTTTTGGATTAGAGATGAGTCCATTTCTAAACGGCCAATTATCTTCTTTCTGGATACATAAAGCCTTGGGTGAACAGAGAGAACAGATTCAAGGGCTACTTTATGTGGATTGGGCAGTCCTGGTCAATTTCAAGAGTGTAAGCACAGATAGTATCTGGTTTTATTGAAATTTTCCTATCATTTCTATAATTACAAATTACAAATTTTAATTTATAATTACAAATTTTATTGCATCCTGTTGGCATTAAACCATTTGTATTGGAAGGCTTAGATCATAGATTTGTTTTGGAGTCTCTGTATATGCATGTAATAGTTGGTGAGACATTTGCTTGTAGTATAGGAAAATAAGCCGGGAAATATTTATCTTGGGCAAGGTATCCTTTGGTGGTAATCAAAGCAGCTAGACATTTTATCAGCATGACCTTATCAGTAGCATGACTTAATACATTATATAATTTTTATCTCCCTTTTCCCCCCCATTAACTTTGTTTATACATAAATGGCAGTACCAAAAATTGGGACTGTTAAGAAAAGAAAAATATCCGTTCTCATATGCCTGTGAAACGTTTAAGATGACATTGGTGCTGTGTGCCACAAAATTGTTCCAAACTGCAGAAATACTCAATTGTGCTTTTGTCTGAGAGGGGTTTTTGAAGTAACAAACAGTTGTCTTACAGTTCTGCATGTACAGTTGTCTTACAGTTCTGACTAGCCTACTCCCTCTAATCCTTCATAAGCTTCATCTAATTCAAATTCTGCAATTGAACTGGCACAGTTATTATTCTGTCATTGCGTATTTACGGAGTTGCATGAATTTCAAAACACGTGCTCAAAATCACTGCGGCCTTCCTGCTTTGCCACTTGCCCCATAGTCATTTGCTCATCATATTTTTTTTTCCATTGTTGATTATCTTGTTGCATTTGCCTGGGTCCTCCACCCTGGAATTCTTTAGAGAAATGTATTTTGTTCACAGTCACTTTTAAAGCAGACATTCAAAAACTTGATTGAAGACCTGAGATCTTGTCAGCCTTGGTGTCAAGTTTTTAATGCTAATATTGCTTTGACAGATCTGTCAATGCAGCTACCTGCTGAGGTCTCTATCTACATTATGGATAGTACAGATTTACTTGAGTAGACCCGCTGAGTTACTCCAGCATTTTGTGTCTAACTTTGATTTAAACCAGCATCTGCAGTTCTTTCCCACATTTCCTTGGCAGAAGGATCAAAATCCCACATGTACAGATTTACTTGTTCTTCTGATTTATTTTTCTAGAATTTGAACTCCAAACAGTTGCAGATTTGAACGTGTACCTTAACCAAAAAATACTGTATCAATATCTTATTGAAACATATAAGATAATTAGGGGATTGGACACATTAGAGGCAGGAAACATGTTCCCAATGTTGGGGGAGTCCAGAACAAGGGGCCACAGTTTAAGAATAAGGGGTAGGCCATTTAGAACGGAGATGAGGAAGAACTTTTTCAGTCAGAGAGTGGTGAAGGTGTGGAATTCTCTGCCTCAGAAGGCAGTGGAGGCCAGTTCGTTGGATGCTTTCAAGAGAGAGCTGGATAGAGCTCTTAAGGATAGCGGAGTGAGGGGGTATGGGTAGAAGGCAGGAACGGGGTACTGATTGAGAGTGATCAGCCATGATCGCATTGAATGGCGGTGCTGGCTCGAAGGGCTGAATGGCCTTCTCCTGCACCTATTGTCTATTGTCTATAATATGTGTAGACTTTGTGTTTGCTAACTGACTCGCGGATTGAGGACTAAATATACTATCTAATTGATCTGGTGATGGGGTATCCTGGTACGATAACAAATTAATATCTTTCAGTCTAAATTAAATTTGCATTCAATGGTTGATGTGACACAGAAGTGGACTGAATGGCTGAATAGTTGCTTTCTGAACTGTGAGCTTTTTGTGATTCTGTGATTTGCCAGACTCTGCTTTTTCCGACCTTGAAAGAGTAATCCACAATCTTAAATAAGCAATTGAGTAGAGAAGGGGATTTATCTTCATTGAAAATGGACAAATCGCTCGGCTGGGTGAAATATCCCCAGCTGATTAAAGAAGCAAGGGAGGAAATTAGCTGATGCTCTGGCTATAATTTTGATGGTTGTGGTGAAATGAGGTAAGCAAGTAATTGCAGACCAGTTCGTTTAACCAGGGTGTGCAGACAAATTGTTAAAATCTATTTGAAAGGGCAATGTAAAGCATCAAATAGAAAGGCAAAGATTATCCACAGGCAATCAGTGTGGTTTGTTATATCAATTAATTATTTAGAGCTGAATGCAGGATACATGGTGAAGAAGTTTGAAAATGATAGAATATTTGGCCATGTAATTGAGAGCTTTAGACAGGAGGAAGATAGAAATATATGATTATTTGAACAAACAAAAAGCAAATGGAACTTAATCCAGGGAGATGCGAGATAATGCATTTGGGAAACTGCTGCAAGGTATCAGTATTTACAATATATGTAAGTTCTCAATGTTTGTGTACAGACTTAAAGATCTCTCGCCTTGTGATATTAATATTAGCAGGACAGGTTAAAGGTGGTTAAAAGATTAACAATGCTTTTGTGTAGGAAGGAACTGCAGATGCTGGTTTAAACTGAAGGTAGACACATAATGCTGGAATAACTCAAGCGGGACAGGCAGCACCTCTGGAGGGAAGGAATGGGTGACGATTTGAGTCGAGACCCTTCAGACTGAAAGTCACGGGAAAGGGAAAAAAGAGATACAGATGATGATGTAGAGAGTTATAGAACAAATGAATGAAAGATATGCAAAAAAGCAACAATGATAAAGTAAATAGATAATTGTTAGCTGTGGCTTTTATTGTTTTTATTCGACAAAACAGAGAAAATAAGATTAGGGAATTCTGCCAAAGCTGCATACAAATAGTTATAGATACCACATTTCAGAAAACGAGATTGCCCTCGGAGATAATTTATGAAGGTATTGTCTAGACTGCAAAATTACTACCTGGAAAAGATTAGATGACCTATGCAGAAGGTAGAGTTAAATAAGATGTGAAAAATTAAGAGTTCTAACGGGTTCTAACTGCAGTTTCCTTGGCAGAGGGATCAAAAACCATTTGGAGCAATATAAAGTAATTAGCACTCGTAGTGGACTAAAGCAGACATTTTCTAAGATTGGTAGAGGTCGTTAACTCGCCGCCTGAAAGGGTAGGAGAGATGGAAAATTTAAAGTACTTGTGTGATGTGCAGGTCTATGCGCTTTGTGCTAGATTGGGATAAGGTTGGGAGGCTTTTTTTCCTTTGAGCACATGTGATGGGCCAAATGCTCCTTACTTTGGTGTAATTTTTTTCTGATTTGGTGAGATGTGGAATAGAGATTAATTAACAATGCTTTATATGACGTCAAATGCTACAAGAACTGGATAGTGGATAATATCGTGTATCTCAGTGGGAGGTGCAGAAAATGCTTTGGTTTTCCATACAGGAGTCTTGTCTTCCATTCTCATTTCACATTTATCACCAGACCTGGCTAGTAATTTACTCTTGCAGTAGGTGAGTTTTCATCAGGTTCTCCATCATTCTGTTTATTTGGTGCATTATAGAGAACAGCATTAATATGGTATGTAATTTAATATCTTTATAGATATTGGAATCATTATAACTCAATGTTCAATGAAAGTTATTTTGACTTTATGCCTTTAATTATATAGCTGAGTATTTCATTTTGACTATTGTGCATATTTCTTTTGAATCAAAAGAATAATTTCTGTTGCATTGGATTTCAGTAAGTTAAAGAAAGAGCTATGTTTTAATATTGACTTTTTATTCTTTAGAGCGGGATTCAGGAAAGTCAAAGTACGATCTCGAGAGGACAGAATCGGCAGAAAGTGGCTACACTCCCAATAGTCTGCCTAGTATAACATCTGGACTTTTTCCTGTTCCTACTCTAAGTAGCGCAATCACAGTTATAGCGCCAGCTCACCATGGCAACACCACAACAGAAAGTTGGTCAGAGTTTCACGAGGACCAGATAGATCACAACTCATATGGGAGAGGGCCAATTCCAAAGAAGCGTTGTAGAGACTATGACGGTAAGATAGTAAAATAACAATGTTAAAATGAATTGCATCCCATTTGAACATCAAGCTTTGTATCAAGAATTTAAGTGCTTTAATTTGAAATGACAAGAATGAAATAAAAACAGAAAATGCCACATCGCCTATGCAGCGAGAAATGGTTCCAAGTTTCAGGTTGATTACCTGCCTGATCTGAGTTTTGTTTTATTACACGTTTCGAGCACTGCAGTATTCTGAATTGTGAACAAGATTTAATCTTAAAAGTGGAAGTAAATGCAAAATGGTTGCTAAGTTGTCAGTAAAAATGGCTTTTAGTGGGGGTAGAAAACACACCTAATTTGAAATGCAGTACATGCTAGTTAATGGAAAGGTTTGCTAAATCCCACCACTTGCACGGGCAACAAATAATTTATATTCCACTGTGTTTGCTGGATTTAGCAATGACTAGATAAAATGTGTTTTCACCACAGGGATATTCCATGAAGATCCTTCAATGTTATTAAAATGTAATATAATGCATAAGTAAAATGTTTATTTTTGATGTGTTGCAAATGTTTTATTTGGAAATGTCTTAATGCTGCAATGTATTTGTTTGCTTTAACAGAAAAGGGATTCTGTATGAGAGGTGACATGTGCCCCTTTGACCATGGAAGTGATCCAGTCGTGGTAGAGGATGTAAATCTTCCAGGCATGTTACCATTTCCTGCACAACCTCCCGCAGTTGAGGGACCAAATCCTCCTGCCCTTCCACCACCACCACCCATTCTGACTCCTCCTCCTCCTGTTAATCTCAGACCTCCTGTACCCCCTCCTGGACCGTTACCACCAAATTTGCCTCCTGTTGCGGGTAGGTTGTAAACTTTTTTGTACATGACATAACTTTGAAAACAGAGAATAAACAGATTATATCATTATTGTACATCAAATCTTTCTCTAGTGTGTAAGAAATATTATATTTTGCTGTTTACCTCTCTTATAAATCTTAGAAGATGGCCACTCTTGTCCCTTCAAACTAAATTCCTTCCTGAAGTCGTATTTGATAATATAATTTTTTTTCACTGTTGAATGTCTTTTGGATTCACTAAGACTGCAGCAGAGTAAGCAATCTTAAATGATCCCTTCCAACCACATTCCCTTCTTTCGGAATTGGTTGCAATCTGCAAATGCACATGCTTTTTTCATGTCTTATGATAAAAAATTGTTTTCAAATCCAGGAAATACTTCAACTTCATTTTTGTGTATGATTAAAATTAACTTTGCACTTAAGATAAAATGTTATCAAGCTATGTATGCCTAACTGTTTTAGAAATACTATAACACATACCATATTGCAATTTTTATCATTCAAACTCGACCATAATAATACTTGCTTCGGTGTCAGTGTTGCTTATTTAAGGATAATTCCAAACACCTAGGCTTAATTCATACTCCAGATTGAAATCAATGAGAGAGTGCTACACTTTTAAAAAGAAATATTAAACAATCTATTTTAATCATTTGCAGGTAGGTAATGGATTCCAAGCAAGTTCTTGTAAATGTACAGCATTTATCCTTCAACAAATATTACGAAAAGTAGATTACCCGATTGTTTAATCTCATTGTCATGGGGCAATGCAAAATTCCTAAATGTGTGTTTTTTTTGTTATGAAAATGTATTGCATGTTACATTTGCATTTAGGTTTATACATTAGTTCTTGTTTCTGAAATCTGTTCTCAATCTGTTTTAAAGTATAATTGATGTTTTTATAAATTTTCCATTACTTAGTGGGTCCTCCTCCACCATTACCCCCCTTACAGCCACCAGGAATGGATGCACCCCCAAGCTCAATTACTAGTTCAGTGCCTCCTGTTGTTACATCAGTGATTCATCACCAGCCGCCTGCAGCACAACCTCCTCCATATGCAGCAGGTAAGAACAAATCTCTCTATTTTGTCTTTTTTATTAGTTTTTTGATTAGTTGCAAGGAAGTCAATTTCTTTGATTTTCCTTCTCATTGTTGAAATAATATACTTACATTGCCAATGAACTTCGCAGCTTTGGGGAACTGGCTTTGCATGACTCGGCAAAAGGTAATTTGATATAACTGAATGCACCAAAACTTTAAAAAATGACACAATAAACTCATTTATATCCGAAACATGCAAAGGTAACCAGTCGCAAAGTTAAAAATTGGAGGGTTGGATTGAAATGTTGCCATAATGGCTAGGATGCCCAGTGCCTTTCAGTTAGATTAAAAAGTAAAACAAAAACTTGTGGTTATTGAAGAAATTTAGATTGTAGGATGGGTAACAACAGTGATCGGTTATAATGGTTAAATTGGAGCAAGTACGTCAGGGGCATGGCACATACCTTAGCGTAATAATTAGGCATGCATATAATATGGGCACATAATGCAAATTCCTCAAACTGCCAATTAAAAAAAATTTTTTTTGCACATGCCTCCAATGAGACTGCTGTAATTTCTACATGGTGAAACCAAAATGTGTAAAAATGACCTTTATTAAAATCTGCCAATGTGCACTTTAACCACATGTGATTTTTTTTCTATTACAAATCTCAAATTGTGGAGCACAGAGGCAAATAAATAAATGATGGGTCTTTGTCCCAAACATTATGGAGGGCACTGTAACTACTTTCATTTACATGACATTGCTGTGTCCCAAACATGGTGCCCTGAAATGGGGGGACTATGTATAAACACTGCTGTAATTTCTACATGGTGAAACCAAAATGTATAAAAATAACCTTTAATAAAATCTGCTAATGTGCACTTTAACCACGTGTGCTTTTTTTTCTATTACAAATCTCAAATTGTGGAGTACAGAGGCAAATAAATAAATGATGGGTCTTTGTTCCAAACATTATGGAGGGCACTGTATTTCCACCAAAGTACAATTATTTTTTTGTGGTAAAGTTGCAAACTTGAATTTTTTTAGCAGCTAAATGCCACAACATAACACAGTGGCTCCCCTTCTAACTTTTTCTTTGTTTCTGATTGTAGAAACCTATGAACCTGATGGATATAATCCTGAGGCACCAAGTATAACCAGTACTTCAAGACCTGTTTACAGACATAGGGTGCACAGCCAAAGACCTAACTTAATTGGACTTACATCGGGTGATATGGATTTACCATCACGAGGTACAGTAAAGATATGTTAAATACGTTTGCTGTAGTAAGATGAAATACAAAAGCTAACACTTATTACACTCTTCTATTCTACCTTCAATTAAATACATCATAGTAGTTTGTTTTATACAGTATAGTGCAGGGGATGATTAATTTGTACATGGCAATAGTTAGGCTACAGTTATAAATATTGTGTTGGACATTATATAAAAGCCTTTAAGCCAATTGAGAGTGTACCATATGGATTCATCTCTGATGTAATGTCTGTTATAAAGAAAAAACTAATATTAATCGGAGTCTGAAAAGTTTGTAAAATATAAACTGTTTGATGGGATGAATAGAGAAATGTTTTTTTCTGTTGTCGGCCATCAGTTTTAAAATGTAAACTATTCGAATATAATGTTTCAATAAGTGATCCACTCCTAGAATAAATTGTACCTTGAGACTTGATCCATGACTTTAATATAGATGATTGTGTTGACCGTTGACATCATAGCTTTGGATTGACCTTGACTTACAAGAATAGACACTTTGTCCTTTAATGGTGTTTTACTGCCATTGTTTTAGTGTGACTTGTCACTAAATTGCAGATTTGTGTCTTCCCCCTACTCATGAAACATTCTATGTTGCTCACTTTATTCAATTTATTTAACCACTTTTCAAATCCATGTACCCTGCCAGCATCAACCGTCTCTCTGCCAATTCCACTACTTTATCCTCACTTATTTCTTTCAGCAACTTCTCTGACAAGTAATTTCCTGTTCCTGGTAACAAAAATTGCCATTTTTACTTAATAAGCCTTCCCATGACTCACTTGAATCATTCAAAACACTTATACTAAATATGTTCTGCCCTCCCATCTGTTCACATTACAGCTGTAAATATAACTGTAAAAACAGAAAAACCTGCTACTAATAACAACATGAGAATAGTGGTGGATTCTGAGTCCAGGAAACGTACAATAGGTGCTGGTGCTGAAGGTGTGCCTACCAAGAAATCCTGGTTTGACAAGTAAGGTTTGATTTTTTTTCCATTATAGTTACCCTTTCTAATTTTCTTAACATTGAAAATAAATTGTGCAAACTACTTCTTGGCCTTATCTGCAGTATAAAACTTAATTGTTCACCAGTAAAATACATGGAGAGGTATTGCCTTTAAATCCATGAAATGTGAACCATTTGGATCAAATGCTGTGGGTTTTATTTTGAAAAGCAAACATTTTTATGAGCCTCGCCTACCTTTGTTAAAATTCACACCCGGTATTTAAAATAGTTGCAAAATATTTTGGTTCTTGAATAGATCATAATTGAAGGTGTGAGGAATGTTTTTGCAAGTTCCTGCTGGCAACTACAAAGTCTTTATTGTTAACGTTCAACCTGGTTAGACTTCTGAAAGTAATTTTGACAATGAAACATGACTGGGATATATGTTTCATAATTAAAACGCTGATGAAAATCTCAAGATTGTTTTAGGGCTAATTTAGCTGTTTGCACACCGCAATTGATGTCCAAGGATTAATCAAATCCAAGGTTTAATCAGCTGAACCAGCTGGTCTCATTTGTAGTAGCCTTGATATACTATGGTCACCCTGGGTTATGGTGGATAATAGCAAAGTTTCAAGACTGAGTGTTGTCCATTGAATCCTGTACTTGCAGTATTCTGTATGTAGGTTTTAACTGAGGATGTGAATGAAAAATTTCATGAGACCGTGAGAGGAATTTCAATCTGATTAACAGTTCACAACCTTAGCAAGATTACAATTGCTAATGTAATGTGAGTTTGATCCCATTTGAGTTGGACACGCCTCAAATTGGCTTGGAAGAGTGAGGAGCGCCTCAGGAAATTTGGGAGGGCAGGAAATCGAGGTGAGAAAGCTAGTAAGCAAAATAAATTCCCATTGGGAAAAAAAGACAAATGAGAGCAAAGTTAAAGACACTATTTGAAGGCATTCAGCATTGATAACAAGCTATATAAATTTACAGCACAATTGGAGACAAAATGGTAATTGCCAATCATTGGGTCCCAAAGCTTAGGAATAACAAATCTTGGATATTTTGTGCCTGCCCTCATGGAGGAAGAAACAAAATAAAAAATTGATGCAACCAGTAAAGAATCAGTGGATGTAACAATAATGTGAATTTGAAAAAAAATAGTACTGGAAAAACTGCTAAGATTGAAGAATCATTGGATTGAGTGCAGAGTCATGGATTTATAAAAGTTGGGTTATATTTAACAAATCTATTGGAGTTCTTTGAGGATGTGACTGATAGAATAGAATTACCCCAGAAGATGCGTATTTAGAATTTGGGAATATTTTTGCTAAGATTGTTCAAAGTCAAATACTCTGCAGACTTGGTAATAAATCAACATTCCTTTAATGCTGAGCCTCAGTTTTGGAAATTTCTCCCCAATTCCATAATGAGAATATCTTCCACAGAAAGACTGAAATGTCCAAGCATATGTCAAGTTACCATCTTCTTGAGTGCAGTAAGGAATGGCAAAAATCCTCTTCTTTCAAATTTTATTTATTCCCAGAACTTACAAATAACACCCAAATTGATAACTGGAACACGACAGTAGAAGTAATTTATTGTTTTGAGTGGAGGGGAGAAAAATATTGTGGCAAAACACCTATCAAATTCATGTTTTTGAAATTGGAGAGATTTTTTGTTTAATTCAGGGCCAACTATATTTTGTAAACTGAAGACTTTTTTGGAAAATATCTGAGCAGTTAGCCACTGCAGAATCCATTGTTTTATTTGACATTTTCTAAAACATTTATGAAGGGAAAAAAAGTATTCGGCATTGGAAAAATCCAGACTTTGGAAATCTGATTTCTGGATGGTAGCCCAAATGTGTATTTAATTTTAAACTTTCCGCATATCAAAATGCAAATGTACAAAATGCAATTGACAAGACATTGAGCTTTATGATTAGCATATCTTGATCTTCAGTCAAAATTCAGATAAAGTGAACAATAGTTTAAATTTTGATAATGCGCGAGTGCATAGTTTAACTTGATATTACTGTTTTAACAGGCCAAATTTCAACAAAACAAATAACCAAGGGTTTCAAAAGAAACTACAGTACGGAATTGAAAATACTAAACTGGAGCTTCGGAAGGTTCCACAGGAGTTAAATAACATCAGCAAACTCAATGAACACTTCAGCAAATTTGGAACAATTGTAAATCTGCAGGTGGGATTTTTTTTTTAAAAAGAGCTTCCCTGCCAAGTCTGTTTGTATTTTTATCTAGAGTCTTTCTGTGTCTGACGGGGTCTGTTAGATTGCGATCATTGTGGAAATCCTGGTTAATTGTCTTTTGGAAATAGAAATGCAATGTGAAAGATCTCTATTCTGACTGACTCAATTGGCTAATTCAGCAAATCTTTGCTGCCAAAGTGGAGATTTTTTTACAAACCTGTCTACTCTTTGGTGAAGCTCTCTGAATTGTGTGATTGCACTTAAAGCTTCTTCTGCAACTTAATGAATGACTAATTGGGTACAGTTGTTTAGCACCTAAAATTGTGACCCATTATAATATAAAACATTAATCGGTGGAATTTGTTTCTTTAGCAAGAGTATCTTTCTTTACTACTATATTTTCTTTGAAGTTGGAACTAAACTTGAGGGGAATCACGAATCACCACAGCCCCTGTGTGGAGTTTTCACAGTAGAAGTCCCACTTCTGTTTTTTTCCTCCTAAACAATTTGTGTTTGTGTTCCTTTCCTGTCAAGTAGACACGAAGCGTTCCAACACAGAATGTTGGCTGTCCATTTCCCTCAACGGATGGTACCTGACCCACTGAATTCCTCCAGCAGTGTTCGTTGCATATCAAAGCTTTCCTGAGCATGTTCACATAAGCACCTCAAATATCCTCAGAATTCTGAGATTTGGTGAGACTATAATTGCTCTTTTTGAGCAATGTTCTGGCTACTGTTCATTATATTTTCTAAGTCTAAATTAGTTTTAATTTTATTCTCAGTTGAAATTCTTAAAATCTACCCAATCACTGATGTTAAAATAATTGGCCTACAATTACGCGGAACAACTATCTCTGTATAAATCACTAATGCACAGACAATAATGTTTCTATTGATCGACCTTACTGCAAACAAAGAATCGCTAAACACAGGTGCAGCAATTGAGTTAATTGCTGTGATACTAGTCTCACATTTTTATTATTTTCCTCAAATTGTTGTATTAAATATTTTTGAACCTTTGATTAAAATACATTTTCTTTGTACTTGGAGAAATGTGTTTTAGAGGTGTAACAACCCATAACAAGGAAACGGGCCATTTGGACCAACTTGTTCATGCTTGCCAAAATGACTAACTGAATTAGTCCTATTTGCCTGTGTTTATCCTTCTCAATCTTTCTTATCAATGTACCCATTGAAATGCCTTTTACATGTTGTGATTGTATTTGGCAATTTATTCCACGTACCCAACACATTCTACGTGGGGGGGGGAGTGGCTTCATGGGTTTTCATTAAATTTTTCTCTTATCTTAAATCTATGCCCTTTACCTTATGTCTCCCTGTCCTGGGAAAAAGACTGACCATTCATTTTTTTATGTAAACTTCATTAAGTTATATACCTCTGGGTTAATTCCTTGGTCTTTTACACTCCACGAAAAAAGCCCGAGCAAATCTAGTCTCTTATAATGAAAGCTCTCTAATCGCAGTCACACCTACCTGTGTCGCAGCTTTTACTGAATTTTCCATGTTTTTAAAATCCATTTTCCGCGCTTTTTGCATGATTTCCACGCATTTCACGTTGCCAAAATCGCATTTACCAATGGAGAAATCAGATTGGAAAAGAAACGATGTATAGACTTGTAATGAACACTAGGGTTCCGCGAGAGGTCGCTGGGGGTTCCGCGAGAAATTTCCCGCGCCCTGGAGGTCTCCCTGAAAATGTGGCACCTAGGCTGGGCAAGGCAGCCAATCTCGACCTCATCCGGACTTCCATGGCCGATCGGTGGGTTGAATTTGTAACATGCGGCCAGGGCTCTGGAACTCCAGCCCAGCTGGAGCCAGCAAATCTATCCCCATAGCCTGATTCCTTGGCCGGCTCGATAAACCAGCAAAGCTCTGGAACCAAGAGTGCCAGAAAATCAGTGATGGAACTGTAATGAGTAAATATTAAATTTAAGTGCAAGATTATATAACTAAATTAATTAAGACGGGGTTAAAATATAAAACACAGCAGAAAAGCCAATTACCACCTTTTTGGGCTGATTATCAATTAATGTGCAAATTTACTTCAAACAGTTATTAGTATACAGTGACATATTCACATTATTTTGTAATGTCCGTTTTTACTTTGAAATGCACTAAAAGAGGCTTGAAACTAGTAATTTAATGTGTAAATTTTCCAATTTTTTTGATCCCCACTGTACGCCTTGCGCAATCGCTCGGCTCTTTTCCTCTTTTTTACCTCACTCACATGCCTGGTATTTGTACCCATCGGTTTCTCTGTTTTGCAACATTCTTCAGAGTTTTGCTATTTACTGTGTGAGTCCTGCCCTGGTTTTACTTGCCATAATGTAGCACTTGGAACTTGTCCTTGCTAAATTCCATTGCAATAACTTGGTTCACATTCCTAGTTTATCTAGATCCTGATGTGATCTTAACTAGCCACCTTCAATGTCTACCACACCAACAATTTTAGTGTATTTCGCAAACTTGACAGTTATGTTAACTACATTCTCATCCAAATCATCAATACAGCTGTCCGATCCCTGCTGCACAGTGCTGATCACAGGCCTTCGATCTGGAAGAACAACCCTCCACTAACAACTCTTGACTTTGCCACCAAGCCAATTTTGTCTCCAATTGGCTGGATCACCGTGGATCGCCTGCGATCTCACCTTCCTGAGAAGCCGATCAAAGGCCTTTTCTAATGTCCATGTAGCCAACATTTATCGCCCTGCCCTTGTCCATTCTGCACCTCTCCAAAATTGTAAAATCAATGTTTTCATTTTCCCAATGCAGTGCCTTATCACAACCCAAAAGTTTATTTTAAGTGTCCAGCGTCTTAGTTGATTACCACTCTGGAGATCCCATTCTTTGTAACTTTGCTCACTTTGCATTGAGCTTTTTCTGGGCTGCTTAATAAATTTTCATACTAAAATGGTTTTTAGACTTTAGCAATACAACAAGGAACCAGGCCCTTCAGTCCACCAAGTCCGACCAGACCAGCGATCACCCCATACACCACAATCCTAAACACTAGTAACAATTTACAGAAGCCAATTAACCTACAAACCCACACGTCTTGGAGTGTAAGAGGTAACTGGAGCACCCGGGGACAACCCACACAGTCACAGGGAGAATATACAAACTCTGTCCAGGGCGCACCTGTAGTCAGAATTGAACCCTGGTCTCTGGCGCTGTAAGGCAGCAACTCTACCACTGCGCCATTCTGTCGCCCTTTGAGCCCACTGCACCCACGGTGCTGCCATTTTGTTGGAGATGGATACTTGAATCTTAGGCACATGTGTTTTATATTTTATAGCAAGATCAAAGTCCAGACTCCACATTCAGTTTCAACATGCGCAATACAGTCACAAGTGATCACATTTCTATTTATTAAACTTATTTTGTCCACTATTCAGAATGCATGCCTTGAATCAATTTTTGCTTCATGGAAATGAGAGAACTTTTTCCCCCAAAGAGCTATATTCTTTGTAAAAGTATGGCTGAAATCGAAAATAGCATAGATTAATACAGCACAGAAGTAGGGCCTTCAGCCCAGCTTGCCCATGCCGAGCAGGGTATCCCATCTTTATTAGTCCCACATTCCTGCATTTGGCCCATATCCCTCTAAACCTTTCTTATCTATGAACTTGTCCATGTTATTTTTTTCTTCATATTTGCTTCCATTTTAATTGTCATGCTGAGTAATAATGTTTTTGTATACACAGTTCCTTTCCCACTTCATTGAATTTTGAAAATTGCATTTTAATTCTTGAACATTTTCTCCTCAAAAAGAATGTGTTTTTTAATACAAGTTTATTCATCCTAAATGGTTTAAAATTATGTTGTGATCGGTTTGCATAGAAAGAACTGCAGGTTGAACCTTTCTTATCTTGTACTGGTAGCTCCAAATTAGCTAATTATTATGGATCTATACTACAAATTCATGATGGGCCATGGGAGTTGTCAGATGATAGAAAAAAGACCATTTCAAGCTGTATCTTTAGTCTGGAATACAAATTTTAAAATTGTTTATTTATTTGAAGAAAAATATGGTTGATTCATGATAGTTTGTATAAAAATGCTTTCAAAGATAAATAAGATTTCAAAGATACATTATTTTTGCATATCTAGCTGCCTAATTTGGAAGGAATTCTTCAATGCTATACTGACCATTCTGCTTGTTAATGCTGTAATTTTCTTTTAACTTCAATTGTCAAATTCTTAGAAAATGCCTTGCATAATGTATTGTATGATCTACTTTGCATGATATAATTATTTCTTACTTCCAACAGCCAACATATAATCTACAATAGTTGTGACAAAAATCATTTTCTGCTATGTGCCAGAATGTCATACAAAATTATTCTTGATAGCTAATCGATACTTTAAAATATTTATTGAAAAGAACTGAATATCAAATATATTAAGAAATTGAAACCCTTTGATGACTGGAACAATGGTGTAGCATCACCCAAACCTATTAAGTTTCTCTTTCCTGTTGTAGTCAGCCGTAACTTAACCCAATTTAAACTTGGTGTAAATGACTTGAACAGAGGTTCTGATCTTTAAGAGATCATGTTGGTGGCAATGGTTATCTATACCATAGAAAAATAAAAGCTGCCCATAGAACATTGAGAATAAATTAGAGACGTATGGCATAGAAATGTCCACACAATATCAAGAATAATTTATAGAGTCGTGCAGCATGGAAACAAGCTTGGTGGCCCATTGAGCCAAAGCTAACAATTAGGCACTCACATGCACATCCCAATTTTTCAAAATTCTTCCATTTCCATTAAATCCATCCCCACTGCCTCCTACTACATAGATTCTACACATGCGTCAATTTACATCAGCCAATTTAACCTTTTGACCAACACATCCAGGAAACTTCATCCAGGAGCCGGAGAGATTTATATAAACTACATACAGACAGCATTATAGGTCAGAATTGAAGTTAGGTTGCTGCTAGCCATGAGTCACCAGCTTTAATAGCTGCGCTTCTGTGCTGTTCACAAATAAAAGGGGTGTCAATTTTCAGTATTCCCGCAACATTAATGAAGTACATGAGGTACTAATTTGTTATTTATTTCTTTACATGTGTCTAAACTGGTTCTCCGAGCATTTTTATCAGTCCTATTCTGCTATTTATTACCCTGCAACCTATTCTTGATGTATTAAGAACAGAAATGTTGGCCAGATATGTGCAACGTAAATCTCTTAGCTTTTTGCATTAAGATGCAGTTTAATGGGCAAAATGGTTCAGAATGTCAGTAATTTTGAAAACCTATGCATCCTGCTTTCCCTTGCTCTTCAAGATGTATGAAAGATGGTGACGTGCACCTTGATATGTCTGAGGTAGACTGGTTACCTTCTTGAATGCTTTGATTATGCAAGCCTGCTGATGTTGTGCTGGGAAGTCATTTTGTTTCTTGCTGTATTTTGATTTATGAGTAGATTGAAGTTTAGTTTAAATCTATTGATTGACTTTTCCAAGGTTGCTTATCAAGGTGATTTAGAGGGTGCCCTTATTCAATTTGCCTTGCATGAAGAAGCAAAGAGAGCAATCTCGAGTACAGAGGCAGTGCTTAATAATCGATTCATCAAGGTATACTGGCATCGAGAAAACAATTCTCAGCAAAAGACAACTGCAAATCAAAAGGTAGTAAATATGATTTTTTTGTAAACTTTTGTTGTCACAAATGAAGCAGTACAGATTTCAATATCGATACTTTTTGAATGGTTATAACAATGTTGATAAAATTAGATCTTTTTAAAAAAGTGATCTGTTGCACACACAATATTGTTTTCATTACTGATAAGCATTTGAAATGGTGTAAAATAGCCATGTGTTGTCATCTAAACATTGTGTTTCTTTCAAATGCAATCTTCAAGCATTGGAAGGATGAAATAGTGTTATGTTTTCAGCCTTTCAGAATTGGGTTTTCTAAACCTTTCAGCCATATTTTTATCCCCAGATTTGGCCTGTTCTATGGGCATTGCTGTTTTCTTGTATGAAAATTGCTGTTTACTGCACTCTTGCCTCTGAAGAATAAATCCTAAATTGAAGTGTTATTTAGATTGATGATAATACATTAGCAAACTGCATTCACCATCAAAGGATTAGTATATAGTTGTGCAATTGTGTATATTAATCAAAAAAGGATGCTTGTTGCTGTATTTCATCCGTGCCTTGATGTTCAATTGTGTAATATTGTTATTTTTAACGATTTTTTTCTTAACTTTTTCTTTAAGGTAATTTGTGGACTACAACAGCCAGTTAATCAACCCCCTTTTGCAGTTGTGAAGCAGTCGGTGAAGGACAGATTGGGCCCTCTTCCAGAAGGAAATATGGAACCTACACAAACTCAGGTTATTCCCATTCAGGTGTGTACAGTTTTTTTTTAAAAGTTATTGATATTGTTAATTCTTTCTTTAACTTCTGATGGACACCACACTAGTTTTTTAGACTCCACAGATCTTGTCTATCTCTGCAATAATTTATTTCTCATGTTCCATTTAAAAGTTGGGTAAACTCTTCACACATCAAGGGGTCGAGCAGGCTGATGCTTGGCTTGTTTCTTTGCTCTTCTCATAAGATGCTCCCTGTGTTTATATTCATGAAAAACATTTTCCTTTACATTCCTCACCAGAGCTAATGTGTTATTTTGACATTTGTTGTAACTCTTCGTTTGTGTTTCGCCTGCACCAACAATCACCAGATTTTTATCGTGGGTGTTCCTGCTGTCTTGTTCTATTTGTTGACAACATCCAGTTTAAACCAAAATGCTAGGAATTGATTTTGTGCAACAAGTTTTGCGAATTCTTTGCCCTGCCGGTTAAAATGGAGGAAAATTGGATCGTAACTTTGTTACTGATTAATTCAAGCAAAGTTGCTGTGAGACTTGTGAGCTGCGGAGAATTTGAAGGACGTGTTCTTCATGTTGTCATCAGGCCACATTAAGCAAGTTTCAGATACAAGCATATAATATGTACTCTTGACTTTTGCCAGATCATGAAACATCATGGTATTGAGAGTCTTTTGTGCCTGCAAATTTGCAAATCATGTTAAAATGGGGGATATTTTGAATATCTGCTGTTCGTCGACTAGAGCTTGACATTCAGCACAATAATTCTCACCAAACTCATTAACAAGTTCCAAAACCTATGCTTCTGTACCTCCTTTTGCATTTGGATCGTTGATTTTGTCATTGGCAGACCTCAATCAGTGCAAATCAGTCACAAAATCTCTTCATCACTGACTATCAACACGGGTGCACCACAAGGCTGCATGCCTAGCCCCCTGCTCCACTCTCTTTACACTCGTTACTGTGTGGCTAAGCACCGCTCCAATCTATAATTTTGCCGACTACCCGCTGTTGTTGATCGAATCACAGGCAGCGATGAGTCAGCGTACAGGAGAAGGTTAATGGTGCCATAACAACAACCTTTAGCTCAACGTCAACAAAGCCGAGGAATTAATAATTAACTTCAGACAGGGGAATTCAGGCAAACATGTGCCAGTTGTCGTTGGTGGTGGGGAGAATTCTTATGCATTACTATCTTGGATGACTTGTCCTGCATGGCCACATGTAGATGTAATCATGAAGAATGCATGTTAGTACCTTTATCTGATGTTTAAAGAGATTCAGCATGACACTGAGGTAACAGACTTCTCCAGATGCACTGTAGAAAGTATCCTGCCTGGTTGCATCCTGGCCTGGTATGGCAATTCCATAGACAGAAATGGAAGAGACTGCAGTTAAAGGTGAAATCATCCTGGTGTATCACAGGCACATCGCTCCCCACCATCAAAAGTATGCACACGAGGCACTGTCTCAAGAAGTTGGCATCTATAATCAAGTACTCCCACCATCTGGACCATGCCCGCCTCTTGCTGTTCCATTGGACAGAAGATACAGGAACAGCTACTGGAGCCCATCAGGTTCTTGAACTGCACTACATAACCATAATCCTACAATGGAATACCACAGACCCCCTCTTGCTCAACCAATGATTTGTTTTTAATGCGGAGTTACAGAACAAAGAACTGCAGATGCTGGTTTACAAAAAAAGACCAGCCAGGCTGGAGTAACTCAAAGGATCATGCAGCATCTCTGGAGAATGAAATAGAATGGTATGGAATACTTTATTGTCACATGTGACAAGGCACAGAGAAACTCTTTGCTTTCATTATCCAAGGTATGCAAATAACGGCCACCTTCAGCAGACAAAGTTTCAAAGTACGCCGGCTCCTCCTATGTTCTCCCCCACCACCACCCCTCAATGGTCACCATCCTCATGCCTCGATATTTCATTTATGATAGCATATTGAAAGCACTGCCACAACAGTTCCCACTTGGTTCTACTTAATCCTTTTTACTTACTATTTTCACAATATGGTTCACGATTTCAGACACCCTTGCTTTAAAAAATATATATGCACCATGCTAACAATTTAAAAAATACTGTTGTTTTTTGCACTGGCTTTAAAAACAACTTGTCAAGAGTGTTTTATAGTTATATGTTCCAAAATGGAACAATAAAATTCTTTCTTGCAGCAGTCTTAACTTATTATCAAGAAGTTAGCAATAAATGTAGCACTTTTTTAATTTCCTGAATTCTTGATGGATCATTCCATAGTGCTGCCTCTAGAATCCCACTTTCACACAAGAAGATAACACTCTTAGGAATCCTATTTGCTTTTGCTAAAGGAGTTAGCATCCTAAATTAAAACAATGCAGATAGTTTCATAAGCACATAGACTCGGACAGCACACACAAATAAAAAATGCTTGGAAATGGGTGTTTAGAGCATTCCTTTTCATTGTATTCTTGAAGACTGAAGCTAAGCAAATGCATTTTTCCCTTTGTCAATTTTGTTTTCTTGTCAGATGAAGTGAAATGTGTTTTTTTTTGTCAGTAATTCCTTCAGAAGCTATTTCCTCATTCTTTCAATTCTTAATCTCAATTTTCATGGCCAAAATCTAAAAGTGAATGAATATAACAAAAAGTATTTAATCCAGTAGATTTTTTTACCATTTTCCTTTGGGCTGTTCTTTTTTTCTTTGTGGGTAGACTTCCACCAATAACAACTGCATTGTGACAATTAAGTATCAGAGCAGAAGGGTACAAATTGTAAATTACCCAGTAATATCTAAGAGCATTGTATGGCTCATTTTAATGACTTGTAATGAGAGTTGAACAAATAATAACTTCCCAGATCCATGCATGATCTTATTGTTGAATGAGGAAATCAGCCTATACATAAATATTATTTAATCATCTTTAACAAAATAACATGTCTCTAATTAACAATTCTATTTGCTTCTCAGAATGCACAAAAGTTGTCCGTTAAAGATCGATTGGGCTTTGCAACTAAACGCACGGGACCAGCTCCCACGGAAAAGGTGCAGTTCAGTTAATCGTAGTTATGCACTGGCTTCTAAGATGCATTCCATTTCAGTCTTTGAGCAGTGATTTCTAGGATTTCGTGCTAGCATAACATTTGAAATTAAAAATCTCTTATAAAATCCTCTGTGTTATCTTGGTTACAATTCTTTCATATTTAAAATGTATATATATTTGTGTTGCAGGTATTATCAATTACAACAGGTCTCACAAAAACAGTCTATAATCCCGCTGCCCTAAAAGCAGTGCAAAAATTGGGTCTAGTTTCATCAGATTCTGCCGAGGCACCCAAAAAGAAACAGGTTTGTTGACTTTATGATAATTGTATGCTTTGTAGCTTTTCCCTAAAATTCAGCGTACTTGTTTGATCTTGGCTAATGTATGTGTCAGGATTGAAAATTAATCCATATGAATTCTATAGCAGGAATATGGATATTTAATGTTTCCAGTAAAAGCATTAATTTTGATGCAGTTTCAACAGAATTGATATGAAGTTTTAGATTTTTGGATCAGACTCTAAATTTAGTTGTTAAATGGTTGCAAATCAAGCAACCTGCATCATGAGGATTCTCATGAAATATAACAAGGAATGGTCAAACTAATAGTGCATGTAGCAGAAGGGATAAACACAAAAAATATTGTGCCTCCAATTAGACTGAAGAGGAAGAAAAGACAAAAAGGACAAAATTGAAACCTATCTGAAAAGCACGGGGCATTTATAACTGCATGGGTGAAATAATGTCACAGATATAAATAGGCTTGAATTTGTGTAACAAAGATGTGGTGACGAAGGTTTGGAATTGAATATTTCTGGATACTTTTCGAAGTGATGGATAAAATGGAAAGGAGTGGCTTAGCCCTCGTCATAGAATGGCAGGACGGAACATAGACAACTCTACTGCGGCGCCACCGTGCCGTCCTATACGTGAATTCTGTCCAATTTCAGTTAACAAACGAACCTCTGCACCATTTGTTTTGTTCTCCCCTGCGCTCTCACTTGTGCCCCACCTGGACTTGGACCTATTTCTTCCCTCCCCCCTACGTTCCTCCTAGTGTCACAATTTGCAGGTCTTCAATACTTTCATCTCATACCTTCTGTTTTTTCATCTCTGGCCTTTGTTCAACCATCTGCAAATCAACCCCCCCATCCCACTCACCCGTATTCACCTCTTACTTGCCAGGCTTTGTCCTACACATCAACCAACTTGATATGTAATCAGTCTGAAGAAGACTCTTCCATGTTAAAAGATAGAATGTTAAAAAAAGGGTTTTATAATGTGGTGCAAGCCACAGGGTGTTGCATGTGTCTAGTGCCCTGGTATAAATCCAGATGCTGGCTACCGAATTTTGCGAAAAAGGGAGCCGAGTGAGTATGTCTCCTTCTGCCAGTACATAACCTCTGCATCATCAAGACTCTCGCAGTGCCTCCTCGTGGCAACACATGGTAACTGGGGCCATCTTCAGTCACGGGGTAAACTGCACGGGGATCTCGGAGGAACTCTGGCCCCCAGAGATGCCACGTGCAGGCCCACCGGCATGTGGACATGTCCTGACGTCCATCAACCAGGTCCCAACTATGGGTTGAATAGCACCCCGCTGCCTTGTGGGTAAGGCTCAAGAGAGCCAAAGGCACTGGAACTGGAGTCCCTAGAGATGGTCGGCTGATCCCTCGTGCATCTGCCTTCTGGCAACTCCTGCAACCGAGTAGGCCCGAGACGTAGCAGCCACGCCGTTCCTCTGAAATCAGCCTATTAGGTCGAGAGGGGAACGCAGATGCTGGGCAAGTTTGTATTCCCATTTAGCTGCCCAGGCTCAGCGTACAAATCAAATGGAGAGGACACTGAAAAATTCCCCTCTCCAACCAGGACAATGCCAAGCCGCATCGTCATCTCCACAGGTGGATGGATGCCAGAAGAAAAAGAATGTCCTAAAAAAAAGCAGCACCCCCAATTTCTCAGACTTTTGTCACTTCAGGCAAAAGTGGTTGATTCTTCCTTTTGATTCTCAGTAAAGTAACTGCCAACAAAAATCTCATATCGTGCAGATGATCATAGAGATATAGTGTGTAAAAAATAATTTCATAAAAATACAAGTTTTCTTTGCAAATGACAAGTAATTTTATACACTCTCAATATTGACCTGGATCATAAATGTAGTTAGATTGACAGTTAGATTATGCTTTTAATGTAGCTGTTGTTGCTTTTCTTACAATATTCCAATTAAAAGTGTTTGTTTTTTTCCAGCCACCTGGCATTAAAAATCACCTACATTATAAAGCTTACCAATGTATCATTCCCCAAAAGTACTGCATTTTAAAAAAAAATCCTTTTGACTTTTTTTTCCTGTATTTCATTTGACCATGTATCTTGTCAATTTATAATTTTGCAGGATACGCTTCGACTTCAACAGGATGTAAGAAAAAAGAAACATGAGATTTTGGCAAAACACATCGACACCCAGAAGGTATTTAATATTTTTTTAATCAAGGTACTGTCTTCCTATTCATGTGTGTCGTTGTGTATGTGAGGTGCTTACTCTTATCATTGCAAAAGCTTTTTTGTTCAAATAGATCTATTTTCAAAGACCCAATGTAACTTGAAAATATGATTGACTTTTTTATTTAAAGAAATGTGGAAATGTATACACTCAGGTGGTCTCCATTTATATTCGAGCAGTGGAAGCAGATTCCATTTAAACTTACAGTAAAGAGAACCCTGGTGTGTTATACATGCAGCCTGACAATTCAATAAGCACTTTCAAAGGAATACGATATTTTGACAAAATATATACTTATTGCCATTCATATCAATGTATTGTCCTGTAGTTGGTGTATAAACATACAAAAGTTTGACATGAAACGACTAAGTCATAAAGTGCTGGAATAACTCAGCGTATATGACAGCCTCTCTGGAAAACATGAATAGGTGATATTTTGGTTTGCCTTCATTAGACTGTTTGTGGTGGTGGGGTGGGTGGGAAAGGAGAACGCTGGAAGAGAGGTGGGTAAGATAAACTCAGCGGGACAGGCAGCATCTCTGGATAGTAGAAATGGGTGACATTTCTGGTCGAGCTCCTTACTCAGACTGAATATCAGGAGAGGGAGATACAGAGATATGGAAGGATAAGGTGTGCACAGAGGGGGAGGAGTGAGAGAGAATGTTGCAGAACTCCGTCAGTTTTTTTTCTAACCTAATAACTAAGAGGTCAAGAACTCCCTTCACCTGTATCCACCTATCACTGTCGGCTTTCTCCTGCCCCACCTCTTCCAGCTTTCTTCTCACCCCCACCTCACCCCCACTTCAATCAGTCTGAAGAAGGAAAGGCCCATACCTGAAACATCACCTATCCATATTCTCCAGAGATGCTACTTGACTGCTGAGTTACTCCAGCACTTTGTGTCTTTTTTCTGGAAACCATCATTGGAAGTTCATTGTACCTCATGAAAAGGTAAGATTGTCTGACCAGTCATCCCGTTTGCCTGTGACGCGTTTTGCATCTTGCTATCCTCAGATGATATTAAGTACCTAGGAAGACCCAGATTTTTTTTAAAAGAGTGCCATTTGAGACATTGAGTAGAAACTGAATTCTTTTCTGGTTCCTCTGGTGATCAAAATTTAGTGAAACATATTGACCACTCCTTAATATTGATACCACCCTCCTCCTACATGATGCATTGCACATTCTCAGATTCGATCAAGAATACTTATGGAAGATATTCCAGTGTCTTCCAAAAGCCAATAATCTGTTCCAAATATGTCATTATATAAAAGGGAAAAGCTTCCATTTTATTTTTTAATTGGTATGCATGATCCTAACTCTGCCTCAGATTGCAGAATCAAAATATTACAGGTGCTCCTCAGCTTACGATGGGGTTCTCTTCCGAGAAACCCATCGCAAACCGAGAATATTGTAAGTCGAAATGCATTTAATACACCTGATCACGTGGCCGGAAGCGAGCTGCCGTTTGCACCATCGCAAAGTCGAAATATCGTAAGCCCTGTATTAACATACACAATCTCAAATCCTTCTGGAGTTGGGGGAAATAAGAAATGCTGGTAGGTCTCAGACGGTGGAGTTGCATTTGTGAAAAAATAAACCAGTCGAGTCCAATTCTAAATCCATTTCTGAGGAAGAGTCCCTAACCCAAAACATTAACTGGTTTATTTTTCCACAGATGCTGCTTTACTGATTTTCTTCCATCATTTGTTTAGCTTAGTGCAGGTCCCTCCCAGGTTATGAATGCCTGATTATGTACAGCCCATACATGTGAATAAGGGTTTGGATGACAAGCAGTATAGATTTGCCAGCTAGTGGGGCTGCTATCATCTTCTGCCTGTTTGCGACTGCATTTCCGACCTACAAACCTTCAGGTTATGAAGGAAAATAACTGCAGATGCTGGTACAAATCGAAGGTATCACAAAATGCTGGAGTAACTCAGCAGGTCCGGCAGCATCTCAGGAGAGAAGGAATGGGTGACGTTTCAGGTCGAGACCCTTCTTCAGGTTATGAACAGTTCACAGGAATGGAAGCTGGAGAAGACCTACATCGGTGGAGACACAAGAAACTGTAGGCACTGGAATTTTGAACAAAAAACAAACAGCTGGAGGAACTCAGTAGGTCAGGCAGCATCTGTGGTTAGAAATGGACCAATGATATTTGGGTCTGATCCTTTCTTCAGACCTGTAATGCCGTTGTCTTAGTGCATTCAGCACATCAAGTTAAATTCCTTCATTCATTCTATGGTTATTTAAATGCCTGCACAAATCTTCTTATCAATCTCAAATGCCTTTTACCTTTGTATCTGAGCCATTGACATAGATGCATAAGGCTATAAAACCAACCTGTAGGGATTGGAACTGGTAACCGTGACAGTTGCTAAAACTTTGGCATTTAGTGGATTCTTCATCACTGGTGCAGCTTCAGAAAGATATTACATTGCTGAAGGATTTTGTAGTGCTCAAACACTGACTTTACCCGTTTACTTATCTAACAAAATGACAGCAAAGTGGTTTGTCACACGAACTGGCATTTGGCGGCATTTCCTGTTGGTGTCATGCAATTAAAATTATTCTCTTGAATGCATTTAAATTGAATACTTAATTAGTGAGCCAAAAGCACATTTTAATTTTGCATAATTCTGTCTGACAATATTTTGTTTGGTCACTTCTGTTACCCCAAATTTTTAAATCCCCATTTAGATTTTGATATCAAAGCTGGAAAAAAACAAAAAAATGAAATTGGAAGATAAAGCAGAGATAATGAAAACACTACAGACCTTAACCAAGACCATCACTAAACTACAAGATGAACTGAAATCAGGTGGAACAAGCTCATCTCTTCCTAAAATAATGAAAACCAAAGCTCAGGTATTGTATTTAATCAGTGTTTTTTAGGTTACTTTGATTATCTGAGTTTGTCCAACCTTGCTGCCCAGTATCTGTCTGCCAGCACTATCCTGGGAGATAAGGTCAGGAGAAAAAAAAAGAAACATCTGTGTATGGCAACCGACCATTGGATCCTGAGGTTCCACCCCTTGAATTTAACCTTTTTGATAATTTACTTCTGACAAAGGCTTTTGAACTCTTCTTCCATGGGCAATCAAACATTAAAATATTGTTCAAATAGACTTGGATAATTAAAATCTATTAAAAAATAAACAACATTTTATTTTAAAACACCTTAAATAAAAATAGCATGCCTTTCTCTGTAGCAATGGTATCTAATTAAGTGAAGGCAGAGTATTATCTGAATGATGTTAAGTTAGGAAAAGGGGACGTACAATGAGATCTGGGTGTCCTAGTGCATCAGTCACTGAAAGGAAGGATGCAGGTACAGCAGGCAGTGAAGAAAGCCAATGGAATGTTGGCCTTCTTAACAAGAGGAGTTGAGTATATGAGCAAAGAGGTCCTTCTGCAGTTGTACAGGGCCCTGCACCTGGAGTACTGTGCAGTTTTGGTCTCCAAATTTAAGGAAGGATATTCTTGCTATTGAGGGCATGCAGTGTAGGTTTACTAGGTTAATTCCCGGAATGGCGGGACTGTCATGTTGAAAGACTGGAGCGACTAGGCATGTATACACTGGAATTTAGAAGGATGAGAGGGGATTTTATCGAAACGTATAAGATTATTAAGGGGTTGGACACGTTAGAGGCAGGAAACATGTTCCCAATGTTGGGGGAGTCCAGAACAAGGGGCCACAGTTTAAGAATTAGGGGTCGGCCATTTAGAACAAAGTTGAGGAAAAACTTTTTCAGTCAGAGAGTTGTGAATCTGTGGAATTCTCTGCCTCAGAAGGCAGTGGAGGCCAATTCTCTGAATGCATTCAAGAGAGAGCTAGATAGAGCTCTTAAGGATAGCAGAATCAGGGGGTATGGGGAGAAGGCAGGAACGGGGTACTGATTGCGAATGATCAGCCATGATCACATTGAATGGCATTGCTGGCTCGAAGGGCCGAATGGCCTTTTCCTGCACCGATTGTCTATTGTCTATTGAATGATCCAGTTTTACAAGCCAGCCATCTTTTGCTTTCAGCTGAGATGCTAGATACCTAGAATCTATTGTTTTTGAGTATATCTAAACAGCACAAAAAGTAAGGAAATTTGTGTTTGGTAGATTATTTCTTTGTTGTAACAATGCTTCTTGGCAATAAATCTTATACCGTTGGAAAGCCTGTTTATTTCCATTTTAAATGGTGCCACATTTGTAAGGAACATGCATTTGTGGGATGAGCAGCAGAACTGAGTATGTGGGTTGCGCCCATGAAAAATCTGCCAAATCTTCTCTGCCAATGCCAAACAGCTTATTTTGCCATTGACTCTTGTTCGGTGTTGTTTGGTGGATTGGATGATTGAAGTCTGAAGAAACAAGACATATTGGCAATTTAACAATTTATTCATTTAATAAACAGGAGCCTCAGTAGCGTGTGGAAGAACCATACACAGCCACAACAGCCTGGCACCTCCTCCTCATGCTGGTCACCAGCCTGGTCACACACTGTTGTGGGATGGCATCCCATTCTTCAACCAGCATTTGTCGCAAGTCAGCCAACGTGGTTGTGTTGGTCACTGGCACGAACAGCACACCCAAGCTGATCCCACAAGTGTTCAATGGGGTTGAGGTCAGGACTGCTGGCAGGCCATTCCATCCTCTCCACTCCCAAATTCTGGAGGTAGTCTCTGAGAAACCCTGCTCTGTGGGGGCGAGCATTGTCATCTTGGAGGATAGAGTTCAGTCCCAGACTGTGGAGATATGGGATTGCCACTGGTTGCAGAATCTCATCTCGATATCTCTCTGCATTGAGATTGCCTCCAATGATGACAAGCTTCGTTTTTCCAGTGAGGGAGATGCCGCCCCCCTCCATCACACTGCCTCCACCAAAAGATGTTACTCTATCGGTGCAGCAATCAGCATAGCGTTCTCCGCGTCTTCTCCACACTTTGACCCTATGATCCAACTGCTGTAGGCAGAATCTGGACTCATCGCTGAACATGACGTTCCTCCACATGTTCAGGTTCCAGTGCACGTGTTGCCGACACCAGCGCAAACGGGCCTGACGGTGAAGGGCAGTCATGGCAGGCCTCCTGGCAGCCCTATGAGACCGAAGATCGGCTGCGTGCAGTCTGTTCCGAATTGTCTGGGCAGAGAGCCGTCGGCCATATCGTCCTGCAAACCTTGACTGCAAATCTGTAGAAGACAGCCTACGGTTCCTAAGTGCTGACAGGGTGAGGAAACGGTCTTCTTCGGGTGTCGTCTTCTTGGGACGCCCACTTCGCGGCCTGTCTCTGACATCCCCCGTTATATGGAACTTGGCCTTCACTTTGGAGATGGTACTAGGGCTCACTCCAAATAATGCCGCAACTTGGTTTTGCGGAACACCAGCTTGAAGTTGCCCTATCGCACGGGCCCTATCCAGATCAGTCAAACGTGGCATGCCGATTCTTGGAGCAGACACCTACTGACCACTGTAGCAGGGCCCATGCTCACAGATGGTGCCAATCAGGTGCCAATCAGGCACCTGATTGTCAGCACCTGGAGGTACCAGAAGCTCAAAACAAGTCAATAGCAACAGCAGAATAAGCTGTTTGGCATTGGCAGAGAAGGTTTGGCAAATTTTTCATGGGCGCAACCCATATACTCAGCTCTGCTGCTCATCCCACAAATTCATGTTCCTTACAAATGTGGCACCATTTAAAATGGAAATAAACAGGCTTTCCAACGGTATAAGATTTATTGCCAAGAAGCATTGTTACAACAAAGAAATAATCTACCAAACACAAATTTCCTTACTTTTTGTGCTATGTTTAGTTGCTGGTAGACCCATTGTTAATTTAAACAACCCAATGAAACAAATTGTAACAGTTTTAAAACAGAATAAAGTGCAAGTAGATCTGTGCCGGATCACTGTGCGACGTGACCATCTGGCTCAGCAGGACCGGTTCATAGTAGCTATGGCCCTGGGGATGAAGCTGTTCCTCAGTCTGGAGGTGCGGGCGTAGAAGGCCTTGTATCGTCTGCCCGATGGAAGGAGTTCTAACATACTGTTGCAGGGGTGTGAAGAGTCTTTGTGGATGCTGGTGCCTTTTCTGAGGCATCGTGTGTTGTAGATGCCCTCCAAGGCTGGTAGCTGTGTTCCGATGGCCCTCTGAGCTCTATGGACTACCCCCTACAGAGCTTTCCTCTCTGCCTCCGTGCAGCTGAGGTACCACACACGGATGCCATGTGTTAGGATGCTCTCTCTGGTGCAGCGGTAGAATGTCGTCAGCAGCTGTTGGGGTAGACCAGACTTCTTCAGTGTTCTTAGGTAGAACAGTTGTTGCTGTGCCTTCTTGACCAGCGCAGCAGTGTTATTGGACCATGTTAGGTCCTCTGAAATGTGAGTGCCCAGAAACTTAAAGCTGGACACTCTCTCCACACTGCAGCATGACCTCAACTTCTATACTCGATACTCTGACTGACAAAGGCAAATGTGCCAAAAAGCCTTTTTGACCACCCTATTTATGATGTCATTTTCAAGGAACTATGTACCTGTACTCATAGATCCTTCAGCTCGACCACACTCCCCAGAGCCCTACCATTGACTGTGTAGGTCCTGCCTATGTTAGACTTCCCAAAATGCAACACCTCACATTTCTATGTTAAATTTCATCAACCATTCCTCAACCCACCTGCCAAACCGATCAAGATCCTCCTGCAATTTTGACTACCATCTTTACTGTCTGCAATACCACCCACTTTTGTGTAATCTGCAAATTTGCTAATCATACTATGTGTGTTCTCATCCAAATCATTGATATATATGACAAAACAGCAATGGGCCCAGCACCGAATCCTGACGCACACCACTAGTCACAGGACTCCAGTCTGAGAAACGTCCTACCACCATCACCCTCTGCTTCCTTTCATGAAGCCAATTTTGTATCCGTTCAGCTATCTCTCCTTGGATCCTATGCCATCTAACCTTCCAGAGCAACCTACTTTAGATAGTGAGCTATGTAAATTTGAAACTGGTGCCACTCCCCAATTTCTTTTCCTGCCAACTCAAATATAGTTTACCCACTAATATTTGCATATATGGATGTCAACCTTGAGCAAGTAATCTTGGTTTGATAATCCTGTTTCATGTTGATTCGTAGCATTGAACTAATATCTACAAATTATTTGGATTTATGCAAGTTCTGATTTTTTTTTACACAGATGCAAAGAGAACTACTGGACACTGAATTGGATTTGTATAAGAAAGTTCAAGCTGGAGAAGATATCACCGAACTTCGAAAAAAATATAATGTACTTCAACTGGAGGTAAAATGAGGATTATAATGATTAAAGGTTTAAGAAGTCACATCTTTTGAGTTATTTTTGACAACCAAATATATCCTCGGTGCTTATTTGCAAAGTTTATCATTACTTTTTAAAACTTTACTCAGACAACATTTGGGAGTACAGGTCCACCTCCGATTTTCCGGCATCTTTGGCAGTCTTTCCAGATTATCCATTTTGCTGGACCAACAGAAGTCTCGGCCTCTGAGAGAAGTCCCAAGAGTACAGGAATGGTCTGCCTAACCAACCGAGGAGCCGAGATATCTGAAGCAAAGTCAGCTTCAGAAGTCGGCAATAGGAATGGATGAGTCTCTTATTCTCATGATAGAAATGTTAAATACTAGACTCTATTGGTTTAAAGGAATGCAGAAAACTTGAAAGGACAATTATACGGTGTCTTTTGGACCGAGTCGTGCCTGCAAAATGCAACTGAGAAATTTAATGGCATTTGGTATGATAGCAGTGTATAAGAGGCATGTAGCCAAACTCGTGGATAGTCAGAGGGAGACAAGGAACTATAGATGCTGGAATCTAGTGTAGAACATGGTACAGGTAGCTCTGTAGGGTGGCACCGTGGTACAGCGGTAGAGGTGCTCTCTTGCGGCCCCAGGGACCCGGGTTTGATCCTCCTGACTACGAGTGTTGTCTGTACATTCTCCCTGTGAGCCTATGGGTTTTCTCCATGACCTCTGGTTTCCTCCCACACTCCAAAGACCTAGAAGGTTTGTAGGTTAATTGGCTTCGGTAAATTTGGAAATTTCTCTAGTGTGTAGGATAATGCTAGTGTGTGGGGTGATCACTAGTTGGCGCAGACTCGGTGGGGCAAAGGGCCTGTTTCTATGTTGTATCTCTAAAGTCTAAACAGTCAGGCGGCATTTCTGGAGGACATGGATAGGTGACATTTTGGGTTGGGACTCTTCGGACTATTCTCCATAAACTGCCATGGTCGACATGGACAATATGTGGGCAGAGAGGATTAGTTAGATTGTCATTGTGGTTGATGCAGACAGAAAGTTTTGTCCTCCTTCTGTTCCATGTTCTATATTCTTGTTATCTATATCTATCTATCTATCTATCTATCTATATCTATCTATTTATCCATCAATCGATATATTACTAAAACACTGTTTGTGTGTATGTGTCAACCATTTTTGGTTCGCACAGACAAAACGGTACACCATAGCGCCACAATCTTTGGCCCACGTTACTCACCATTGTCCTGGGCATAATATGTAACAGCTCTCATTCAAATTGAAGCTATATTTTTAAAGCTAGAGGGATTTTAAAGTTTAAAAATTTCCTTTCTAATCCATTTCTTGAAGATCTTCAGCATGTGACATCACAAAGGCACCCGTGCAACCGAGAGATGAGCTCGCGCTCCCCCCCGCCAGTATTCAGCGTGTGACGTCACAATGCGACCCGCACGTCTTCAAGAGATGAACATGAGCTCGCTCTCGCCCCCCCCTCCTCACCCGGACCTTTAACTAATGCGCTTCCCCCCCGCAGGACCTTTAACTAATGCGCTCCCCCCCCCCCAGACCTTTAACTAATGCTCTCTAGGGGGATGGAGTGGGTGAGGGGGGTGGGTGGGTGAGGGGGGTGGGTGGGTGAGGGGGGTGGGTGGGTGAGGGGGGTGGGTGAGTGAGGGGGGTGGGTGAGTGAGGGGGGTGGAGTGAGTGAGGGGGGGGGGAGAGTAGATGAGGGAGTGGGGGAGGGGAGGGTGTTAGACTAATGCAGGAGAGCTTTGGCCCAACAGGTCCACCGAGTTCTAGTTCCTATTAAATCTTTTTTGATACTACATAATTAATCATGAAGCGTGTTGGAGGGGAGGCTGAAAGCATGCTTCTAGCTGTGGCTGCCATTGACTGTGTTACTGTGTATAAAGATATCAAATATATTCTGAAAACACACCTTTTGCCAAAGCTGTTTACAAGATAGTTTGCTTTGAATTTGAGCTAAGTTTAGGTTGTTGAAGTGCGACTTGTAACATTTATCTTAATGTTTGCAACACACTCACTACTTGCTTTAGTTAATATAGAGCAATTCATTACAATTCTACTAACTTAAACTGATTTAAAAACAAAACTGAGAAGAATGCTGCAATTATAGGAGTTTGCAGAAGGTGGCAGCATTGTCTGTCAGTTTAATATAATCAGCAAACTCCGTATGGTTTGTTTCTCTTGTATATTTTAGTTTTTTAATTTTTTATGTTTTCTTAATATTTCCTATGCATAATTATGTATACATCTAATGTTTCAGTTATCTTTTTGCAGTCCAAATCTGTCAATCTGAGTTATTGTAGAATGCGGTGTAGGAAATATTATAGGACATTAATGATAACATTCTAAGGGGAGTTGTTGGACGAAATGCCAAGAATCCTTCCCCTGGTCGGGGAGTAGAAACAGGGAGCAAATCTCAGGGTGAATTATTTACCACTGGAAACTGAGAGGAGAAAGGATTTGGACGTAGAACAGTACACCACAGGAGCGAGCCCTTTGGCCCACAATGCCTCCACCGAACATAATGCCAAGTTAAACTAGTCTCGTCTGCCTGTATATGATTCATATCCCTCGATTCCTAGAACTTCCATGTGCCTATCTAAAAGCATCAAATGCCACTATCGTATCAGCCTCCAGCACCACCCCTGACCATGATTCAGGCTCCCACCACAATGTGTAAAAAAAACATGCCCTACGCATCTCCATTAAACTTTCCCCCTCTCACCTAACCTTTATAGCTGTGTCCTCTAGTGTTGGACACTCACCCTATGAAAAAAAGTTTCCAATTGTCTACCCTATCTAGTCATAATTTTATATACTTCTATCAAGTCTCCCCTCAGCCTCCAACGTTCCAGAGAATCAAGTCTTCCTTCAACGTTTGAATTTCCAGAGAAGAAATACTAATAAATGCAGATGCTAGAATATGAAGCAAAACAGAACAAAGTGCTGGCAGAGCTCAGCTGGCCAGACAGCCTCTGTTGGGGCAAAGGGATGGTTTCAGGTCAAGACCCTGCATCAAGATTTAATTAATGCCAAGGCTTAAGAAACCCAGCAGCGTTTTTGACCAAAGATGAATAATTTTGGTTAATAATTAACTCTTCCTTTGAGTGCAGCCTGACCTGAATTTTCCAGGATTTTCTGTTTTATTTTAGATTTTTACCATCTGCAATGTTTTTATGATTTTCACTAACAAGCAGTTAGATTTAAACCAGTTCCAGTTTGGTGCTTGCTGAAGTTTGTTATTGTCACAGCTAGGGCGATTATGCCTTTAAAGGAAGATTAGATTTGACTTGTGTTTTAATCATTTCCATTTAACATGTCAAAGAGATCGGAGCTAGTTATGTGTTCATATTGGTGTTGCAGGCTGCCAAACGGGGGATCCTTTCTTCTGTTCGTGGGAGAGGACACCATTCCAGAGGCCGAGGTGGGCACAGAGGTAGAGGCAGAGGGCGCCGAGGCCGGAATCTACCTTTCCATTCAGTAGTTGACCACCGTCCAAAAGCATTGAATATCTCTGGATTTTCAGAAGGGGACCAAGATGAAGTCTTGCCACATTTTGCAGTACGTAAAATTTTACATTAGTCAACCTGATAGATTTTGAAGAACTGGGTCAGATGGAACAGGAAATTTTGATCTAATCTTCTGACCATGGCCCAACAATACTAGGATCATCCCATCAGCACTCGCCAAGCTCGTGTTGATATTAAGAAGCTAATGCACCGTGGGTCGCTCACTAACTACCAGTGAGAGGATCTTCCATTTCTTTAAATATTTTTGTTAAATAAATACTGAATATAGGTTCCCTACGGGGTACAACATTGACGTGGTTGATACCCACTCAATTCACAAAACCAGCAAAAGGAAAAATTACAAAAAGATAAAATCAAAATGCACAGTGTTTGAGCTTATGGTCTGTCTCCATGGAAACAGTGTAATCCAACTTGCCATTCTGCCTCTCTATCTACCCAATAAGTGCATGTCCTTCTAAGATAATTTTTCCCCTCATCTGATATGCTACTAATTAATATTTGAGTTACTAATAATCAGCGCTAATTTTTTTTTAAAATTCCATGTACCGATAATGGGTCCATGGCCTGAAACATTAACTCTCTTCCCACAGATGCAGCCTGATGTGCTGAATATTTTGAGCTTTTTTTTCAGATTTCCTTTGATTTTCAAATTCTTAGTGTCTAGCATTTTAGTTGGACTGTTTCACAATCTACAATTAAAAACGAGAAGAATGAATGAATGAATAAGTTCATTGGCCAAGTATGTGCATATACAAGGAATGTGTCTTGGTGCTCCGCTCACAAATAACAACACAAACATACAGTTAACAATTAAGACTAAAGCATAACCACGTCAAAACAATAAGGATACAACCTTACGGTCAAAGCGTGGGTGAAAATAAACCAGAACAAAAAAGAGACTACAGACTTTGGTTATTGAGTAGAACTACTACTCGTGGAAAAAAGCTTTTTTTATGTCTGGCTGTGGCTGCTTTGACAGTCCGGAGTCGCCTTCCAGTGGGAAGTGCTTCAAAGAGTTTGTGGCCAGGGTGAGAGGGGTCAGAGATGATCTTGCCCGCTCGCTTCCTGGCCCTTGCAGTGTACAGTTCATTAATGGGAAGGTTGCAGCCACCATCCTTCTCAGTTGATTGAACGATCCGTTGCAGCCTCCGGATGTCGTGCTTGGTGGCTGAGCCAAACCAGACCATGATGGAGAAGGTGAGGACGGACTCAATGATAGCAGTATAGAATTGGACCATCATTGTCTGTGGCAGATTGTGCTTCCTCAGTTGCCGCAGGAAGTACATCCTCTGTTGGGCCTTTTTGACTGTGGAGTCGATGGTGGCCTCCCATTTAAGGTCCCTGGAGATGATGGTTCCAAGGAACTTAAATGACTCCACAGATGTGACTGTGGTGTTGATGATGGTGAGTGGGGGGAGGGGAGGGGGAACTCTTCGAAAGTCTACAATTAGTTCCACTGTCTTAAGAGCATTGAGCTCCAGGTTGGTGCGATGGCACCAGGACGCCGGCTGTGTCACTTCCCGTCTGGGCAGATTCCTCACCATCCTGGATCAGTCCAATCAGGGTTGTCATCCGCAAACTTGAGGAGCTTGACACAGGAGTCTGTGGAGGTGCAGTCGTTGGTGTAGAGCAGTGGTGTCCAAACTTTTTTCAAAGAGGGCCAGATTTGATAATGTGAAAATACCCAAGGGCCAATGCCCCCCCCCCCCCCGAACCTTTAACTAATGCGCCCCCCTCCCGGACCTTTAACTAATGCGCTCCCACCCCCCCCCCCCCCCCCCCCCCCAAACCTTTAACTAATGCGCTCCCCCCCCTGGACCTTCAACTAATGCGCTCCCACCCCCCGGACCTCGCGTCTGACAATCCGCAGATCGGGCAGCGCTGACTGCCGGGAGGTGTAATCGCCGTCGCATCTCCCGCTGGGGGGGATGCGGCACCCGCCCGACTGACGGGAGCACCTGCCAATGAGCGTGCGGGGTGAAGAGAGCTCAGCTGCTGCTCCCCCCCCCCACCCAGCACGCCCTCAACCCCGCCGCCGGGAAGTGTAGTCGCCGTCGCCTCTCCCGCTCGGGGCGGGGGGAGTTCAGGCAGCGCTGACCGCCGGGAGGTGTAGTCGCCCCCTACCTTCATTCTGTTAGACAGTGTTGGCGGGCCATAAATAATAAATTTTAAGACGGAAGCTGCGGGCCGTATAAAATCTGACCTCGGGCTGCGATTGGCCCCCGGGCCGGACTTTGGACATGTCTAGTGTAGAGTGAGTAAAGGAGAGGGGAGAGTACGCAGCCTTGCGGTGCTCCTATGCTGAGGGTCTGCGGGTCCTAGATGTGCTTTCCCAGCCTCACATGCTGCTTCCTGTCTGTCAGGAAGTTGGTGATCCACTGACAGGGGTTCAGGCACAGTCAACTGGGAGAGTTTGGAGTGTAGTAGCTCTGGCACAATGGTGTTAAATGCAGAGCTAAAGTCCACAAACAGAATCCTGGCATAGGTCCCCTTGCGGTCTAGGTGCTGGAGGATGAAGTGCAGGCCTAGGTTGACTGTGTCAACCACCGATCTATTGGCCCTGTATGCAAACTGCAGAGTGTCCAGCTGGGGGTTTATGATGATTTTCAGCTGGGCCAGCACGTCTTTCAGCGGTCTCCATGACTACAGAGGTCAGTGCGACAGGCCTGTAGTCATTAAGACCAGTGATCCTTGTCTTTTTGGGTTCAGGGACAATAGCGGAGACCTTGAAGCAGGCAGGGACAGTGCAGGTTTGCAGGGACTGGTTGAAAATGTCTGTGTAGATCGGTGCCAGTTGTTCGGCACAGAGCTTGAGGGTAGAGGGGGAAACATTGTCCGGTCCTGGAGATTTCCGGCTTTTCTGTTTCCTGAATAGCCTCTCCATCTCCGCAATTTCTATTGTTGGAGATGGAGAAGAGGCCAGACTGATGTTGGGCAATGGACGCGGCTGTGAGTATGTGCAAATTGGTGATTGCAGAGGGGTGGGGGTGGAAGCTTTGCAAACTGTAGTCAGTTTGTGAGTAGGCGTGAATTGCTGCCTGGGGAGGAGTGGGTGGGGAAGGGTCCAGTCTTTGCAAACAGGAGTCAGTCTGTTAGTACGTGTGAAGTGATGATTGGGGGAGGAGGGGGGGGATCCCAGGATTATGTTTCTGTTTGTTGAACCTGGAGTAAAACTTGTTCAGGTTGTTGGTCAGCTGACGATTGTCCAAGGGTTTTCCTCTTGTAGCTGGTGATTTCTTGCAAGCCCCTCCAAACTGAAGAGGAGTCATTAGCTGAGAACTTGCTCCTCAGCATCTCAGAGTACCTTTCCTTGGCAGCTCTGATTCCTCTTCTCAACTTGTACTTGGCCTGCCTGTAGAGGTCTGTATCCCCGCACCTGAAGGCCTCATCTTTTGATTGGCGGAGCTGTCTGAGTTCTGCTGAAATGGTCTCAATGAGTATGATTGTGAAATCTGTGCACCTACATCCGTAACTGGGTTTCAAACCTATTAAACTCTCGGAATATTTTATAATTCTGATTCATTACAAATGTATTCCTACCAACATCCTTATCATCCCGAGGCATAGCCTTGCTGTGCACATGAAACAGGAATATAGTCATTTTGTTGATATTATTGACAATGGTCTTGCATATGCTATATTGTTCTGTTTTGAAAACTAAAACGGGTATATATATTTACAAAGCATTTCCTGCTTTGTTTTTCCTCCCTCATAAATGGCACAGTTATGATCCACTTGAAACTGCATGAATCCCTCTTAAGCAATTGCTTTGTAATAATTCCTGGAAACTCAGAATTGACTTGGAATGTTAATGATTTTTTTATACTTGCACAGTCTGAAATATGTTTTAAGTTTTTTTATTTTAAAAGCAGAATTGGATAGCATTTTAAAAATATTAAGTTGCTCAATTGACATTCAACAATCTCAGATGGGCTGAAGCATCATTGTTATCAAAACTAACTTCAAATTTATTTCTTTTTGGGAAACGTAAAGAGGAAAAGATAATCGATCAGCAAATGTGGGCTCCAGAATAGTGCACCAGACTTAACATATTTGATGAGTCAAGTATTGGATTTTTTTCATATGTAGTTAGAATTTAAATAAATGATGCCGAGAATGAACATGGCTGGTCACCTCAGAATACATGCATTCAGAATTTTATGGCATCGGATGTATCTCAGCAGTGAATGTCAGAAATATTTAAGTTCTCACTTGGTTTAGCAGTTCTTTTAAAAGAAAGAGGTTTAAAACAAATGAGTTAAGTATAAATACAATTTTGAAATGCATTAAACTTGATCATAGACTACGTTTATGCAGATGATAACTTTTCGCTGACTGTTCTCCCAATACCAAATGGAATGATCCTCTGGTGATACTTAACATACTTTTGGGGACGTCAAGCAGCACAGTTTGCATTTAATTACTAGATTGGCAATATTTTGTAAAGTTGTTATTTTTAATTTTGTATTGTCTTTATGCACAGTTGTGGAGGGTGACACAAGTATGGCATTAATTTTAGCATGGTGTTTGAAGGTGGCCAAATGGTGAAGCTAATCCAAATGGAGCTCCTGAATGTTCAACATGCATGGTTCTGCAGAAAGCAATAAAATGGAACAATGTTTTATGAATAGGTTTGCTATGTCACTGTATCCATTTAGACACATTTTCTGTCACTTCCTCAACCAATGATTTTTATGACAAGCTGTCACCCTTTAAGAGAATGTTTCTGTATATTTTTGCAGTGCCCAGCCAAATATGTTGGAGGCTGACTTCTCCAGACAATTTCTCTGCTTTCTGCTGTGGAATTAAGTTACAAAACAAATTTTAAAAAGGCCCACTGAACGGGATGTGCATAAGTTACAAATCAAATTATATTGTAACATGTCCAGTTTATAAAATTAGATTAGCATATAATTTACGCTTATCATTTTTGACACATTGTTAGGATCTCCTCATTCAGGTGCATTATTTTGCTGACATGGGATTACTTTAGACTATTGAGAAGTATTTTTATTTACAGTTGAATTTGTTCCTTTTTTTAAGTAAGATCCAGAGTTTGATTATGAAACTGTTTTGTTTCGTTTAGTTTTAAAAAAGACTTCTCTTTCTCTTTCAAGCAATTTGGTGAAATCGAGGATTGTCAAATTGAGGATGGTTCTTGTCATGCAATCATTATGTACAAGACGAGGGCAGAAGCAGAGGCTGTAAGTAAATGCTTTCCACACTATAAACATGCTTTAAAATGTGAATAATCATAATAATACTTAAATAGAAGTCACTTTGAATGCACAAATTCAATTTCAGTGATTCTTAACAATCCGGCCCAATAAAATGCACAGGCTTGTGGTTTACAGCTGTTGCATAAGTGTTGATGAAAGAAAGTTCAGTGGACAGAATAGGAATGACAGGGACCGAGGAAAGACCGCAGGATTGAATTAGACTTATTTTAATGCGCAATACTTGATGGGTTAGGTGGATGAACTCTGAGCGTGGGTAGATACATGAGACTGAGATGTTGTAACCATTACGGAAACCTGGCTAAGAGAGGGACGGGTCTGGCAACTTGATATTCCAGGGTACAGCTGCAACAGGAGAGATGAAAATGGAGGTAAAAAGGAGGGGGTGTTGCCTAATTGATTAAGGAGATTGTCATGGCAGTAGCCTGATGTGACATTACTGATGGTTCATCCAGTGCATCTGTATAGATGGACCTAAGAAATTTTAAAAAGGGATGATTACTTTGTTGGCAGTATACTACAGGCCCCCAAATAGTCAGCGGGAATTGGAGGAGCAAATATGCCAAGTGATTGCAGGCAACTGGAAGGCAATAAGGTAATCTTAACTAGTCATAGTTATAATAGTCATATTAACTTCCCCAATATATACTGGGACTGTCACGGTGCTAAGGGTTTGGATGGGGTGGAGTTTGTGAAATATATTCAGGAAAAATTCCTCAGGAAACATGTAGAGGGCCCTACATGTAGAGGTCCCAATTTCTTAAGAGTACATCCAGCTCATCCAGTTTCAGTGATTCTGATGGGAGAGGGCAAAGCTGGATGTACTCTTAAGAAATTGGGACGGGCAAGTGACTAAAATGTTGGTGGGTGATCCTTTCGGGACCAGCAATAACTGTTCAATTAGCTTTAAGATAGTTATGGATAAAGACTGGGTGGGCCCACAAGTTAAATTCCGAATTGGGGCAAGGCCAACTTTGATGGTATTACACAGCAACTTGCTTGGGTTGATTGGTGTAGGTTGTTTGCTGACAAAGGAACATCCGGTAAGTGGGATGTTTGTTAAAGTGTGGTGACAAGAGTTCAGGGCATACGTCTTCCTGTTGGAATGAAGGGGAAAGTGGGTGAGAATAAGGAAGTTTGGATGATGAGAGAAATTGAGGTTCTTGTCAGGAAAAAGGAGGAGGCATGGAATGAGTATAGGAAGCTGGGATTGTGTATCCCTGGAGGAGGTTCAGAAATGAGGAGTGTTCTTACAAAGGGGGTAGGAGATAGCTATGTCAGAAGGGCAAAAGGGGGGTAGGAGATAGCTGTGTCAGATAATATTAAAGGAAATCCAGAAATTGTATGTACAATAAGGAAAAAGGAGAGAATAGGGCCCATTGTAACCAAAATGGTCATCTCCATGTGGAGCTGAAGGAGATGGGCAAGGTCTTTAATGATTATTGCTACTCTGTGTTTACCATGGAGAAAGATATGAGGACTGGGGATCTTGGGACAGTTAATGAAAATATCTCGAGTACAGTCAGTATTACAGTTGAGGAAGTGCTGAACATCTTAAGGCCATATCAGATATATCCTAGACGCTGTGGGAAGCTAGAGAAGAAATGGCAGCTGCCCTGGCTGAGATATACGAATCATCATTAGATACAGGTGGTGTGCCGGAAGATTGGAAGGCATCTAATATTGTGCCTCTATTTAAGAAGGGTTGCAAGGAAAAGTCTTGGGACTATTGACCAGTCAGCCTAATGTCTCGTAGGGATGTTACTGGAGCGTATTCTGAGGGATGTAACTAGGAAAATTGACAGGGGAGAGCTGGTGGATGTGGTGTACCTTGACTTTCAGAAAGCCTTTGACAAGGTTCCACATAGGAGATTAGTGGGCAAAATTAGAGCACATGGTATTGGAGGTAGGGTACTGACATGGATAGAAAATTGGTTGACAGACAGAAAGCAAAGAATGGGGATAAATGGGTCCCTTTCAGAATGGCAGGCAGTAACTAGTGGGGTACCGCAAGGCTCGATGCTGGGACCGCAGCTATTTACAATATACATTAATGACGGATGAAGGGATTAAAAGTACCATTAGCAAATTTGCAGATGATACAAAGCTGGGTGGTAGTGTCAACTGTGAGGAAGATGCTATGAGGTTGCAGGGTGACTTGGACAGGTTATGTGAGTGGGCGGATGCATGGCAGATGCAGTTTAATGTGGATAAGTGTGAGGTTATCCACTTTGGTGGTAAGAATAGGAAGGCAGAGTATTATCTGAATGGTGTCAAGTTAGGAAAAGGGGACGTACAACGAGATCTGGGTGTCCTAGTGTATCAGTCACTGAAAGGAAGCATGCAGGTACAGCAGTCAGTGAAGAAAGCCAATGGAATGTTGGCCTTCATAACAACAGGAGTTGAGTATAGGAGCAAAGAGGTCCTTCTGCAGTTGTACAGGACCCTAGTGAGACCACACCTGGAGTACTGTGTGCAGTTCTGGTCTCCAAATTTGAGGAAGGATATTCTTGCTATTGAGGGCGTGGAGCGTAAGGTTACTAGGTTAATTCCCGGAATGGCGGGACTGTTCTATGTTGAAAGACTGGAGCGACTAGGATCGTATACACTGGAATTTAGAAGGCTGAGAGGAGATCTTATCGAAACGTATAAGATTATTAAGGGGTTGGATACGTTAGATGCAGGAAACATGTTCCCAATGTTGGGGGAGTCCAGAACAAGGGGCCACAGTTTAAGAATAAGGGGTAGGCCATTTAGAATTGAGATGAGGAAAAACCTTTTCAGTCAGAGAGTTGTGAATCTGTGGTATTCTCTGCCTCAAAAGACAGTGGAGGCCAATTCTCTGAATGCATTCAAGAGAGAGCTAGATAGAGCTCTTAAGGATAGCAGAGTCAGGGGGTATGGGGAGAAGGCAGGAACGGGGTACTGATTGAGAATTATCAGCCATGATCACATTGAATGGCGGTGCTGGCTCGAAGGGCCGAATGGCCTCCTCCTGCACCTATTGTCTATTGTCTATTGATAGCATTTATATGCATTTGGATAGGCAGGCTGATTAGGGATAGTCAGCGTTTTGTATGTGTTAGAGCATGTCTTATGAATTAGTTTTTTGAGGAAGTAATTAATGAGGACAAGGCGATATTATAGTTATAGGTTATTTGAGGGGAAAGGAACATTGGCCTAGTGGGATGTTTTTAAAAGTGTACTGAAGAGAGCTCAGGATGTGTATGTCCCCGTTAGAGTGAAAGGCAAAGCAGGCAAACATAAGGAAGCTTGGCTGACGAGGGAAATTGAGATGTTGGTCAAATTGAGATGTTGATACAAAAGATGTTGGTATCAAGTGCATCCCTGGAGGAGTTTCGGGAAGTAAGGAGAAAGCTAAAAATTGAGATCAGAAGGGCAAAAAGGGGCCTGGAGATAGCTCTGGCGGGTAGCATAAAAGACTATCCCAAAAGATTTTATAAATACATAAGGGAGAAAAGGGCAACTAGAGAGAGAGAGTGGGACCTCTCAAGAATAAAAGCAGTCACCTCTGTGTGGAGCCACAGGAGATAGGCAAGGTCCTCAATGAGTATTTCTCTTCTGTATTTACCGAGGAGAAAGACAGTAGGACGGAGGAAATTGGAGCAGCAACTGGAAGTGGCATGAGAGCAGTCAGGGTTACTGTCGAGTAAGTACTGAAGGTACTGTTGCGTTTGAAGATAGACAAATCTGCGGGGCCTGATCAGATATATCCGAGGACATTGCGGGAAACTAAAGAGGAAATTGCGGGAGCCAGGTTAAAATTTATGTCCTTAAATACAGGAGAGGTGCCAGAGGATTGGAGGGTGACAAATGTTGTGCCTCTTTTCAAGAAGGGCTGCAGGGAAAATGCTGGTAACTATAGGCTGGTGAGCTTAACATCGGTAGTTTGTAAGTTACTGGAAAGTATTTTGAGGGATAGAATATACAGGCATTTGGATGGGCAAGGGCTGATTAGAGACAGTCAGCGTGGTTTTGTGCGTGGGAGGTCGTGTCTCACAAATCTGATTAATTTTTTTGAAAACGTGAGCAAAAAGGTTGTTGAGGGCAGAGCTGTAGATGTGTATATGGACTTTAGTAAGGCGTTTGACAAGGAGCCGCATGGTAGGCTGCTCTGAACGGTTAGAACTCATGGGATCCAAGGAGAGATAGCTGAATGGATAGCAAATTGCACCCCTCCCAACCCTTCCGAATTTGGTGGAAAGTTTCCGCTTTCTTATTTCATTTCCGCCATTCCGATTTCGCGTCACATTTTTCCGCAAAACAGTCGGTAATTGCAATTTGTCAATTGAACTGCTAGAGGTCGCTAAGGGTTCTGCGAGAAATCCCCCCGCCCTGAACGTCTCCCCGAAAATGTGGCACCTAGGCTGGGCAAGGCTGCCAATCTCGACCTAATCGGGACTTTCATGGCCGAACGGTGGGTTGAATTTGCAACCCGCGGCCGGGGCTCTGGAACTCCAGCCCAGCTGGAGCCAACCAGCAAAGCTCAGGAACCGAGTGCCAGAAAGTCAGTGGTGGAACCGTAATGAGTAAATATTAAATTTAAGTGCAAGATTATATAAGTATATTAATTAATTAATTAAGATGGGGATAAAATATATAACACAGCAGAAAAGCCAATTACCACCTTTTTGGGCTGATTGTCAATTAATGTACGAATTTACTTCATGCATGCTTGTCGAGTCGCAAATATCAACTCTTTCTTCAAAACTTAGTCATATATTTTATGACCATTGTTCTTTTATTCAATATCAAGAGAATTGGGATGTGTAAGAAAAAAACAAAACAAAACAATTTTTTTCTTTGTGTTGCAAAAAGTATCTATGTTCAATAACCTTTCTATAAATAGCAGAATATATTCATGATAGGCCTAACATTGTACATGTAGTCCAATAACTCTAGACTGTTGGAAATAATAGTTGTTTTTCACACCTGAATAAAAGAACGCGCATTTGGCGTGCATTATTTTTTTGCTGAAAAGTTGCATTACGCACCATATTATGAATTTTGATGTGTAAAATTCTGAATTTTGGATATCAAAATTATGAATTTGTAAAATCAAATGTTTGGAGGTCTGAAATTGGCTCCATGGAAGTAAGCAGAAGGTGATGGTGGGAGGTTGCTTCTCAGAATGGAGGCCTGTGAGTAGTGGTGTGCCACAGTGTTCGGTGCTGGGCCTGTTACTGTTTGTCATCTACATCAATGATTTGGATGAGAACATAGGGTAAGATTAGGTAGTTTGCTGATGATCCAAAAGTTAGTGGTTTTGCAGATAGTAAAGATGATTGTGAACGATTGCAGCAGGATCTGGATCAATTGGTCAGGTGGGTGGAGGAATGGGTGATGGAATTGAATACAGTGAAGTGTGAGGTGTTGCATTTTGGGACGTTGAACAAGGGCAAGACCTGCACAGTAAATGGTAGGCCTCTGGGTTGTGTTGGAGAGCAGAGGGATCTTGGGATATAAGTGCATGGTTCCTTGAAGGACGAGTCGCAGGTAGATAAGGTGGTCAAAAAGGCTTTTGGCACTTTGGCCTTCAGCAGTCAGAGTATTGTGTATAGAAGTTGGGAGGTCATGTTGCAGTTGTATAAGACATTGGTAAGACCGCATTTAGAATACTGTGTTCAGTTCCGGGCACCATGTTATAGGAAAGATATTGTCAAGCTTGAAAAGGTTCAGAAAAGATTTACGAGGATGTTGCCAGGACTAGAGGGTATGAGGTTCAAGGTGAAGGGGAAAAGATTTAATAGGAATCCGAGGGGTAACTTTTTCACACACAGGGTGGTGGGTGTATGGAACAAGCTGCCAGAGGAGGCAGTTGAGGCTGGGATTATCCCATCGTTTAAGAAACATTTGCACAGGTACATGGATTGGACAGGTTTGGAAGGTTATGGACCAAGCGCAGGCAAGTGGCACTAGGGTAGCTGGGACATTGTTGGCCGGTGTGGGCGAGTTGGGCCGAAGGGCCTGTTTCCACACTGTATCAATATATGACTCTATAAAATAAAATTATCCTGTCATATGATATTAAAATGAAGCCATTGTATAAAGTGGTTACATTCTAACAGAAAAATATATTTGCCATGGGAAAATCTAGTTTAATTTATTTTCTGTTATAGATCCAGCCTTAGAAATACATCCACATTTAAATGCAGCTGAAATTGGCGACACTTATAAGTTTAAATGTACAAATTTATACCTGAGCTCAGTAATATAACATAATTCATATAAGAATTATAATAATTTCTCATGCTGTTGATCCACATTATGTGATAAATCTTGTGACTGTTGTTATTTTGTTCTGCTGCTAATGTGTTCATACTGGTTTATATTTATTATTTTAGCATTGGTTTTCAATTTTGGGTGGTGAAGCTGGAAGAGCTGCTGCCTCAAAGCGGCAGACACCTAGGTTAGCCCCTGACCTTGGGTGCTGTCTGTGTGGAGTTTGCACCTTCTCCTTGTGACTGTGTGGGTTTCCTCTTGGCACACCAGTTTTCTCCCACATCCCAAAGACGTGCATGTTTAGAGGTTATTTGGCCTCTGTAAAATTGCCCCTAGTGGATGAGAAAGTGGGATAACCTGGAACTAATGTTGACAGGCGCCATGGACTTTGTGGGCCTAACGGACTGTTTCCATGCTGCATTTCTAAAACGAAACTAAATGCAGTTGGTGCTGTATATTTTCTGAATGCAGTCTATCCTTGTTATTACGCACCGCTTTATAACAGATTTTGGTTATAGTGGATGAAATCTGTTGTAACTAATGTGTCTGTTCATAAAAGGAACAAAGGACCGAGTTTCTTGTTGTTGAAGCTGTGTGTACGCCAACAGAAGAAGTTGAACCTATCAGGATGAGATCGAGAGAGGGAGAGGTCTAGTGTATGTTTAGTTTAGTTTAGAGATACAGCGTGGAAACGAGCCCTTCGGCCCACCGCGACTGCGCCGACCAGCGATCCCCGTACATTTACCCTATGCTGCACACACTAGCGACAATTTTAGATTCATGCCAAGCCAATTAATGTACAAACCTGTACTTCTTTGGAGTGTGGGAGGAAACCGAAGAACTTGGAGAAAACCCATGCAGATCACATGGAGAACGTACAAACCTCGTACAGACAAGCACCCATTGTCAGGATCGAACCTGGGTCTCTGGCACTGCAAGGCAGTAGCTCTACCGCCGTCCCACTCTAAATTGGCAGTTTTTCCAATACTGCACATATTTACCCCCCTTGGTTATCCCGTTGGTGCTAATGGAAGAAGTTTCATTGAAATCGGTGTTATATTTTAAAAGTTATTCACATTTTAAAGTTTAAATCTATCTCCGAGGGGCGGAGGGAGGGGGGAAGGAGGGAGGATAAGGGGGGTTGAGGGGGATGGAGTAGGGGGAAGGGGAGGGGGGGAGAAGAGGGTGCTGCACCAATTCAGGAGAGGTTTGGGCCCAATGGGTCCACTTGGTCTAGTTCTTTCTTTGTTCACTATTGTCATTCCTTCTTCTGCAGTTGTCCTCCAGGAAGTTGCCAAATAAAAGTGTAATACAAATATAGATTGTGGATTTTTGTTGTTATCTGTTCTTTGTCTCGTCCGATTTAATTCTTTAATGAGTTGATGAAGAATACTGCCATTCTCACTTTTTGTAGTTTTGGTATCTGTATGAGCGTGGCTCTTAATGTCCTGTTAGAAAAATAAAGGATTAAGTGAAATCGTGAGGATACCGAATCATGACTGCAAAAATAGCAAGCGGTACAGGAAGTGTGATTGAGCTGCCCCTGGAGTAATTAAGATGAGGGAAGATGAGCCTGCCAGCCACAAAATCTGAGCCGATGTTGCAGATAGATGACTTAACTGAGGAGAAATGACCAATGTGAGCTTGAATTATTGGGGAATTTGCCCATAAATGCCCAGTAAAAAGAGGATGCTTGCTTTAATATTTTTATACCTTAACTACAGATTACATTTTCCTTTCTGACATCAGGCATTTGTAATGTCAGCTTGCTGCACCAATGGGAGTTAGTGGGCTGATGCTTATGGGTGGGAATACCTTATCAATGAACAAATGTTGTGCCTTTCTTCTTTTAATTCTGAAGTCCTAGGTTACTGATGCCTTCTGCCTTACTAATTTTTACATTCTTTATACACTCCCTATGTTATTTGTTGATCAATTAGAATCTCCAGTGTTTTTCATGCATATTTTACTTTTTATGTTAATGTATACTTATACATTGCAATACTTTTTTTTTTGTCGGTGCCTTCTCATGATTATAGTTTTCTTCAGCATGTTGACTGCCTTGGGTTTAGGGTTTCTTAATTAAACCATTTGTTACAATTATTTCAGGTGTGGATTATGAAATATGCCATGCATGTTTAAATAGGAAGCCGGTTAGTTTGCACCATATTTGGTAGTTTAGAGGCCCTGATTGTCTTGGAAGTTTCATCCAGGCAGATTATTCAAAGAAACTGCAATTATTGCAGTTAACTCCAATTTACAATCATTGTTCTTGACTTTTTTGATGTAGCTTTTGTTAAGTGACAGATATGATTTTTATTTTCTCAATTAAATGTGAAGGAGGGAGGATAAGGGGGGTTGAGGGGGATGGAGTAGGGGAGGGGGAGGGGGGGGGGAGAAGAGGGTGCTGCACCAATGCAGGAGAGGTTTGAGCCCAATGGGTCCACTTGGATTTAATTAATTTCTCAATTAAATTTTCTAGGCTGCTTTACATGGATTTCGTTTTAAGGGGCAGGACCTTCAACTTGCATGGTACAAACCTGGATCCACCACCACTGTTGCTGAGCCTGAAGATGTGGAGGCAGATGAAGAGGAGGTAAATGTTGTATATATTTGCATACTGGCATTTGAGACTTTTGGATATGCAAGAAGTGGAGGGATATGGATAATGCGCAGGAAGATGAGAGTTGTTCTTGGCAACATGTTCGGAACAGAGATTGTAGGTCGCAGGACTTGTTCTTGTGCTGCCCTGTTCTATGTTCTATATTAATACCTTGTTTGCTGAAAGTTCCAATCTTCCAGCGAAGAAGGTTTGCAAAACTAATTTAGACATTGAGAATATTATTGCTCTCCAGCACTCCATGCAGCACTGAAATGCAGGTCAGAAGTGAGATCTCCATGTTCTGCCCTTTGCTACTATACATTTTATAATAATACTTGTCATTTATGGATGCACTATCTACAGATGTTGTATGATTCCTTCATATGCAAAGCTGTTATCAAATTTCCAAGAAGATTTGTCATGCAAATCTGAAATCTATATTTCCGGTTGAAAACAAGCTTGCCTAATTGACTGATCATGTCAAGCTTGAATTTGCAACGCAATGAGCATACTCACTCATCAACTTAATGTAGAACATTGTATATCAGTGGACAGAGTTGTAATCAGAACCTCAATTGTGTTCTGAGATGGGCATTAGATCAAATTTTTTATAATAGCATTAACTCCAACCGATTTTTGATAACTGGTGTGGCTTATTGACAGCACGTCTCAAATATATTCCAGAAACTTTGCTGTTCCTTATTATACTGACGGGGAAAATGCCAAAACATGTTCTTATTTTCCTTGAACAAACTTACAATGAGATTCATGTGGCCTGAATTGATTGGCCATAATTTATAGCAGGAAGAAGTCATTCTTGTGGGGTTCAATTTCCTACCTTTGTCAAGTCAAGTCAAGTTTATTTGTCACATACACATACACGATGTGCAGTGAAATGAAAGTGGCAATGCCTGCGGATTGTGCACAAAAAGAATTACAGTTACAGCATATAAATAAAGTTAATAAGTTACTATAGTGTAGACAAAAATTTAATCTCTGGAGTTATAAAAGTTGACAGTCCTGATGGCCTGTGGGAAGAAACTCCGTCTCATCCTCTCCGTTTTCACAGCGTGACAGCGGAGGCGTTTGCCTGATCGTAGCATCTGGAACAGTCCTTTACTGGGGTGGCAGGGCTCCCTCATGATCTTGCTTGCTCTGGATCTGCACCTCCTGATGTATAGGTCCTGCAGGGGGACGAGTGTAGTTCCCATGGTGCGTTCTGCCGAACGCACTACTCTCTGCAGGGCCATCCTGTCCTGGGCAGAGCTGTTCCCAAACCAGACTGTAATGTTGCCGGACAGGATGCTCTCTACAGCCCCAGAGTAGAAGCAATGAAGGATCCTCAGAGACACTCTGAATTTCCTCAGTTGTCTAAGGTGGTAAAGGCGCTGCTTTGCCTTACCCACCAGTGCGGCAATGTGCGTTGCCCATGTCAGATCCTCTGTGATGTGGACTGCCAAGTATTTAAAACTGCTCACCCTATCCACAGTAGACCCATTTATCTCCAGTTGTGTGTACGTCCTTGGATGTTTAGCCCTTCTGAAGTCCACAATCAGCTCCTTTGTTTTAGTGACATTCAAGAGGAGGCTATTGTCCTGACACCAGAGTGCCAGATCAGCCACCTCCTCCTGGTAGGCCTTCTCATCATTGTTGGAGATCCGGCCCACCACCACAGTGTCATCAGCAAACTTGATGATGGAGTTTGAGCTGAACCTGGGCCCACAGTCATGTGTGTACAGGGAGTGCAGTAGGGGGCTAAGGACGCAACCCTGGGGGGATCCTATGTTCAGGGTGAGGGAGATGTGTGTTCCCCCATCCTGACCACCTGGGGCCTGGCGGTGAGAAAGTCCAGGACCCAGGCACACAGAGGGGTGCTAAGCCCCAGTTCCAGCAGCTTCTCAACCAGTCTGCTGGGGACTATTGTGTTGAATGCTGAACTAAAGTCAATGAACAGCATCCTCACATAGCCCCCCTGGCTGTCCAGATGAGAGAGAGCGGTGTGCAGAACCTGGGAGACCGCATCATCCGTAGACCTGTTCGGACGGTATGCGAACTGCAGTGGGTCCATGTTGTGAGGAAGGAGAGCGCAGATGTGCTTCTTGACTAGCCTCTCAAAGCATTTCATGACAACCGAGGTGAGGGCCACCGGTCGGTAGTCATTTAAACACGCTGGAGAGGCATTCTATGGAGAGGCATACTGCTAATGCAGGCATCAAGCTGTGTTTAGGCACTCATTGATTCAATAACTCCAATATGGGTTCTTGACTTCAGTCCGCTAAATGGTTCTGGGAGCAATTCAGGACAGTATCATGAACATCTTTGTAAGTTTGGATTCAAAATTTGTTGCCGACCCTCTTTGGCATCTATGAAAATCATCAAAGTTAATGGAGGAAATTTTTTTTTTTTGGAAGAGCCAAGGCCAAATCCACCATTGCCATAAAGGAGGACTATTACAATGTTATCAACATCTGATACTTCCTGTTTACTTTGGTTTAGAAAATGAGCATGGAAATGGACCCTTTGCCCCACTGAGCCCACTGCGACCATCGATCACCCGTTCAATCTTAGTCTTTGTTATCCCACTTTCTCATCCACTCCCTGTAGGCCAAGGGAAATTTGCAGAGGCCAATTAACCTACAAACCCACACTTCTTTGGGATGTGGAAGGAATCCTGAGCACCTGGAGGAATCCCATGTGATCACAGGGAGTACATGCAAACCGCACACAGACAGCACCTGAGGTCAGGATCAAACCCAGGTCTCTGGCAATGTTAGACAGTGGCTCTGCCAACTTCGTGATTGTTTCTCCTGTGCCTTCACTTAGTTATTTATTAATTTTAAGTTCTGCGCTTGTTCTTAAACCTTTGCTTTCTGTCACATTCATTATATCTTCTGCATAGATGGACATCAAGTATTGTTTAGTAGTTTGCTCATTCCCTTGTTTCTTATTCTAATTTCTCCCGCTTTAGCCTCTAAGAAATTTGTTTAACTTTTGCTCCTGCTTTATATATTTGAAGAAGCTCTCAGGATTTTTTTAATTAAAAAAATTCTTGTCATTTTTTCTTTCTATTTCCCCTTTTGTATAGGTGTTTTGGTCAACCTTTGTTTCTAAAACTTTAATCAAGCTTTTCTGCTAATCTAGTTTTAGTTTAGAGATGGTGCATAGAAACAACTCTTAGCCCAATGGGTCTGTGCTGACCAACGATCACCTATATCACTAGTTCTATCCTACACACTAGGGACAATTTACAGAAACCAATTAACCTATAAACTTGCACATCTTTGGAATGTAGGTGGAAAACGGAGCACCCAGAGAAAGCCCAGGCGGTCACAGGGTGTACATACAATCTCCATACAGACAGCCCCATTGTCAGGATTGAACCCGGGTCTCTGGTGCTGTAAGGCAGCAACTCTACCGCTGCGCCACCGTGTCGCCCCTGTTTAATTTTTTTTTAGTAACCATATCAAATACTTTGAATTGAAGACTTTTGTTAGTTGTGGATGGAGTAGTTTCCTTGTGAATAATTTATTTCTCAATAGTTTTTAAGGTTTTTACTATTTATGTGCAATTATATACTTTAATGAAAAGCTTGCTACTTTTACCTATCTAATTGATGTTGTGGCTGCATTCAGATTTAATGTTCAAATTTCAGACACAAATTTAGTCTCTTTGTGATCTCTTTTTCTCTGAGAATTACCAGTAATCCTATCTCATTGCACAAGAGAAGCTCCAGAATACTTCCTTAGATTGGTTCCATGAAAAATTGCTCCAGGAAGTCTTTCGAATACATCTATAATCTTAACTTCTCTTGAATCTTAAATCCCTATTGCACTGACGCCACTAATTCGATTCACCAGTCTGTCTGAGGGCAGTAAACAGAATACTCTGTGTAATGTGTCTTTTGTTAGATCAGATATTTGTAAGTAGTGTGATATATAATTAACTTTATAAATAATGCAAGTGACATATGCCTGAGTAATGTCAGATCCCAATATTTTCTGTGAGGTTGATGTTGCAAAGGCAGATTCCTCTGTTTTGCCTCAAATCTGTGTGTTCGTGCTGAAAGGTAGAAGTCAGCAACTAGTTAAAGGTACAAAGTGATGGAGTAACTCAGCGGGTCAGGCAGCATCCCGGCAGAGCATGGATTGGTGATGTTTCAGGTTTGGACCTTTCTTCAGACTCATTGTGAGGGGGAGGGAAGAAATCTGGAAGAGAGGAGGGATATTTGATAGGCCAAAGCCCAAAGACAAAAAAAGATGGTGTGAGGCAAAAGGATTGAAGAGTTGCAAATTGTAAAACCAGAGTAAGGAATGGAGGGAGAGGGGAAAAATAGGTGCGACCCCAGGTGAGGCATGGGAGGAAGGGAGTGGGGTGAGGGAAGAAAGAGGGTTGTGGGAGAGAAAGGGGAGGGGGGTTTGTTAGAGGTTACCCGAAATTGGAGTATTCACTGTTCATACATTTTAGGGTAGTAAGCTACCCTGATGAAATATTAGGTGCTGTTCCTCCATATTGTGTGTGGTCTCACTCAGGTAATGGAGGAGGTCCGGGCAGAGAGGTTAAAATGGGAAAATGAGCTAAAATGGTTAGCAACCAGATGATCTAGTTGGCCTTGGTATATGGAGTTTAAATGTTCGCCAAAATGGTCAGACTGCCAAGGCCCACTGACCTAAATAAATCCATGCCTGCCATGTTTTGTTCTGCCCCATTTCTTTTCCAGCTTTCTTTCCCTCCCCAGCCACAATTACTGAAGAAGGGTATTGACCCAAAACGTCACCTATCCATCTTCTCAAAGTTCGCTGCCGGACCAGCTGAGGTACTTCAGCACTGTCATTTTTTGTAAAACTGCATCTCCAGTTGCATGTTTCTACAACAAATTAAAGGTGTCTAACTCTGCACCTGTTCAATGAACAATTTTTTTCATAGATCATTGGTTTTTACTGTAATAAATTGATTTATTTAATATGATCATGAAAAGGTAATGACCTTGGACTAAATGGCTCGTTAAATTTAACTAGTGAGAAAACCTGTTCCATAATGCTAGTATTTTCTATGGAGCAAAATATTTTTTTCACCATATTAACAATGTTCAATGAAAGTTGTCAAGAAAAGTTAAGATGACCTTTTCTTGTATGCAAACCATTTCGGGGCTTCCTTCATGAATGAGATTAAATAGTTTTTTGATTTGGCAAAATGCTTTGCATTATTGCTTGTCAGCTCTTTTAACAGACAATGGTTTTCTGTGAATTACATTGGATAATAATAGTCCGAATAATACCACACTGGTCAGCATTATTGCCTGTAAAACACTACTAGTAAAGTTGATTCAGTAATTGTGAAGACTGAATACATTGTAGAAAGGCAGTTTCATCTAAACATAGCACAAAAAGTAAGGAAATGTGTGTTTGGTAGATTATTTCTTTGTTGTAACAATGCTTCTTGGCAATAAATCTTATACCGTTGGAAAGCCTGTTTATTTCCCTTTTAAATGGTGCCACATTTGTAAGGAACATGCATTTGTGGGATGAGCAGCAGAGCTGAGTATGTGGGTTGCGCCCATGAAAAATCTGCCAAATCTTCTCTGCCAATGCCAAACAGCTTATTCTGCCATTGACTCTTGTTCAGTGTTGTTTGGTGGATTGGATGATTGAAGTCTGAAGAAACAAGACATTTTGGCAATTTAACAATTTATTCATTTAATAAACAGAAGCCTCAGTAGCGTGTGGAAGAACCATACACAGCCACAACAGCCTGGCACCTCCTCATGCTGGTCACCAGCCTGGTCACACACTTGTGGGATGGCATCCCATTCTTCAACCAGCATTTGTCGCAAGTCAGCCAACGTAGTTGTGTTGGTCACTCTGGCACGAACAGCACGCCCATGCTGATCCCACAAGTGTTCAATGGGGTTGAGGTCAGGACTGCTGGCAGGCCATTCCATCCTCTCCACTCCCAAATTCTGGAAGTAGTCTCTGAGAAACCCTGCTCTGTGGGGGCGAGCATTGTCATCTTGGAGGATAGAGTTTGGTCCCAGACTGTGGAGATATGGGATTGCCACTGGTTGCAGAATCTCATCTCGATATCTCTCTGCATTGAGATTGCCTCCAATGATGACAAGCCTCGTTTTTCCAGTGAGGGAGATGCCGCCCCACACCATCACACTGCCTCCACCAAAAGATGTTACTCTATCGGTGCAGCAATCAGCATAGCGTTCTCCGCGTCTTCTCCACACTTTGACCCTATGATCCAACTGCCGTAGGCAGAATCTGGACTCAACGCTGAACATAACGTTCCTCCACATGTTCAGGTTCAGGTTCCAGTGTACGTGTTGCCGACACCAGCGCAAACGGGCCTGACGGTGAAGGGCAGTCATGGCAGGCCTCCTGGCAGCCCTATGAGACCGGAGATCGGCTGTGTGCAGTCTGTTCCGAATTGTCTGGGCAGAGAGCCGTCGGCCATATCGTCCTGCAAACCTTGACTGCAAATCTGTAGAAGACAGCCTACGGTTCCTAAGTGCTGACTGGGTGAGGAAACGTTCTTCTTCGGGTGTCGTCTTCTTGGGACGCTCACTTCGCGGCCTGTCTCTGACATCTCCCGTTATATGGAACTTGGCCTTCACTTTGGAGATGATACTAGGGCTCACTCCAAATAATGCCGCAACTTGGTTTTGCGGAACACCAGTTTGAAGTTGCCCTATCGCACGGGCTCTATCCAGATCAGTCAAACGTGGCATGCCGATTCTTGGAGCAGACACCTACTGACCACTGTAGCAGGGCCCATGCTCACAGATGCTGCCAATCAGGTGCCAATCAGGCACCTGATTGTCAGCACCTGGGGGTACCAGAAGCTCAAAACAAGAGTCAATAGCAACAGCAGAATAAGCTGTTTGGCATTGGCAGAGAAGATTTGGCAAATTTTTCATGGGCACAACCCATATACTCAGCTTACCATATACTGTGCTGCACCAATGCAGGAGAGGTTTGGACCCAACGGGTCCACTTGGTCAAATATATATCTATCTTCTTAAAACTCAGATCTTGTGTATGTATGAATATATGTATATATATATATCGGTGATTCGGCTGATTACGGCAAAACGGTAAACCATAGCGCCACGATTTTTGCGTTGGTTAGTAAATTTGCATTGAAATCGATGTTATATTTTTTAAGTTATTCACATTTTAAAGTTTAAATCTATCCTAGGGAGTCAGGGGGTATGGGGAGAAGGCAGGAACTGATTGAGAATGATCAGCCATGATCACATTGAATGGCGGTGCTGGCTCGAATGGCCTACTCCTGCACTTATTGTCTATTGTAACAAAAAGGGCAATTCGGGCTGAAAAGATGAAGTACGAGGGGAAGCTGGCCAAGAATATACAGTAAAAGCTTCTTAGGTATGTTAGAAAAAAATAGCAAAGACAAATGTGGGTCACTTGAAGGCAGAAACGGGTGAAATTATTATGGGTAACATGGAAATGGCAGAAGAGTTGAACAGGTACTTCGGATCAGTCTTCACTAATGAAGACACAAACAATCTCCCAGATGTACTAGAGGACAGAGGATCTAGGGAGACAGAGGAACTGAAAGAAATTTGCATTAGGTGAGATATAGTATTGGGTAGACTGATGCGACTGAAGGCTGATAAATCCCTCGGGTCTGATGATCTGCATCCTAGGGTGCTCAAGGAGGTGGCTCTAGAAATCGTGGACGCATTGATGATCATTTTCCAATGTTCAATAAATTCAGGGTCAGTTCCTGTGGATTGGAGGGTAGCTAATGTTATCGCACTTTTCAAGAAAGGAGCGAGAGAGAGAGAAAACGGAGAATCATAGACCAGTTAGCCTGACAGGCTGGGGAAGATGCTGGAGTCAATTATTAAAGAGGTAATAACGGGACATTTGGATAGCAGTAAAAGGATTGGTCCATGTCAGCATGGATTTATGAAGGGGAAATCCTGCTTGACTAATCTTCTGGAATTTTTTGAGGATGTGACAAGTAAAATGGATGAAGGAGAGCCAGTGGATGTAGTGTATCTAGACTTGCAGAAAGCCTTTAAGGTCCCACACAAGAGGTTGGTGAGCAAAATTAGAGCACATGGTATTGGGGGTAGGGTATTGACATGAATAGAGAATTGGTTGGCAGACAGGAAGCAAAGAGTAGGAATAAACGGGTCCTTTTCAGAATGATAGGCAGTGGTGAGTGGAGCGCCGCAAGGCTCGGTGCTGGGGCCGCAACTATGGATGATGGAATTAGAAGTAACACTAGCAAGTTTGCAGATAACATAAAGCTGGGTGGCAGTGTGAATTGCGAAGAGATTGCAGGGTGACTTGGACAGGTTGAGTGAGTGGGCAGATGCAGTATAATGTAGATAAGTGTGAGGTTATCCACTTTGGTGGCAAAAACAAGGAGGCACTTAATTCCTGCACTTAATTTCTATGATTCTTGTGTAACTGTAACTTTCATCGGTTGTTGGGTTTTTGTTTCATCTTGAGTATTAGACTTGCCAAGTTTATGAATTATCATAGTAATATGGCCATTCAATCTACCACATTCTTGCTGACTCGCAGGCACCCATCTTCCAGCACTGTAGACTCAGTTTTTATACATGAATTGAAATTAGCCTTTGCTACTAATTCTGTACATTGTTGAAGCTTCATCCACCATTGTCATGATGACTCCTGTCACTGGAAAGTTTTCTTGATTCTCCAATTACATCAGTCTTGCTATGGAATTTTGGTGTCATTCCTAATTGACTGCTTCCTTGATGCTGCTAGCTGCTCTATATACCGGCATGCATTGTTTTCTAGACTGGCACGTATTTTGTGTTTCAATTCATAGAGATTTGGATATAGTTTATGCGTTTCAAGTGATTTTATTAACTAATATTTAGATAATTTACATTAATTTTGTTTTAATACCCTATTTTTTAGAAATCATTGCAATTTTACTGATGTGGGTTTATGAATACCTTTTCCAATTCAAAAGAGGCTGTTGCATTACAATCTTTGGTAAAAATAATTTAAATATGATCTATGCAAGAGCCATGTAGGGTTTAGACTACGGTAATTTCTATATTATCCGACCACTTGTTTTTACAAGATCTAATTTAAATGTCAGACATCTGTCAAAGGTTCAATATTTGGCATTCCTTTTAAATTAAGTTGGCATAACCTTTTGAGAATTGCAGTCCTATTGCACTAGATAATTAATTATTTACCAATAATCTTTGATTCGCAATACTAACTTGTTACTTCAGTTTAGTCCAGTGATATGCATGTGAGGCTTTGAAAGCTGATCTACATTTTCGTTGAAGTAGAAAGCATAGTATATTGTTTAATAATAAAAAAAACAAATCACAATTCGGGTTTAATTCGCATCTGCAATTAATTTGTATTACCTTCATTATTTTTGAAATCAAATACCAGTTACCAGTTGTGCGTGACTGAAGGATCACATCCTTGCTATGTCACCTTGAACTGCTGCAGCCATTGTGAAGAGAGCACCTGCACAGTGCTCTTAGACATTTGAGTGACCTCGACTCAGCAACCAAGTGTTCTTTTGTGCAAGCCTAAGTGACTACTTAAGTGTATGTTGAGGGGTGGATGGGGTTTGGTTTTTAAGCTGCTGATGAAGTACACTGCTTCTGGGTGGAGTTAAGCTTCAAGTGTATTACAGTTGTATCTCTTGAACTAATTAATATTATTCAATCACCTTCCCGACTTGTATGCAGTGAACAGCTTGTAGAATTGGTGGTTGGTATTAATTATATGTAACGTCAGTTGATGTTGATATTCGTTATGATTTACTCAAGTTCTGCATTTGTAAGTGACCGTTTTTTTAAAGGGCAAATTTCCTACTTAGTTTCAGGAAGGATCTTTGATTGATGATTCATTACTGCAAGACGATGAAGATGAAGATGATGATAATGAATCACGTTCTTGGAGAAGATGATCAGAGAGTTTACTTGAAGAAAGCTGTCTACATTCTAAATCATAATGTGATTTGTTTTTTTTCTAAAAACTAATGTACTAAAGATTGTAGTGAATTACCTGTATTAGTCCAGAAGCACAGTTTGGGATAGAGGGTTCGACCCTGCAATTAGTTGCTACTGTACCTGAATGGAAAGATTGGAAATGAAATTACGGCTTTATTTGCAACAGGAGACATGTATGTAATTCATTTTTTAAATTCATTTTGTGAAACTTGGTATGCAAAATGTTTATTGAACGTCAACCTGAGACATACTGAGACTTTACATGTAATTTACCTATTTTGGTCATATGATCTGACCAAACGAAGACCATTTCAATGTAACTATCATAAATGGTTCCATGTTGTTATGGAATGAGAGGTTGATATTGAATCTCTATGGATGTTTTGAAAATTGTAGACATTCTAAGTTTTGTGATAAAGCAGAGAACTTAGCAAGTACTGAAAAGTGCTCTTGTTTGTTAAAAGTTATGAATACCTTTTATTTTGCATAGTTTGCTTTAGGCTTTACTATGTATTAGCCTTGTTTTTTTTCTGTTGGATTTGTATATGTATTTTACTTGGTTGATTTTAAACATTCATTGTACAACAAATCGGTCAAAAGTCTTTTTGACTTTTGAGACATGTTTAACAAATAAAGCAATGGAATGGTCTAATATATATATTAAAAAAAACAAAAAAGAAAACAGTATGTAATATAAAAGAGAATTGGTTACATGTAAAAGAAAAAAAAAATGAAGACCATTCCAAACACCCACCAAAAAGAAATCACAAAAGAGCTTTAACCAATTCTACCTTTTCAATACAACTAAATTTTTAAGATTCCTTTGCAGCAAAGGATAAAAGTAAGTGCGATTTTACTGCATAATACATGTTACTTTCAGTTTAAACTTTTATCTGTTACAATCTCCCTATTCATATGTTGTCACGATCAATGCTCATTTTGAACCTGCCTGAGCTGGAGAGCATTAACCATGTGTGCACCTGTATTAATGGATTTTCAACTGTTGATTTTCTCATCAATTGGACAATAGATGAGACTTGGAGTTATGCATTATATTAAGTATTTGTACCTTGAAAATTAGCATGTAACTGCTGGCTTTATGCCTAAAGGCATCGCATGTGAACTTAAGCTAAATGAAGTTGTTGATTAGCCTGCTCAATCTGCTTTTCTAGCATAACCATTCCAACTTGAAGAAATTCCATAGGTTGTGATCAGGCCTATGGAGTTATTTTGGATCCATGAGGTATGGTATTTGTTATTCAGTCAGTGCTCTATTTTTTTGTCTTTATATTTTATAAACTGCTAAAATAGTTCCTTAAATCAAAAATTAGGCCTTCAGAAACAACACGGGAAACCATTGAGCCATATGGATGTAACATGACCCACAGCTATTTACAAAAAGGTTTTATTTAATGAATTCATGAAAAATACAAAGGGCATTTGGTTGGTGCTTATTAATATTGGGCTATGAGATTATCTAATTAGGCAATTGTCGGATTCAACATTTTAAAACATGGAAAGCATTAAATGCTGAATGATTTCTTCAGTAATATCACTTGATCTTCATCCTACCACTCAACCATCAATTGAAAATGCTGCATCAGTCTCCATGTGCACTTTAGTACAGTGCAGTGCAATGCTTGATTATAGCTTGATATTAGTTTCATCACATTGCCTATCTACTATTTCATGAAAGATAGCAGACATTAACTAAATTAGGAAGAAAGCTTAAGCTGTTACCTTTTGTTGTAAACCAGCCACATACTCAGCTGCCTGGCCACTGTAGGAAGGAACTGCAGATGCTGGTTTTAACCAAAGATAGACACAAAATGCTGGAGTAACTCAGCGGGACATGCAGCATCTCTGGAGAGAAGGGATGGGTGAGGTTTCAGGTTGAGATCCTACTTCAGACTACAGTTTTGAGGGTTTTGACCCAAAACATCACCCATTCCTTCTCTCCAGAGATGCTGCCTGTCCCACTTAGTTACTCCAGCATTTTTGTGTCTGCCTGGCCATTGTTTCCATTCTTGGAAATTGTTTAAGACTTGCTTGGACCACTTGCACCATGGGTGTTAATGTTCAATGAACCATTATTTTTCTATCTCTGAGGTCACCAATTCCACTGTTTCCACCATTACAACTGAAAATAACTTTTGTTATTTAGGAAGCACTGATGAAGTGCTTCCAATTGCAGTGATCTGAAGCACTTTGATTCCAATAATCTGGCTGATCCTTAATCTTATATGCTAAAAAAAGTGATACATTATATTATAAAGTGCATATCACATTCCAAATTGGTTCATCAATTTGGCCTATGTTTTACTGGCCTATACTGACTCACTTGGTTTGTCATCAACTCCTTGGTGTCCTCTCTGACTACTCCAACCAAGTCATTCCCTACAAGTTGACTAAACATCTTTGCTCTTCAGATTCTGGGCATAGCTTTACTGACAAGAGTCGCATCATTATTCATTGTCCATTCAGTAGGCTTGGCTCTAACGTTTGACATTCAATTCCTACAACTGCACCATTCACTTCCATGCCTGCAAGATGCTACTTTGAAACCTCCCTCTGACCAAGCCATCAATCTTGATGTCCTTTCTGTTACTCGGTTTTATATTTTTTGTTTGATAATGATTTTTAGTGCCTTCGGACGTTTCATTTCAGAAGACATATCACATACAACCATATTTTTGTTCTGATACTACCATTACTGTGCATGTTTTTGCTTAAATCATTGAAGCAATCTTAAGTTCTTGATCCTATGTTCTCAAGTTATTGTTGGAAACTATGTAGAGAGAATCATGCATGGCCTTTGATTAAGCCCCAATGCTGCCTAGTCTAAAAGCCTGCCAATGTGCTGGTCATGACTGGATAAGGTAATTGCACCCTGTGGAGCTGATAGTATTGGTGGCTTGAGGGGGAAAAGATTGGTTGGTGTAGAGAAGGTATGACTAGGGAGTTTATATTATTTCCCCACCTGAAATTTGGCATCCTCATCAGTGGCTTTGCATGTAAATAAGCAGTTGTATATGAAAGGGTACTAGTTATAACTTGATGTGGGGATGCTTCATTAATTACGATTGAACAGTAAATCCTCTGGTCCTTTATCGCAGGATCGTCCGTGTTGACTTCAATAAATAAACTGACTTTGGGCTGCTTTTTTTAATCTGCTGTCCATCCCTCCCTCCCACCACATATTCACCTTTGTGTTTGAAGATTTCTCAGCATTTACTTTGAAAATATTGAAATTAAGTAATTCCTTTCCTGAAAGGAAATTGTAGTTTTTAGCTGTAGTCTTATTCTTACCATTTCTCCTTCCGTTTCATCACTGACTATACTCAAAAATGAATGACCTTTGTTTTATTTCAATAGGCACACTTCATGCCTCAGCACATTTAAATGATCTTGTGCCAACAGTATCAGACTCAACACTGAACTCAGATGCCTTGTTTATGTGACAAGTAAGAATTTAATCATTATATTAATATTTGTTTTGTGACTTTTTCACTAATCAAGGAAAGCACTGCACCAGCATGGTTTTAAGATTTTCTGTCCCAGTTGTCCTGATAGGCTCCTGGTGGAGGCATCTATTTAATACCAAATGCAAATGTGCTGTCGAATTTGCGAGCTTCCCAAACTCATGTCAAATGGGCTTTTTGTGAAAATGATCAAAGTCTGTGCTGCCTTTAAATCCAGGTCTCAAATGAAAGGTGTTAGAGAAAAAAGATTATTGATATATGAAGTGTTCCATGCACTTAACCCAGAGTCTTGCCTTTATTTTGTTTTACTTTTTGATTTTATCATATCATATCATATCATATATATACAGCCGGAAACAGGCCTTTTCGGCCCACCAAGTCCGTGCCGCCCAGCGATCCCTGTACATTAACACTATCCTACACCCACTAGGGACAATTTTTTATTTTTTTTATTTTTTTATTTTATTTTTTTTTAATTTTTTATTTACATTTACCCAGCCAATTAACCTACATACCTGTACGTCTTTGGAGTGTGGGAGGAAACCGAAGATCTCGGAGAAAACCCACGCAGGTCACGGGGAGAACGTACAAGCTCCTTGCAGTGCAGCACCCGTAGTCAGGATCGAACCTGAGTCTCCGGTGCTGCATTCGCTATAAAGCAGCAACTCTACCGCTGCGCCACCATAATTTCAAGGATAGTTATAGTGCCACATCCTCATTCATCCTGTTTGTTGTAAACTGGAATAGAAATGCTTCCTCCTTTTTAATTGTGGTTTGCCATTGATGTATTACTACCTATTTGTCACATTGCTAAATTTTTGACAGCTTACAATGTATTAAACAGTGCATGAGGTAATTTCATTGGAGTAACTGCACAGTTCAAAAGCCAAATGTAATATTAATCTTTTACCTTGCTTTTTTTTTTCAGACTAACTCTTAAAATTCCCACAAGAAAGCATGGAGTAAAGTAAAGAAAATCTGTGGTTGCTGCTAATCTAAGATAGAAACTGCTAGAAATACTCAGCGAGTTGAACAGTATCTCTGGAGAGAGGAACATCTCATGATTCAGTTCTGATGAAAGTTCTTCAGCCTGAAATTAATTCCTATTTCTACATATCTTGTCTAAGTGCTCCCTGCATTTATTTTGATATTTATGTCCAGGTACTGATGGCTTTGATTTAATGACGTGTAGTTTCAGACTACCCATGTTGAGTGGCTTTCTTTCATGCCTGCTTACAAGTTCCAGGAAATCATACTTTTATTATTCATTGACTAACAGAATGTATGGGATACTCACTTAAGGCTGATCCAGAAGGTCAAGATGTACAGGATTTGCAATTGATTCAACACTGGCTTTTTCATAGAAGACAAGAGGGTTGTGAAAGGAACATATTCTGGATAGAGGTCTGTGACCGGTTGAATTCCGTGGTTCTGTGCTGGAACCTCTGGTGTTTGTGATTAATATATAAATGACTTGGATGTAAATGTAGATGGGTTGGTGAGTAAGTTTGCTGACGACACCAAAATTGAAGAGTTGCAGATAGTGAGGAATGGTGTCATAAAATACAGCAGGATATAGATCAGCTGCAGAAATAGACTGAGAAATGGCAGATAGAGTTTAACCCGAGCAAGTATGAGCTGTTGCACTTTGGGAGGTGAATGTAAGGAGAGAGTATACAGTTAATGGCTAGGGCCTTAACAGCATTGATGTGCAAAAGGATCTTGGAGTCCAAGTTCATAGTTAACTGAAGGTGGCAGCACAAGTGGTAAAAAGGTGTATGATATGCTTGCCTTCATTGCGAGGGGCATTGTATATGAGTCAGAAAGTCATGATGCAGCTCTATTGGACTTTTGTTAGGCCACATTGGGAGTATTGCGTGCAGTTCTGGCCACCCCTTTTCTGGAAAGATGTGAGAGCTTTGGAAACAGTGCAGAGGAGTTTACCAGAATGCTACCTGGATTAGAGGGTTTTGGCTACAGGGAGAGGTAGGATAGATTTGTATTTTTTTCACTGGAATATTGGAGGTTGAGAGGAGACCTGATGAAGTCTATAAAATTGAGAGGCATAGATGGGGTAGACAGTTGGAACCTTTTTCCCAGGGTGGAAACGTCCAACACGAGAGAGCATAGCTCTCGGGTGAAAAGGGAAATGTTTAATGGAGATGTGTGGAGCAGGTTCTTTACATGGAGAGTGGTGGGTACCTGCACACTGGTGGCAATTTAAATGACCAAATACCTACTGACCTACATGTCTTTGGGCTCAGGGAGGAAACCCACACATCACAGAGATAGTGTAAACTCCATACTGACTGTACTGGAGGTTAGGATTGAACCCAGGTCGCTGGAGCCACTGTGCTTTAGAAAAATAACACCAGCCCAGGGGCTTGAACACTGACCTCCAGGTTAACAGCAGGAAGCTTTATCCCCACAGCTATTCAACAGCTTTTTTAAAAAAAACATTGGATTTTGAATCCAATACCATAACCTCCCAGCCATAGAAATTTCTGCTGTTCTTTCATTGTTTTGATATGTTTAAGTCCAGGCAGTCCCACAGAAGCTGATAACACTGTGAATACCTCTATCTCACACAGCACTAATGTAAGAAGGCAGCTTGCCACCAACCCCAAGTACAATTTGGGATCCTGGCTGCTAGTCACATATACAAGGAAAATAAATGTTTCCTCAATGACCATACTGCTTAAACAAGGTACATATCAAAACATTTGGATCTTTGAACTGAACTTAGAATGTAGCCTGCAGAGTTCAGTAAGGTTATGCTGTTTACACCTTTCGCAATCATCTTCCTTAGTTACCCTACCCCACCTGCCAACATCCCTGCACCTCTGCATCATGTATATAAAGTTGAAGTGCGCCTTTTATAAGTGCCATTCATTATAATATTATGACCTATCTTGCACTCTGCTCTCCTAAATGATTTACAGTGACTTCAACCTTATTCTCTGTATAGTGCTACGACACTCGAAAGTACTGTAGCATGCCCATCACTGAAAGCTTTTTTCTTTTTTCTTTGTAGTTTTGCTTTGGGCCCAATGCAGTACATTTTTAATGCAGTACTATTTTTTATTCTATTCCATGCTTAGGTTTACCATGTCATTTACCTCGCATTCTGTTGGGAATGAATTTATAAACTCCTGCATAGTGATAATTTTTAGTTTGTATGCTAATACCAGATCCTGCTGATATTTCTTCAGCGACTAAGTGTCATTTTTCCACTGGTTAGAGGTATCCTTGGTATAGGTAATGTTAATTGCTTGTTGCTCTCCTCCTTTTGGATTTTTGAAAATCTCTTTATGAGCTCTTCACCACTGTTCATGTCATTTATCCATCAGCATTCACTCCATTTAATATGTGACTCTGCCTGCAAGACTGCAGCCCCTGTTGTGTGCGATAGGTTTGGTTGAGTGCTCACAGCATCTCCTGTCACATCACATTTGCATAAAGAAGGATGGATAACTACATTTGAGCAAAGAAATGAAAATGCCCAGCGCCAAACCTGTCAGCTTTGTTCTTAAGTTAATTGTGAAAAATTTGATTTGCTTTGTTTTCCGTCTTTATTATGACAACCCCCTCCCCATTTGCTTTGGCTTGCATGCTCCAGCATGTCTTTAAAGACAAGACAGCTATTTTACCCCCAGATCCACCCCAGGGATTGATTACTTCAGTCTTACTAACCCTTAGTACTGGTTCATCTCTTTAGCTAAATTAGGCCTACTTGGCAGATTTGCTTACAATTAAAATTCACGAAGATTTGTACATTTACAGTCAGTGCTCTAGGTTCTCATTGTTTGGGATACTACAATTATTCATCAAACTATTTCAGAATTAATCACACTCTTTAATTGATTTACTCTCCCAATTACTTTCAAGTGACAGGTTTGCTATTATTCAGTAGAATTTTCAGAATCTACATTATTTTCAGGAATAGTACAATTTTCAAGATATGTCATATTAGTTTAGTTTAGAGATATAGCATGGAAACGGGTCCTTCGGCTCACCGATTCCACGCCGACCATTGATTACCCATACACTAGTTCTATGTTATTCCACTTTCAGATACTGCACACTGGGGGCAATTCACAGAAGCCAAATAAGTAACATACAAACCCGTGGGAGGTAACCTGAGGCAACTAGCACTCCTCGTCAGGATTGAACTTGATATCTTTGAATTGATATAAGTGGATGGTAATTGGTGATATTATCATGCAACTTTGTTTTTATACATTGAACATATGTTAATGTGTCTTATCCTGTCATCTGTTTTTACAGTTGTGAGATTTTTAAAAATATTTTTAGTAGTGATGTATTTAATAGTTTCAATAAAATTCACTTTAATTTTCAACTTTATTTGTAATTAGGTTAACTTTTGTAATTGTATCTGAAGTTGCCGAATATAAAATTGTGACAGTCTAAGTTTTACTTATTTTAAAATGCATTTATTTCTCTTAATTTATTAACTTATGTCAAGGAAATCCTATTGCAATGCTTTAACTAGGTCAAATTTGCTATAACTCATTACAAACAATCCCCTGAGCTGCAGTCTTTTGGGTTATGGAAATACACCCTAGCAGAATTTACAAATCACTGCCCAAAAATTTGAGACACAAAATAAAACCTGCTCTCACACATTTTTCAATTTTGTTTCTTGACCTAGGATGTGGTCTGGCCCTTTTTCTAGGGATGTAACTCCCTGTAGCATGGGTGTCATCTGTATGGGATGTTATTCTGAAAATCCAGTGTACACATATTCAATATTTGACGTCTTGCAAAAATGTACACTTTATATAGCTTGTATCATTGCAATTAAACACAACTGCTGTACTGCATCCTGCTCGATTAGGAGAAAAAACTCAAAGTTCACTTAATGAGAGATTATTTTCCTCTCTACATGGAGTATTTTTGGGGGGTTGTTTATGGTTACAAATGTTAAGTGGGTATCAGCCATTTGTCTACCCATTTTGACCCTACCTTGTACAATATAATTGGGAATTGTATTGGCAGCTCTTAAAGGACTCTTGCCTCAGAGCTTTCAAATTTGTAATAATTGGTCAAATTCTACAAAATAATATAACTGTTAGTGGGAAGTGGTGCCTAAATTTGGTATGTAATGTGAGATCTGTCATTTAACTGGAGGCAACATGAAATTTGGTTCATAAATTATGACAAATAGTACAGTTGCATAATTTTTCTGATTTGGAGTATCTCTTGGTAGTTCATTAGTTAATGTACATTGCCCTAAATACAGTTGGGTCACAGAAGATTCAGGGAGTTGAAGAAAGGTTACAGGGAAATAATTGGGCAATGGGTTGGATGGGAATGTACTGAATGCCAGCATAGAGTTGATGGTTGGAATTACTTGCTATGTTGTAAGGAAATAATTAAAACATTATGTTCAATAAAGATCTGTTTAGAAAGACTACATAGATTATGGAAACTTTCATTAATTATACAGTGCTGGGCCCTGCCGTGAAGTTTCACATCAAGAAGGCAAGGTGCAAATTTGGTGAATTTCACAAATTACAGAAAAGGCCAAATCAGAAACTTTCACTTTAATTCTGGATTTTTTTCCTTTAATGCATGATGGTGTTATCAGTTAGGTTGCATTTATCAATACCAAACTGAACAATTTTGCTACAATCTGAAGTATTTTAACCAATTTAAGCACCTGCATATCTCACTTTGCTTACACACAGCAGCATGGAGTCAGGGGGTCATAGGAATACTGTTATCTACCATTATTAGCATTTCATCAAACTAAAAGTAGTATTCAATCACGTGTTCTTGAAAGGCATTAATATGGCCTTATTTCAACACTTCCGGTAATGTGTAGGTACAACAGGAAATTACATGAAATTAATAAGGCTTATTATGGGGAATTTTATTAGAGTTGGAGTCATACAGCATGGAAGCAGGCCCTTTGTCCCCGTTCGTCCATGCTGACCAAGATGCCCCATCTAAGCTAGTCCCATTTGCCTGTATTTGGCCATATGCCTCTAAACCTTTCCTATCTATGAATGTGTCCCGAGTTTCTTTTAAATTGCGTCCCTAGGTCTTGCCCCATTTGCCTTAAAACTCTATCCTCTGGTTATTTATTCCCCTACCCTGGATAAACGACACTGTATTCACCCTATTTATTCTCCTCATGACTTGATACACCTCAATAAGATCACCCTCAGCTTCCTGCGCTCCAAGGAATACAGTTCTAGCCTGCCCAACCTTACCCTATAGCTCAGGCTTTCGAAACCTGGCAATATGCTCCTAAATCTGCGCTCCCGTCCAACTTAATGATATCATTCCTATAGCAGGGTAACCAAAACTGAACACAATACTCCAAATGTGGCTTCACCGATATCTTGTACCAAAAGCCTTCTTTACCACCCTATCTTACTGTGACGCCACTTTCAGGGAACTGTATTCCGAGAAACCTCTCCTCTACAACACTTCCTAAGGCCCTGTCATTCATTGTGCAGGTCCTGCCATGATTTGATTTCCCAAAATACAACACCTCTTACTTATCTCCATTAAATTCCTTCAGCCATTCGCTCAGCTCAGCCCACTTGCCCAGCTGATTAAGGTCCTGCTGTCATTTTTGATAATCATCTTCACTGTCTATGGTGCCACCTATTTTAATAGCATCTACAAACTTACTAATCAACTTACTAATATATTTTCAGACACATTGTTGATATAAAGCACAAACAGCAATGGCTAATTTGGACCTCCAGTCCAAAAAACAACCTTCTACCACCACCTTCTACTTCCTTCAATGAAACAGTATATCTAATTAGCTAGCTCCTTGGATTCCATGCAATCTGACCTTCCAGAGCAACCTACCATGTATTACCTTATCAAAGGCATTGCTGATGTCTATATAGATAACATCTGTGGCCTTGCCCTCACCAACCTTTTTGGTTGTACTCTTTGGAAACCGTATACTAATATTTCATTCTAGAATGAATAATATTTAAATTAAAGGACAAAGAAATGCACTGCCTCTTCCACCCCTTCATTCCCCATAGTGTATCCCGCTCATTCCAGGGAATCATCAGACCAATCTGAGGTCAGGCTGGAGTTGCCCATCACTGAGAAACCAATGATAAGTGTGACCATAGCCAGATGACCTGTAACATTTCCCAGCCATCATATGAGCAACTGTCTCTCCCCTTCCAACATTTTCCATAATTGGAAATGTTAAGAATCTATTTTCATTTCATGTTTTTGTTGGTAAACATTTTGGGAGGAAGATAGCAATCGTGAAGATAAAGTTCCCGAGGCGGGTTCCAGTAAGTCAGCGAGACAAAGCATTGACTAGTTTAGTTTAGAGATGCAGCGCAGAAACAGGGCCTTCAGCCCACTGTGCATGCCGATCAGCGATCCCCATACACTAGCACTATCTTACACACTAGGGACAATTAACAATTTGATTTTTACCAAAACCAATTAACCTACGAACCTGTACATCGTTGGGGTGTGGGAGGAAACCGGAGCATCTGGGGGGAACTCAAGCGGACACAGGGAGTACGTACAAACTCCATACAGATAGCACCCGTAGTCAGGATCAAACCCGGATCTCTGGTGCGGAAAGACCCAATAAGGCAGAAACTCTACCGCTGCATCCTGTGCTGCCCCTTGGCCACCACTTTACTTAACACTTGCGTCGGTCCGCCATGGCCTACTGGATCTCCCGGTTGATAACCATTTTTGCTCCCCTTCCAATATCCATACTGAATTTTCTAGCCTGGGCCTCCTCCATTGCCAGAGTAAGACCATGTGTAAACTGGAGGAACGGCAACTCGTATTTCACTTTGGTAGCTTACAACATTAACATTGTATGAACTTTGAATTCTTCTGTTTTAGGTAACTACAAACAGCTCCTTATCCCCCCCACCCGCTCCACCAAAAATCTACAACAAGCTTTACAGTTTGCGACTACATAATTGTTTTGTGCTTACACCTGCTAGTATCCAATAATCTGCCAAGCAGGGAACCCTCTCACCCGAGTTAATCTGTTGCAGGTTGTGATTTGTCCAACCCTCTCTTCACTCTCAGTTTTTTATTTTACTGTTCCCCCTGCACTCAGTCTGAAGAAGGGTCCGACCCGATATGTCACCTATCCATTTTCTCCAGAGATGGTGCCTGACCCACTAAGTTACTCCAGCATTTTGTGCCTTTCATTGGTATAAACCAACATCTGCAGTTCTTTGTTATTACATGTGGAAATTATATTAAGGTGGGAGATGTTTCTTTCTCCACATTAAGTAACTTGTTGATACTTGATGTTGCTTTTACCTGATCAAGAGTTTTATTTTAATGTGTTCCATTTATTTTTGTTACACCAGCATTACGGCCATACACTTGTGTTTTTCAAATAGCCAAATTAAGTGTTGGATGGTGAAGAGAATTTGAGCATTATGGCTCAAAATTCACAGGCAGTCAGTGTTTAATGTGGCAGCAGTTTGTAGAAACAAGGAACTGCAGGTGCTGGTTTAACCAAGAAAAGACACAGTATGCTGGAGCAACTCAGCGGGACAGGCAGCATCCTTGAAGAACATGGATAGGTGATGTTTCGGGTCGGGAACCTTCATCATACGGTTTGTCAATCTGACCGACTGTTAACAGTTTTTTGCATTTGAACATTAAAAGTGAAAAGTCTGGAAGATGCTGTCACAGGCCACTATTTTTCAGCAGCATGTGCTCAAGTAGTCCCATGGCTGAAATCAAAGTGTAGATCATTAACTTGTGAAATGAAACCCACCATTATTATTGTAAGCTGAAGGAAAAGATTAAATTTTGTTGGAAATCCCCTGCAGAAAAAAAACACCAAGATGTTTTAATAAAGAAGCTTTGGACAGTAAGTCTCGCCAAACTCAACAGAAAGTTTCTTCCCTTTCCATGGTTAGTGGTCAGCATAGTTCCTTTGCTACTGACTATCAAATATGGGCCATCAAAAATATTCCTTATCCAGTTTGAATACAATGTAAGAATGCACGTCAAAAAAGGCAGCTCATCAACCCTTTGTTGTTCTAGGACAGTGTATGTCTTTAATACGGCTCTTTATTTTCTCTCTAGTCTCTCTAGTTATTGGAGCACTGAAACATATTACATGAAAATTTTTCTCAGTCCCATGAACTCATCCTTTATTTGGAAACATTAAATCAAAGCTTCAGTTTCGGCTGCTCCTTGTGCCTAAGCTAATTGGCAAAAATGTTTGATCAGCGTCCTCTCGGTTTTCTATGATTTATGTCCAATCAAATAAATCATGCTGCGAGTTTTAAATGTGGAGCATGCTACTCTTACCGAAGGGTTGAAAACAATACATTGTAATCTAAAATCAAATAATATTTGGCATAAAATAAAGGATTCACACCAGATTTTTATTTTACAATTGGTGTAAAGCACCTTTCCCAAAGACAGCATAAAAATGTGATTAGAGATCACTTTCATCAATAACATGAAACAAGAAAACATCCACCGAGGGCCGATCTTCAGAGACCACTGCACAGTGTGCAGTAAAAAAATATGACCTAATAAGTTTACATTTAGAAGCTCATTTGTTAAAACTCTTGAATTGCTAATTTGTGTCTGCAAGATGAATGGGTATGGTACTTGTAATGTGTGAGATTAATATTGATGGATGGTAAAGTGTGTGGGTACTTTTTCCTCATGTTTGTATTACAAAACCTTTTGGAAAATGAGTCATGTAAACGATATTGAGTTGTTGGGAGATCTGTGTTTCTCCTTAAGTAATCTGCTACTTATAATATTTTAACTAACAGTTATATAAATAATAGTTTTAATCTGTTCAAAGACATTTTTCGTAACATGTTCAGCATGTTTTACCATTTGTATAAGCCATTAGTAAATGGACATTAACAGGCGAATAATGTTGTTTTCAGCTTGGTATAATGAAGGATTTAATCAGTTACTCAAATATAATGTGGGGAATTTGAACGCATTATGTATCTATAATGACTCCAAGATCCATAAGCATCAAACACGTAGTAAGGAATTGTCTGATTTAGAATGCTAACTTTAAATCTGTATTAGTGACCTCCATTATCTAATCATGTTGTGCTTTTAAGTCCTGTAAAATATATGGAGGTAAAGTCAGGGTATTCTACAGCTTCGATGCCAATAGTAGAAGATTGTTGAACTTCATTTGAATGGACAACGTAGGTACCGTTGTGAGAAAGTTAAAATGATCTTGTTTTCTATATATTGAACCTTTCTTTAACTAGCTATATGTAACTACATTTAATACATGACTTATCTCCTGTATGCTTTGTGCCTTTCAGGCAAACTAATTTGCAAGCAGGATCTTTGAGCTGTTTCCATGATTACTGTAAATGACACACTCTTGGGTCCGTTAACCATTTTTTCCCTCGTATTCCTTTGGCAAAAGGAAGAGTAGTTAATCTTGCATGATAGTTATGTCCCACTTCTGCTTAAAGCTTTTTATCTGAAAAATCATTTAAACTCCCCTTTCTGCTTTCTGCAGAGACCGTCCCCTCCGTAACTCCCTGGTCCACTTGTCCCTTCCCACCCAAACCACCCCCTCCCCAGGTACTTTGCCCAGCAACTGCAGGAGATGCACCACCTGTCCCTTTACCTGCCCCCCTCAACTCCATCCAAGGACCCAAACAGTCTTTCCAGGTGAGGCAGAGGTTCACCTGCACCTCCTCCAACCTCATCTATTTTATCCACTGTTCTAGATGTCAACTTCTCTACATCGATCGTTTCGCTCAACGCCTTCACTCACTCCGCCTTAACCAACCTGATCTCCCAGTGGCTCAGCACTTCAACTCCCCCTCCCATTCCCAGTCTGACCTTTCTGTCATGGGCCTCCTCCATTGTCATAGTGAGGCCCACCACAAATTGGAGGAACAGCATCTCATATTTCGCTTGGGCAGCTTACACCCCAGCTTACACCACAGAACGTTGATTTCTTTAACTTCAGATAGTCCCTATCTTTCCCCTCCCCTTCCCAGTTCTCCCACTGTCTTCCTGTCTCCAACTACATCCTATCTTTGTCCCGCCCCTTCCCCTGACATCAGTCTGAAGAAGGGTCGACCCGAAACGTCACCCACTCCCCTCCTGAGATGCTGCCTGACCCGCTCAGTTACTCCAGCATTTTGTGATAGCTTCTATTAAAATCAGCTTTGTGAGCTCTGTATTTCTGATATTGCATTACATTTTTATCCCTGCCCCTTTTAATATTTTGTTTATCAACATTTTCTTTTATTTAATTCTTTTAAGAGTGAAACATAATAATAACCATTTACTGGTGTTTTGACACTGCAGAAATTTAATTGGTTTGAGTCTTGTATGCCTAATGTAATTTCTGCATCAAACATGACGTGAAGACACGAGGATCTGCAGATGTTAGAATCTTGAGCAAAATACAAAATGCTGGAGTAACTTGGTCGTTCAGGCAACATTTGTGAAGGAAATGGACAGACAAAGTTTTGTGTCGGGACCCTTCTGTCTGACGAAGTGTCCCGACCTGAAACATAGTCTGACTATTTCCTCTACAGATGTTGGCTGACTCGCTGAGTTCCTCCAGCAATTTGTGTTATGCATCATGTGATCTAATTTCCCTTTTGGAACAATGTTGGAGTAATTAAATTGCATTGTCATGAGGAGTAACCAGGATTGATAAACATTGGTTCTACTAGGTTTTATTAGAACAGTTGACTTCCAAATCAGTTGTACGTTCTCCCCGTAACCTGCGTGGGTTTTCTCCGAGATCTTCAGTTTCTTCCCTCACTCCAAAGACGTACAGGTATGTAGGTTAATTGACTGGGTAAATGTAAAAATTGTCCCTAGTGTGTGTAGGATAGTGTTAATGTGCGGGGATCGCTGGGCGGCGCGGCCTTGGTGGGCCGAAGGGCCTGTTTCCACGCTGTATCTCTAAATCTAAATCTAAAAAAAAATCTAAAATCTCCCACATCAACCTGCCAGACCCTACTTTAGTTCCTCTTGTCATAATAGACTAAGCAGCAATGGTCCCATGACCAAACCATTCTGTATCACAGCCATATGTATGGCCATAACTGTATAGTACAAATTTCAGTAATTAAATACAGTGGAAACGCAAATGCCTTTTATGTAGATCTGTGGGATGAGGAATCATTCATTAATGAGTGTGGGGTGGTGAAGTGCTCAGAGACAATATTTTTAGCGACTCAAGGTTACCTGAAAGTAGCCAGTGGCATAGGATTTCAGTGTTAATCTAGTTTGCAGTTTCCAGGTTTGACTATAGAGAAACTGGAGTCGTCCAAATCTAATTCCTTCTTTCATTTAAACATGAATACAGCACCAAGAATCTGTAGACTATTTTATCCTGGAAATACCCCATGTTTCTACGCACATCATTCTCTTACTTCTAGCATTCCCAAGTGAAAACTCATTCTCTCATTAGGATAAAAAATCCCTTCAATGTACAATTGATGAAATGAGAAGTAAAGAAGCACAAAAATGGGAAAACAATCCAACAAAACTGAATGTCATTAAAAAGTAATTAAAGCTATGAAGATAACGCACAAGTTTTCAAAACACTCTTGGAAATGATCTAAAATCAGCAAACACAAAGCATGCAGCCTAATTGAAATTGGTAATTGATATTTATTGTATGAAGATGTAAGACACAATTTACTGATCATCAAGAAGTAGTTATTCACAAAATGCTGGAGTAACTCAGCAGGTCAGGCAGCATCTCAGGAGAGAAGGAATGGGTGACGTTTCTGGTCGAGACCCTTCTTCAGACTGATGTCAGGGGGGCGGGACAAAGGAAGGATATAGGTGGAGACAGGAAGATAGAGGGAGATCTGGGAAGGAGGAGGGGAAGAGAGGGACAGAGGAACTATCTAAAGTTGGAGAAGTCGATGTTCATACCACTGGGCTGCAAGCTGCCCAGGCGAAATATGAGGTGCTGTTCCTCCAATTTCCGGTGGGCCTCACTATGGCACTGGAGGAGGCCCATGACAGGAAGGTCAGAATGGGAGGGGGAGTTGAAGTGCTCGGCCACCGGGCGATCAGTTTGGCCAATGCATAGTCAAGAAGTAGTTAAATGTTTTGATTGTGTTGAGCAATTTTATTTTGTGATTCTCTTAAATAGCTTAAATTTCTCATTCTGTCCAATCTCCATTCTTAAAAATACTGATAAAGCATGATGCCAAAAACTGTGGAAACCGTCCTCGGGCAAATCAAATTTTCATATTTGCAGCCAGGTAGGATTTATGCATGTCCACCCAACTCCATTCTTTTTCTAGGGTTTGGGTTAACTAGACTGCCTTGCTGTGTAGCTCTATGATTCTATGCTGTATAGCTCTATGACCCTTTTTAGGAATGGTTTAGAGGAATATGGACCGAATGCAGGCAAATGGCACTAGCTCAGAATGCCAACTTGCTTGGCATGGACAAGTTGGTCCTGTTTCCATGCTGTTCAGTTAAATGACTATGACATCAAAAGGAGCCTCAGGTAATATATGCTCCTCCATCCCCAGAGGAGAAAATGTATTATTTAGATGTTTGGCAGTCTCTAGTAGTTTAGTTTAGTTTTTAGTTTAGTTTAGAGATACGGCATAGAAACAGGCCTTTCAACCCACCGAGTCCGCACTGACCAACGATCACTTGCACGCTAGTTCTATCCTACACACTAGGGACAATTTACATAAGCCAATTAATCTGCATACCTACATGCCTTTGGGATGCGAGAAGAATTTGAAAGCACCTGCAGAAAACCCATGCCGTCACAGGGAGAACATACAAACTCCTTACAGACAGCACTGGGGGTCAGGATTGAAACTGGGTCTCTGGCACTGTAAGGCAGGAACTCTACCACTGTGCCACTATGCTGCATGTAGTTTGTGATTCAGTATTGGGCTGGTTGAAAGTGTGCGTAGATGTGGCTGTTTTGTTGGCAAAGGTTTTGTGGCGAGGAAATTTACTGGTTGCCTATTTCCAACAAGTGGTAGAAAGACGATGATGCCCATAATAATAATAATGCACCAATCTAATGAAAACAGTTTAGTTTAGAGATATAACGTGGAAAAAGTCAACGCCGACTATTGATCACACATTCACACTAGTTCCATGCTTGGGTAAATTTACAGAATCAACCTACAAACCTGCACGTCTTTGGAATGTGGGAGGAAACCAGAACACCTGGAGATAACCCACGTGGTCACAGGGAAAACGTAGAAACTCCGCACAAACAGCGCATAAGGTCAGGATGGAACCCGGGCTCCACGGCTGCCACGGTGCAGTCATTTGTCACAAACATAACATTTTTCTTATTTCTCCCTCTTCAAGTGAGATGCCAAATGGTGGATTAGACATTAGCATGGACATAATCTGTCCTTTCGGAGCGGTGGACTGAGGGCAGTGTGATGCGTCTGTGTGTTTGCCTCTGGTCGAGATGATAAGGTAGCAGCCCCCTTGTCCACTGTCACCTTAACAATAGAAACATAGAAAAAAGGGGCAGGAGTAGTCCATGCAGCCCTTCGAGCCAGCACCGCCATTCAATATGATCATGGCTGATCATCCAAAATCAGTACTCCGTTCCTGCTTTCTCCCCATATCGCTTGATTCCATGAGCCCTAAGAGCTATGTCTAACTCTTTTGAAAACATCCAGTGAATTGGCCTCCACTGCCTGCTGTGGCAGAGAATTCCACAGATTCACAACTCTCTGGGTGAAAACATTTTTCCTCATCACAGTCCTAAATGGCCTACCCCTTATTCTGAACCCTCTAGGTCATGATGCACAATGTACATTTTTTCATACTTTTAAACCTGAAACACCTCACTTTCCCTAACCAGTCAGATAGGTGACATTATAGGGTTTAGGAAACTCAGGAATCCACTGCAGGCTTTGATGAATGATGATGCATTTGAATTTATGCTTTCTTGATAAATGGATAAAAACAAAAGATAAAACCCATTTCATGGTAATTTTGGAATGATTTAGATTAGAACTTGGCCACCTGACCCAAGCTTGATAGGACCCAATTGTATGTGTCAGGGTTTGGTTGGTTGTATATTTTAATAAAAACATTTAAAGACTGGGCCATTCCACACCTGGTCAGAATGGCACAAGAGTGGTGACATTTTATTTGAAGCTCCTTGTAAAAAGTTCTATGATCATTTTTCCTTATTATCCATCCATTCCGGCACTCTAAAAGTAATTAGGTCAAGCGTTGAAAGCCTCCTGACAATCATCACTAAATCAAAGAAGTTCTCGGAAATACCTTGTCTTTAGTAGCTCAGATGCTACTGGCACAGCTATGAGCACAAGCTAACCATGGAAGAGAGACAGTCAAGTGGATGGCTCCAGGTGCCCCTGAAATAACAGTAATTTTGGCCCCACACCCAAATATATTTGGAATCACTTGAGAACAAAATTGAGCTCAGAACATGACTGCTGTTCAAAAGAGCGATCAGGGACTGCTGTGTTCTTTGTTTCACTGTAATAGGGATCATCCCAATCTCACCTGACCACTGTAATATGGATCACCCCAATCACACCTGACCCTGCTATACAACCTGAGGGTTTCTCCATTTGTTATATGGACTACACAGAATCCTCGCATAAGGGAAAAGTGTCGGCATCTGCTTTAAGATCAACATTTATTGGTGCACTGATGCGATGGTCTTGGCTTAGTTCTGCTCCCCTAACCGGGAATACCTGAAAATAAAATGCCAAAATCAAAAAGATTTTTTTCTGGAATCATACTGAGCTAATTATTGGGATTTGTATGGAACAAATGTTATTTATTTAGAATAAATATGCTACATACTTTCACGCGATATATTCTTCCAAATTTTCCTGTTGCTGTGAAAGTTTCATTTGCAAAATTTATGACTACTCTTGTATAACTTCAGTCTGGTTTTATCTTTGAAAATCCTACGTTGAGCCGCAGGTGAATCGTTGAGACATCACGACATTTTAATGGAAATAAATGGCTGTATGCTGGGCTGAACACATTTTGTCAATTGGTAAATCCCCACTGTATCTTGAACATATTTAACATTATCTATGTGTAGAAAAGAACTGCAGATGCTGGTTTAAACCAAAGATAAACACAAAATGCTGGAGTAACTCAGCGGGACAGGCTGGAAAGAAGGAATGGGTGCCGTTTCTGGTCGAGAAGGGTCAGAAAAGTCATCCATTCCTTCTCTCCAGAGATGCTGCCTGTCCCGCTGAGTTACGACAGTATTTTGTGTTTAACATTACCTATGAGTCTACTGTACTTGTGAAAACAGGCACCAGAACTGTGCTAAGATAAATTTCCATTTTTCTACATAATAAAAATGCTTCTTCAACATGCACTGAATTATATACCTGATTATTTTAAACAATCTGTTTAGCTAGAATTTACATTTGAATCAATATTAATTTTGATTTCATTTGGGCAATTTGCCTTCACATCACTTTCACGGATATTAATAAAACTTGCGAATTGCAAATGCTGTCAACTGTTTTATTAAAATTAGAGTTTTACTTAATGGAAGATAATTGAATCCTGTGGTAATACAAAATGGTAATACAACATTTTGTGTGTGGAGAGACAGCTGCCCATGATGAGTGAATGGGTTTAACTGGTGAAGTATTGCAAAGGCAGGTTTACAAGTCTTCCGGCAATGTAATGATAATAAACTGTTGCAGATTTTGAATTAAAATTACACTGAATCAAATATTTAAATTAATTTTAATTCCATCATCTGTAAATGCCTGTGGAATTATACATTGCTTTTTATTGTAAAAGTTGGTGGAAAGTGGAGTAATATCACTAACTTATGTATTCCAACATTAAAAACCAACAAAATATTTATGATTCACACGGCACTGCTGATAGTGTAAGAAAATAACTGCAGATGCTGGTACAAATCGAAGGTATTTACTCACAAAATGCTGGAGTAACTCAGCAGGTCAGGTAGCATCTCAGGAGAGAAGGAATGGGCGATATTTCGGGTCGAGACCCTTCTTCAGACTGCTGATAGTTGTCTACATGACCATGCAGTTTATTAAGCAAAAGTGGCATTATAGGATGTCCATGCCAACACTATTGTTTATGCAAAACATCTTTACTGTATTCAATTGACCTAAAGTACATCACACGAACAAACATAATTTGATACCAGTCCACATGACCAGTTGTTAGGACAGGTGTCTGGATTTTTGATCAAAGAGGTAAGTTTTAAGGAGAGCTTTAAATACTGTGAGAAAGTTGTGAAGGAAACTAACTGCAGATGCTGGTACAAATCAAAGGTATCACAAAATGCTGGAGTAACTCAGCAGGTCAGGCAGCATCTAGGAGAGAGGGAATGGGTGACGTTTCAGGTCGAGACCCTTCTTCAGTTTGAACTATCTACTTGTTCAGGCATTCTTTTAAATATTGTAATTGTTTCTGCCTCAACTACTGCCTCAAACTGAAGAAGGGTCTCGACCTGAAACGTCACCCATTCCCTCTCTCCTAGATGCTGCCTGACCTGCTGAGTTACTCCAGCATTTTGTGATACCTGTGAGAAAGTTGGACTGGCTTAGGAGGGAATTGCCACCACCATGATTTGCCTGCCACTGCTGGCCTCCCACTGCTGGGCTGGCACTGCTGGGCTCGCACTGCTGGGCTCCCACTGCTGGGTTGGCGCTGCTGGGCTCCCACTGCTGGGTTGGCACTGCTGGGCTGGCACTGCTGTAATCGCGGTGCGCTGGCCCCGCCCACAAGTGCTCCCCGGCAGCTGCCGTTCAACTTTTCGAACGCGCTGCCGCTGGCCCCGCCCACAGGTGCTCCCCGGCTCCGCCCACAGGTGCTCCCGGCAGCTGCCGCTCAAATTCGAACGCGCTGCCGCTGCCTCGGGCCCAGGGCCGTCCCGACTCTACGGTCGACGCGCCTGGGTAAGTACGCAGTGCCTCGGCCTTACCGGCCGCTGCACCTCCGCGGGTGGTCGGTCCCTCCGGTCGCCAACCCCCTCCGGTCGCCGCATACCTCCATGGGTGTCGGTCTCCTCCGGGGCTCTCCCGGTTGCCGCACACCTCCGTGGGTGTCTGTCTCCTCCAGGGCTCTCCCGGTCGCCGCACACCTCCGTGGGTGTCAGCCTCCCCCGGTCGCTGCACACCTCCGTGGGTGTCGGTCTTACCGGTCGCCGCACACCTCCGTGGGTGTCGGTCTTCCCCGGTCACCGCACACCCCCGTGGGTGTCGGGTCTCCCGGTCTTTCCGGTCACCGCACACCTCCGTGGGTGTCGGGTCTCCCGGTCGCCGCACACCTCCGTGGGTGTCAGCCTCCCCGGGGCTCTCCCGGTCGCCGCACACCTCCGTGGGTGTCGGTCTCCTCCGGGGCTCTCCCGGTCGCCGCACACCTCCATGGGTGTCGGTCTTCCCCGGTCACCGCACACCTCCATGGGTGTCGGGTCCCCCGGTCTCCTCCGGTTGCCGCACACCTCCATGAGTGTTGGTCTTCCCCGGTCACCGCACATCTCCGTGTGTGTCGGGTCTCCCAGTCTTCCCCGGTCACCGCACATCTCCGTGTGTGTCGGGTCTCCCGGTCTTCCCCTGTTGCCGCACACCTCCATGGGTGTCGGTCTTCCCCGGTCACCGCACATCTCCGTGTGTGTCGGGTCTCCTGGTCTCTCCCCCGCGAAGTAGTCGCAGGCTTCTAATCTCGGGCCTACACAGGTGCTGGGGCGCGACGTGGGCCTACACGCACCTCCCCCAGCAGCCTGCAGCGTCACGTCGGCAACTCGGCGCCGACTACTGAGCAGGTAACTATACCAACTCACACTGGCCCTGTCGGGATGCACTCCAAATGTCCCATACCGAGCTGGAAACTTTTCTTTTGTTATGTTTCCCTTCAGGGCTTTTTTTCTTTCTTTTTTTTCTTCTTTTTAACCTTTTCTGCTCGGGCATGCTTCATTCCCTCCCTAGGCGAAACACCAAGCCGCTGCCACCATGTTGTACTTAGTGGTCCGGTACCTGTTGTACCTTTGTTGTGACTCTGGAAGGACCACGAGTACACATGTTTAAGATGTTATCATGGTGGAGCTTAACTCCAGGCTGTTTATTCCAAGGTCGCCTGGATCCAGAGTGACCGCCTAATCACACCAATCACTTATATACACAGGCATACAAAGTAGTCCTTGGATACACAAAGTAGTCCCAGCAATATCACAACACCACCCTTGCTCATGTGATAATGTGAAGTTTCATTGCTTGAAATTTTATTAGTGAGGTTGCCGGTAAAATGGATGTGCAGGTACTTTATGCAATGTTGTGCAGGTACTTTATTTGCCAAGAATTCTGTTTTGTTGGCACTTCTCGTGATGCTGATGTCATTGCCTCAGTGCCGGCCTGACAAGTGGTGCCATTAGTATTTATATTGGGCAGCACAAAGCACCTCAGCTCTCTGTTCCATCAGATGCCTGCAATAACGGGAGCCACTCTGGTTATTATCTAATTAAATGGCTTAGCAAGTGGCATTCTGGTGAGATCATGCTGTAATTCTTGCAAGCACATAAAATAATTCTCTTGCAGATACTTACCTCCAATTATATGGCATTGAAAATTGCAAGTGTTAACATATCATTCAATGCAAATGTCTGTAAGTGTTCATTTGCTTGAAATTTGAAAGGATTCTCAATGGAACCAAATGCTTGCAATGAAATAACAGGGTAAATTGTTCTCAGTCAGATCTGCCACAGATTTCCCACAGCTGCTGTTACTATTTTTGTCCCTACAGGTCCAATCGTCTTTGTATCTTGGATACCCCAGTGATACCACTGTGAGGCTGAGCAGTTATTGTAGACCCATAGAGAGGTACGGCAAACAAATAGGTCATTTGGCCCCCAACTAAGTCCACGCTGACCACCCAACTGTTATGTATACTAATCCTTAGTTAATCCATTTTACTCTCACTTTGTTCCCATCAATTTCCTTCAGATTCTACCATTTGTGGAAATTGACAGTGGCCAGTTAACATATCATCCTGAATGTCTTTGGGATAGAGGTTATACTGCATGGAAACAGACTCTGTAGCTCAACTCGACAGTGCCGATCAAGGTGCCTACCTGAGCTAGTCCCATTTGCCTGTGTTTGGCACATAATCCATCTCAACTTTTCCTATCTATGTACTTGTTCAGGCATTCTTTTAAACATTGTAATTGTTTCTGCCTCAACTACTTCCAACCTGTCTATCTGTTTTGTCACTTTCAGGAAACATGTGGGTGAATGGCTACAGGTCCAGATACAGAGTCAGATATGTTATTAATTAATCAGTGAGCTTTGGCCTCTTAAGACATTATTCGGGAGAAGTTGAGATGGCATGTTTCCCTTTGCTCAATGGGATGAGCAAACTTTGTAGATGACAGCTCTTCCAGCTCTCCTTCCTTGGAATCCCAGATATGTATTTCCTTCCTCCAATGTTGTCCTGCAACAAATCTACATGTAGACCTGAAGCACCCAATGGTGCTTGCCCAATGATGGGCTTGCCCAATGTTTCTGAAGTCACTAGTGGCAGGGTGTAGAAGCAGCAGGCAGCCTCCAGGGAATTCTTGCTATTCAGGGAGTGCAGTGTAGGTTCAGCAGGTTAATTCCCGGGATGGCGGGACTGACATATGATGAAAGAATGGATCGACTGGGCTTGTATTCACTGGAATTTAGAAGGATGGGAGGGGATCTTATAGAAACATATAAATTCTTAAGGGATTGGATAGGCTAGATGCAGGAAAAAGGTTCCCAATGTTGGAGGAGTCCAGAACCAGGGGGGTCACAGTATCAGAATAAGGGCACTGCCATTTAGGATTGAGATGAGGAAAAACCTTTTCGCCCAGAGAGTTGTGAATCTGTGGAATTCTCTGCCACAGAAGGCAGTGGAGGCCAATTCACTGGATGTATTCAAGAGAGAGTTAGATTTAGCTCTTAAGGCTAACGGAATCAAGGGATATCGGGAGAAAGCAGGAACAGGGTACTGATTTTGGATGATCAGCCATGATCATATTGAATGATGGTGCTAGCTCGAAGGGCCGAGTGTACCTATTTTCTATGCTTCTATGTATCTGGCAGGCTAAGGCTGTTTGAGGAAATGTGTGAGCAGCCCTTTAAATCTACGAAGAATGCAATGCTGTGGAAACATTGGTTGTTACTGCGGCAATGGACTATTGACTGACCAATTCTAGCAATGCCAGTTGGCAATAAAGTTGCGAATACATTCATTGTGGAAACTGGTTCATTGGCACAAGTATGAAGTTTAGTTGGAGTGTAATTTTGTAGGGTGTTAATTTGGTTCAGACAGATCATTTCCAGAGGGATTTTTTCTGTCAAATATTCCAAGAGAGTCATAGTCATGTAGCACAGGAACAGGCACTATAGCCCAAGCCATCCACACTGACTATCAAGCACCCATCTACACCAAAACCATTGTTTTCCTTCATGCTGAAGAGCTCTTCAACTTTCTCTCCTTGATTGTTCTGCTGTCCATCTTCATTGGGGTTAATTACTGTTGTTAATTAATCTAACAGCCAGCTGTGGGAAACCAATTTTGTCATACAGAGAATATGCAAACTCCACAGAGACAGCACCCAAGATCAAGGTCAAACCAGAGTTGCTGGAGCCAAGGGGCGACAGTCCACTAATACGCACTGAGCCACCCATTGTCAGAGGAACATTGATATTTATAACTCACTAATACATATATAATTCTCCATCACATCAAAGTTCCTTTTATTTACTAATTGAAATTACTCACATTTTAATAGTGAGTAATTTGGGAGTGTTTTACCATGTGTGTCAAGATTTAACACAAAGCGAGACATAGTCCAATTTATCCTTGACATTTGTTCTTTAATAAACCTGCACTCAGTTGAAAGAAACTATTTGACAGTAGAACTACTTTGCTTATTGCTATGATATTCCTCGTAAATGGGCTTTAATTGTGCCTGGGATCACGTTTTACATTGACTTCAAATAGTTTCATCTGATTGTTCAGAGGAAGCCATAATTAAAACCTTTGCTTAAAATCCCCATCATTCTGACTTCCCTCAACCCTCATTTCAGAATAAAATGTCAGTTGGTTTAATTAGCTAACAGCAATTAGAGATCCTAACAAGGATGTCATGACTTAATTACGAGAAATTGGAAGTATGAAATGCTGGTAGGCATCAGCAGTGACTGTTCTGTCATTAACTCATAGATCACTTCTGTCTTGGATAATGAGCACATTTTCACTGGGAGATTTACATCCCCATATATCTCCTTGTTAGGGCTAAGAGGATTTGTTTGTTTTAATGTGTGCTCAAATAAAATAAAAACTAATTAAATGTCATCTCATCAGGCTTTGTGTAACTTGTTTTCCATTTTTTGGTGATGGCAGTGTTGCACAATATTATTGAAATTGAAAAATAAACATCATACAGTTACTGTAATGTTCACGAGCTGACCTTTCTTGTGTCTATAGAGTGATGTGTCGAGAATTCCCTAGTTCTTCTACTGCTAGAGATTCCAATGGGAGTTGAGAGGAACATATTTTTTTTGCTAATAAATACTGAAGCAATTATGTTTTCTTGGTGGTGTAGGTGATGGTAGATTTTCATTTTTAGAGGGACAGATATAGTCTAAAAAAACTGAAACCTGATTTATGGTAACTGTTTAATTCATTATTGGGTACCAGTTTATATATTACACTTATTTTCCATATTGCCCCTGAGTTTGCATCCTATGTGCCCTGTTAGATATTTCTCCTGACCTTTCACCTTGCGTCTTTTAAACTGTAAGTTACTGGAGGTCTAAGCTGATAACAATGTAGTGAGGTCAAAGGGGAGGTTCATCTACATTCATATCCAATGCGATTAATTGGTTAATGTAAGGTGGCGATTCCTGGCCTCGATGGCACTGTGTTTCATTACATTAGCAGCTCCTCAGAGAAAGAATCAGTCTGTGAGTGCCTGTGTATCACAGGGTGATGAGTGCAAAATTACCTTCACGCTGCATGAATGGCCACCTCTGATGAGACAAAGTATAGCCACTTTCCTTTGACATTCAATTGCAATACCATTGTAGAATCCATGATTATTACCAACTTGAGAGTTATTGAACAAACACTCAACTGGAACAGCCACATAAGTATCGCATGTGAGCATCTGGTAGCGACCTGATTTAGATTTTTTTTAGATTTAGAGATACAGCGCAGAAACAGGCCCTTCGGGCCACCGGGTCCGCGCCGCCCAGCGATCCCCGCACACTAACACTCTCCGACACCCACTAGGGACAATTTTTATTTTTTTTACACACATTTGCCCAGCCAATTAACCTACAAACCTGCATGTCTTTGGAGTATGGGAGGAAACCGAAGATCTCGGAGAAAACCCACGCACTTCATGGGGAGAACGTGCAAACTCCGTACAGACAGCACCCGTAGTCAGGATCGAACCTGAGTCTCTGGCGCAGCATTCGCTGTAAGGCAGCAACTCTACCGCTGCGCCACCATGCCACAAAAACCTTTTGGGCAACTTGAGGAACATAATGGAATTCTATCCCCTTGCGTGGATGTTTATTTCCATTAACAGGCACAAGGACCATACCATTATCTGTTAACTTCAGGACAGATTATACACAGGTGAAGCGGCCTACTTGCTGTTGTGTTTAAACAAATAAGCACCCTTTTTTAAGCTTCCTGTAAATATCCCAGTATTATTATAGCAGTACCCAATGCCTATCTTACAATAAAAGACAATATGTGTAAATGTGTTGAAAGTCGTATCTTTCATTGCCTTGGATTGCCCCTAAATTCTCTAGTGTTGTAATATGGGAAACATGGCAGCCAATGTGTGTGCATCAAGCTCCCTCTATTGGCTGGGAGAGAAATGAAAGCTTTCTGGTTCTTCTTCAAGAGAGTATCATGGATCTTATATTTATCTGAGGGAAAAGATGGGGCCTCAGTTTAATGGATAATCTGAAAATAGATTATCCATCCCTCTTGGATGGATGTTAGGGTTGAAAGGGGTGTTATAAAAGAGGCTCTGCATCCTCCCTCAGGTGGTTGTAAAATATCTGAAGAATGCTTCATGTAAAATGAGGAAGTACCCACAAATACCTACACCCTTCAATCATAGAAATATAGAAAAATAGGTGCAGGAGTAGGCCATTCGGCCCTTCGAGCCAGCACTGCCATTCAATATGATCATGGCAGATCATCTAAAATCAGTACCCCGTTCCTGCTTTTTCCCCATATCCCTTGATTCCGTTTGTCCTAACAGCTATCCAACTCTGTCCTAACAGCTATCCAAAAACGTTTTTGGATGTAAAGGGAATCAAGGGAGATGGATTTTGTGCGAGGATGTGCATTAAGGTAAAATATCACACACAATCTCATTGAATGGCAGAACAGGCAGGAGGGGCTGAATGATTTACTCCTGCTGTTATTTTGATGTTGTTTTTCTTACAGAGGCCATGCCAGATCAGATGAAAAGCAAAGTTCATGAGTCCATTCATTTTAATGTAAAGTTTACACGTGTGAGGAGGTAAACATGTTTTTTTAATGGTTTGGTTGGACAAAGGCCAGAGATGAAACTAAATGGTGTGAGACAAAATGGTTGAAGAATTGTGAACTAATGTGCAGCAGTTTCTCTAGAAAACCAGAGGTTGAGGGGAGACCTGATTGAATATATAAAATTATAAGTGGCACAGATAGAAACATAGAAAATAGGTGCAGGAGTGGGCCCTTCGAGCCAGCACCACCATTCAATATGATCATGGCTGATCATTCAGAATCAATACCCCGTTCCTGCTTTCTCCCCATATCCCTTGATTCCGTTTGTCCTAACAGCTATCCAACTCTCTCTTGAATACAACCAGTGACAGAGAATTCCACAGATTCACAACTCTCAGGGTGAAAAAGTTTCTCCTCATCCCAGTCCTAAATGGCCTACTCCTTATTCTTAAACTGTGACCCCTGGTTCTGGACTCCCCCAACAGCGGGAACATTTTTCCTGCATCTAGCCTGTCCAATCCCTTAAGAATTTTATATGTTTCTATAAGATATGGTGGACAGTCAGAACCTTTCCACAGTGTGGAAATGTCAAAAACTAGAAGGCACAGCCTTAAGATAAGAGGTGCAGAGTTTAAAGGACATGTGTGTGGCAAGTTTCTTTTTTGCACAGAGGGTGATGGGTGTCCAGCACGCTCTGCCAGGGGTGGTGGTGGAGGCAGATACAATACTGATATTTAAGAGGCTTTTAGATAGGCATATGGATATGCAGGGAATGAAGGGATATGGATCATGCACAGGCCAATGAGATTCATTTATCTTGGCATCATGTTCGGCACAGACATTGTGGGCCGAAAGATCTGTTTGTGTGATGTACTTTTCTATGTTTAATTAAGGTAACTTGTAGCATATTCTGCCATGGTTAATACATTTATTTGAAAACACTCTGCCTAATCACGTGTTTCATTTTGTTGCGACTAATTCCTTCTCATTATCCTCCCTTTCTTTCCTCTCCAGGGGAGAAATTTGACATTAGCCAATAGAACCATGCATGTATGTTGAATGCAACCAATGCCTGATACATCCTTATCAAAGTATAACCATAACAGAGATATTTTCTCCATTCCTTCTCGCTGTCTCTGCAACTTAAAGCTCACTTTTCTGTTTTTCCCCAGTTCTGATCTGGTTCTCTTTCTAAAGATGCCATCTAACCCGCTGAGTGTTTCCAACATTTTCTGCTGCTGTTTCCATGTCAGACATTCTGACATGCATTTAGCTCTGGAGATCCAAGGCAAATTTCATTATGTCTAGCCACCATATAGTGCTACAAATATATCCATCCTCCTGTGCACCTCAGCGAGTGGCCATCACTCATGTGTTAGCCTAGACAATAAATATTGGCTGTTTCATTGTCAAGCACAGCTGAGCCTGATTATTGTTTCACTGGACAGCCACACTTGTGTTAGACAGAAGGGTCTCACCAGATAATAATGAGGCGAAATCTGAACTATTTGTTTTGCTCTTTTTCTGATACTAAAGACTATTTGCAAGACCTGCATTTGGTGCACATTTGTTTTTTTTGGAAGGTGCATTAATGGACATAAATTACATTAAAGTATACCTTTATATGAAAATGCTACGCAATTTTGTTTTGTTGTTCCTTTCAAAGTGGCAGCAATTAAGGAAAGGTTTGTTAAAACTGAATGATGAAGATGTTGCCACTTAGCATTGTCAACAATTCGTTGTTAAAATGATGAAGGCTGATTTTGCAGAACACATTTGAGATTTTTTCCAAAATAATTCACTAAAATGAACCACTAGCTCAGATTAAATCTCTCAGGCAGCAAAGATTGTTAGAAAATTCCCTGACTAAGAATAGAAAGCATTTACATTAAATATTTGATTATATTTATGGATCACGTCCAATTATGTAGTCAATGGTTTCTTAAAAAATAGATTCGCAGTTACAATGCATTGAGACAATTAAAACTCAAAGTACAAAAAATTAGAAAATAATTATCGTGAAATATATTTTTGAAAAACTTACGGCAGCATTTATTGAGATTCTCTAGGTGATGCTTTGCAAGTATTCTTGCTTATGAGCCTTCACAAAGATTCCAAATTGAATAAGAAACACTTTATAAAATATAAGTTGTGAAAATGAATGCAAACTTCCAGCTTTTCAAAATCTATTCAGACACTGCTTAAATTTACAAGTACTTACCAGTCTGATCCACTGATTAATTTACCTAAAATGGTATTGTTCCAGATATGGCTGTAACAGGGAATCAAATGCTTGCAGGATTTAATTCTACACATTTAAGGTTTAAATATTTTCTGTTAAATTGGCATCCCTTTGCTTGTACTGTTGAATCTTGTTTCATCCTCATGTAACATTGATCTTCAATGCTGCAAAGACATCGGTTCAACACCTGCAACTGGGTTATAAGAAGTAGACAAAATAACACCTTAATAAAGGCAAATCACAATGTATACTGCAGATCGTGTCTTTATTCTTTAGACCACAAAAAAAAAATCAGTATTTATATTTAAAGAAAAACAATTGTTGCAAAAAATGTATTGCAACCCTTTTTGTTTTTATTCATACTTGGAAAAGAGAAAAGGAATAAATAGTGCATTATTAAATTTATTTTGTGGGATATCATGCGATGCATTCATATAATTATTAAGAAGACAGCTAAGGTATAATTAAAACCTGTCACACTGTCAACATTAATGAGAATAAAACAGAAATCCTTATCAAATTTTCAGGTGAAAAGGTTCTAATACACTTGGTATGTATAATCAATTAATAGCTGCAGTAATAAAGACTACATTAATGGCTGCAGTTTAAACTGAATCATATAATTGGTACATTATCTTGGGCTGTCAATTATTTTGTTACATTGACTCTTTATCTCTATAATATCCCCACACCCTAATTTCATTGGTTTCTACCCCTTGCCTGCAATTATTACTTTAAAAAAATCTTGTATTTAAGGGACTCTTTGGTGATGCTTCTTCACATCTGTCATCTCCTTTGTGTGTCAGGGTTTCTGCCTTCTGCTCATCATGTCAGTTGTTTTCTAAATTGAAGGAAAATGCAAGATTGTGGACTGTAATTGATCCATGTTTTACGAGGAATGAGGTACTTCCTTGACCTACATTCCTCAATTTAAACACATTCCGTTTGGACCATTCAATAATATCTGGTTTTACGACACCTTTATGTTACTTCAGGTATCGTCACATCATTATGTATGAATTTATCAAAAGTATATATAAACAATACTGTACTGGGCATCTTCCTTTGAAATATATTCATTCTTGCAATACAAGATGTAAAGCATGGGATTACAGTGATAAGAACAATATTTTCAATTTCCATAATAAAATAGTTTATAAAGCTAACCACCTTTTTAATCTTGTGCAATACCAAAGTAGACATTTCAATCGCAGGAAGTGGCTCCAGAGCCCAAGACATGGATGTGTTGAATTTTCTAAGGTAAAATTCTATCATCACATTCTTTATTCCCTTCCTTCCATCATGATCCAGTGCACACGATTTAGATGTTCACTTGTAAATATTCAATGATTAACATCAGATTCAAATTTGCAGTGTTACATTCAGTATTTTGAAGGAAATTGTGATAGGGGGTTGATTTCTGTATTGTTGCTACCTGAATTACAAATTGAAGGAAGCATATTTTGGAAACAAAACACACAGCCACAACCTATGTTACATATATTTGTCATGTATTTACTGCAGAGTGTAATAATTTGTATGTTCCATTATTAGATCTATCTAGGCTGTATAAAATTATCACAAATCATTGCAGCAAAACATCTTTTTGCACTTCAAATTAAAATTAAGTAGGACTTAATTACAAATGGTGGTGTCTTCATTAATCCTTTCACTGGTATAAACTAATAATAAGCTTGAACAAAATGCCTGCAGCATAATATAAACCTGGACACACTCATACTGCTAGCCTGCTTTAATATTCGACTAACTACATTTCACAGCTGCTCAACACTTCATCAACAGCTATCACAAGTAACAGACCTAATTTCCAAATATCGCTCCAACCCCTCTCTTCTCTGTACACCACCACACCAAAAATATAGTGGATTATAAAACCTGAGCAAGAATTAACATAAATTCAAAATGCACTGACTATAAAAGATGAATTGCACAAAGATTTTAATAGTTTAGCTCACAATGATTTTAGTCTTTTTGAACCAAACTTGAGATTGCAGCTTTGTTTCATCTGTGCAAACTGCAAAAATGGACTTCTGGTTCCTTAATGTGCTTCAACTTATCCAACAAATCCGTTCAAGGTAGTTTAACATCAGTTGCCGACAGGAAAAATAGGTCTACAGAGGCTGCCAGCACACATTTGCAATTCATTCATTCAGCCCTGATAAAAGAATATCAGGATGCTATTCATTGACCACAGCTCAGCCTTCAAAACCATAATACCAAATAAATTCATTCCTGGACTTTGGTATAGATAGGGTAGACAGTCAGAATATTTTATCCAGGTTTGAATGTCAAAGAGGACATAGCTTTGAGGTGAGAGGGGAAGTTTTTTTTACACGGAGTGGTGGATGCCTGGAACTCATTGCTGGGGTAGTGGTAGAGGGAGATGCGATAGTGGCATTTAAGATGCTTCTAGATAGGTACATGTGTATGCAGGGAAATGGACCAGGTGCAGACCAAGGAAGAAGAGTCTCGACACGAAACATCATCGATTCCTTATCTCCAGAGTTACTCCAGCATTTTGTGTCTGTCTACAGTGAATAGTTCAACCTGGCATCATGTTCAGCACAAACTTTCTGGGTCGAAGGGCCTGCTCCTTCGCTGACCTGTTCTTTGTTGTATGTATCTTCTATGGTCTAAACTTCTAAACATTAGCCTTGGGGCCTTCAACAGCAAATGTCTTCTGGACTTCCTGAGTGGGTAGACCTCAGCCAGTTTGAATTGGCCAATACATTTATTTTACCCTGATCCTTAACACTGATGCCCCTTGGGATTGTGTGTTCAGCAATTAAACAAAAAGTGCAAGGAAGAGACTGAGAATCTAATGTCATACAGTGAGGACAATATCCCAGCCCTTAATGCCAGCCTGAAAAAAGAGTTGATGGTTGTAAGAAGCAAGTGAGGTATTCCATCAGGAAGGTTGGAAGCATCATCAAGAATGCTTGAATCCCTGACCATTCCTTTTTTTTTCTTCTACCTTCTGGGAGACGACTGAAGAAAGCTCAGATTCTAAACTTAACAGCAACTTCTTTTCCACTCCTCTTGAATCAATCACCTCTTTCACACGTCCTTTTTTTGAGATGCTGCCACATTCTCTTACTGTTAACTTTACCTCATTTGGTTATTCCTTTATTGTACTTAAATATTCTTTTGACTCGGATATTCTGACTCAGATTTTGCACTGCAGTTGTGCAGCATCATGCTGTTTGTTGTTGTGTTTATGATTGTGTTTATCATTTCTGTATGTCTGTTTAGTTTATTTCATTTATTTTACAGATAAAGCGTGGAAACAGGCCATTTGGCCCACCCAGTCCGCACCGACCACCGATCCCCGCACACTAACACTATCCAACACACACTAGGGACAATTTGCATTCTTACCAAGCCAATTAACGTACAAACCTGTACGTCTTTCGAGTGTGGGAGGAAACCGAAGATCTCGGACAAAACCCACATGGTCACGGGGAGAATGTACAAACTCCGTACAGACAGCACCCAGAGTCGGGATCGAACCTGGGTTTCTTGCGCTATAAGCGCTGTAAGGCAGCAACTCTGCCACTGCGCTGTTTACTCTGTGAGCTTCATGTGAACATTTATTTCATTGCACCGTGGGATTATATGACAATAATTCAATGTAATAATAGCAAAAAAAAGGAGAGCAGTCGGAGGAACTCAACTGGTCAGGCAGCATCTCTGGAAGGAAATGGATGGTTAACATTTTGGGTTCAAAACCTTCACCAAGTTTGAGTTTAATACAATGTTTATGTTGGAATTTCTGTTGTTTTCATAGGACAGAATAGTTTTTATGTGTGATCTACTCTATGTATTAACAATGAAATTCTTACTTGTTGTAGCTTTACAGGTCCATTAATGTAGCTACACAACAAATAAAGATGCAATGAGCAATACTAATACTTTAAATTCGCAGTTATACTCAGTAACCAGACAATAATAGTGCAAGCCGAAGTACGTCTAAAAACTCTATAGTAGATTGTTGCTCAGATAGGGTTGTGGTTAAGATTGTGCAGTATGTGATGGGAAGAAGCTGTTCTTCAACTGTAACTCAGAATGGTAGCAACAAACTGAATGTGTGGCAAGGGTGGTGTGGGTCTTTGATGATATTAGTGCCTTCTTGAGGCAGTGCTTCCTGTAGCTGCCTTTGGTGGTGTGGGCAGGTCAGTGGTGCAGTAGAAGGACTGGTATTAATATTGTGCATGACAATTCATGAGTTCCAACTGAGCCAATGTATGCCTATGTATGAATATTTATAAAACGCCAAGCGTCAGTACAAATGTTAGAATGAATTTTAATGTTAAATTATTTTATGTATGGTTAAGTCATCTTGTGCTTCTTAAAGTACAGCTACAATAGAAACTTGCACTATTGCACTGCACACATTATTTCATTGTTTGTAAATGAAACACATAAGCATGTGTAAACAACCTTTCACTTTTCTCAGCCTTCTCCCATAATGTTTGTATCAAGTTTTGTAGGCCAACGAAACCCTCCCAAAGAGGTTTGTCCCTAAAAGAAGCAACAAGGTCTTACATGATGTACCATTGTCCATGTCTTTTTCAGAGTGATTTCAAGGACTTGCAGCCAATGAAGAACTGTTGTAATGTGGGAGTTTCAGCAAGCCTTGGCCAATAGCCAAATGACTAAAGTTAAGTGAGAATCAAGTGTCAAAAAAGACACTGGGACAATTCTGCTGTCATGAGATCTCTTGCATTCACCCATGAGAGTTGACGGGAGCTTGGTTTAACACATCAACCATTGCAACACTCCCCCTGCACTGCACGGGAATGTCAGCCTTGTTTTTGTTGTGCTTGAGCCTCAGGAGTGGACCTCTAGCTTGCAGCCTTCTAACTCGAAGTAAACTGTGCTATTAGTAGAACAATATATGCTCTGGTTCACTGCTTGTAGGAACCATACCCCTTCTTCAGCAACAATAAGAAAATCGATACTTGTGATATTGTTAGAGACCCGTGGACAGTGCAGAATGGAACATGAGCAGCTGGTGTTAGCCAAGTTGCAAGCAAACCCAGAAAGAGGTGATAATGTACATTCTTAACTCACATGTTTATTACTCAGTCTTCATTCTGTGTTTGCAATCTGCAAAAAATGTTTTACCTTATATGATTTATAAGGTTTGAGAAAAGAAGATATAATTTACAAATATTAAGGGTAACATTTCCAGGGCTCTGGAGTGGATTAAAATGTATATAAATGTATATAAAATTTAATTACCTTGCTAATACTTATATGATACATACTCAGTTATGATATTAATAGTGATCTTAGTAAAATTAAATCCCGATGAAAGGTCATTGACCTGAAACATTAGCTCTTTTATCTCTCCACAATGACTACATGACCTGCTGGGCATCACCAGCATTTTCTGTTTTATTTCAGATTTCCAGTGAGTACCAGCAGATTTGGGCATAATTATAAATATAAATTATGAGTTAGAAACTGCATTCAAAGCAGATTTACTGTGCAGAATAAAAATTAGTAAGTTAATTATAAAGAAAGTAACACAGCTGTAGAGCGCAGCGGTAGAGTTGCTGCCTCACAGTGCCAGAGACCCGGGTTCGATCCCGACTACAGATGCTGCCTGCAAGGAGTGTGTACCTTCTCCCTGTGACCTTATGGGTTTTCTCTGAGACTTTCAGTTTCCTCCCACACTCCAAAGACGTACCGGTTTGTATGTTAATTGGCTTGGTTTCAGTGTAAATTGTCCCTGGTGTATGTAGGATAGTGTAATGTGCGGGGATTGCTGGTCAGTGCGGACTCCCTGGCACAAACGCCCAGTTTCCGTGCTGTATCTCTAAACTGAAAAAAAACTAAAGCTACTGCCTAACAGGACCAGAGACACAGGTTTGATCCTGATCTTGGATACTTGCACTTTTTCTCTGGCTTTCCTCCAGGTGCTGCACATCCTAAAGATGTATGGGTTAGTAGGTTAATTGGGCTCTATAAATTGCCCCCTAATGTAAAAAGTGGAATAACATAGAACTCGTGTGAAGGGGTGA